>NW_028327174.1:40585871-40893755 GCF_987537825.1 Furipterus horrens | reverse complement strand
CCCCCGGTCCGGAGTTCCGCAGCAGCTTTTCTGTGCGGCCCGTCTCCTAGCCCCAAAACTGCTCCTTTGTTCTGTAGGGCCCTAGCGCAAGTGCTGGGCGCGCCCGGGATGCCAAGCTTTCCATCAGAGGTTGCAGCTGAGGATGTTTCTCTCTAGACTCAGGTCACACAGTTTCTCCCAGTCCTGGTTGTTCACTGTTCTCTCCCTCCTCTGGCTTTTTCGGCCAAATCCTCTCCCTAGCTCCCTACAAGAATTCACTCCCGGCTAGTGAGCTCTCCGGCTTGATACTGCAAACACACGGAGTCTCAGAATGACTCAGCCTGCAGTTTGTGATAAACCCCTCCACGCTGCTCCCACGATCTCCTCCCCGTTCACGTTATCAGATATTCCCACTCACTCAGTCATTCCTCCCCGAGTTTGTTCCTCCTGGATTGTCTCCTTAACAGGAGCGAGCTGAGAACACTGTTCCTACTCCGCGGCCATCTTGGTCCCCTTTAATTTTTAAATATACAAAAATTATGATTCCTTTCATGTTTTTCTTTTTGTAGTGATGGAGAGAACATAAAAATATAAGATTTAGTTATTGTGATTATCTCCCCATGAATCCCAGGACAAGTATTTTTCTTCTCCTGAATTATTTCTGACCATGCTTGTCATTCATTTAAGCCACTTTTCCTTTTATATATTCAAACACCACAATACATTAAAAATCCTTTTGAAATAAAAAAATATTACAAATTATTAATTGATAAGTGGACAGAGAATAAATGGTAGATGGTTCCACAGCTAGATAAGTAAATGAGAGTTTGCATTCTCCAAAAAACTCATAACCTCAAATATAGTCAATGTTAGTGCTGCATTATTCTTTTCTGCATGTTTTTTAATCAACAAAATATTATAACTAAAATAATTAATAAAGTATATTTTAGACCCAAGAATGTGTTTAGTTTTGAATGATTCATTCAAGTGACCAGGTTATACATGTTTACATTTTTTAATTATAACACTAATGAATTAATATTTTTAATGCACTTACAACAGTATCTGGCAAAGAGGAAGTGCTACTACATATCTGCTTATCGCATAAAAGGACCTAAAAATATTACAAACAGTTGCTAAAACTTGAGAATTATCAAGAAGGTTAATTATAATAGTGCATGATTAACTGAGGTAATAAAAATATTACAATAAAAAAGTAAATATTTTAATACTTCCTAAGACTTGTGAAATAATATTTCAAGAAAGCATCATCACTGTCTCTTTTGTGTTATAATATTAAAATTTAAAATAAATGTGCCTTAGATAAGAACTGACCCCAATAGAATATTTCCCAAGAGAAACATCACTTACTGAGTCTTAAATATTTTTAAAAATTAGTTCATCTTGACCACCAATGACTAGTACAGAGCCAGTACACCATGTACAACTGCATATATTGATATTAATTATACATGAGTAGATTTATGATTTTACAAATTATCAGGGCACCCTTGAAACTTGAAGCTGTAAATGTGGGATAAGTGAAAAGAAAATATTCTCCCAAGCCCTGAGTACAATAGCAGCTCTATTAGGAGCCTAAGGGTGAAAGAATAGAAATGAATCAAGATTCTTCAGAGTATTCTTCAAATTCTTTCATCTTAGGGCACAGCTATGGGCATGATAACATTTGAGTAAAGAAGTAATTGAAGAAGTGGCTTTATAAAAAAATCGAAGCATGATTTCTCTGAGGCTCATCTCTGTACAGAGGCAGAACCACTACAAAAGTTAAATCCAAAGGAGCTTTCTATAGTTCATTAAAAAGAAGCACCACCTAGGGGTCCATTGAGCAATGAGAACACCAAGTTCCAGTTCGAAACTGGAAGAGGCTAAAAATCCAATTGGTATCAAGTTTTATCCCAATGGATCACAAAGATATTAGCAACACTACCGCCTACACATGGGTGCTAGATTCCAACTATGAAGCATATAGCTCAGGGAAAAATTTAAAGAGGCCCTTCCATTTAATCTCTGCAACAGCTTCCAGATCCAGACAGATTATTTAGCCTTGTATTTGAACCCAGCTTGATATACATTACACATTGTGAATTACATCATACATATTACATACAGAATACACTTGAACAGTGCACACCTATGTGAAAGGTTCTGTACCTTTAAAGCTGACAGTGATAACAAAGCCAACTTCACTTGTCATACATAAAATGGGAAAGGTACTCTCAAAACAAAGACAGAAACAAATTACCAAATGTGTACTTCTTAGTCTAGCAAGAACTACAATCTTCTGACAACCAGTGAGTAGATACTTTCTCCACCACTAATTAGCTATAATGAGAACTGTTTCCTCATCTATAACATGATAATAATGATAGCTACCCCACAAGAGTAGTTTGTAGAGTTTAAAAGGCAATTTGTGCAAGACTTTTATCTGCATGCCCTAGGACAGTGACATCCCATAGAAACATGTTAACCACAAATGCAAATCACATAATTATAAATATTCTAGTATCCACATTTAAAAAAAATGAAGCAGGTGAAATTAATTTTAATTATATATTTTAAACCAATATATCCAAAATATTATCATTTTATCAAGCAATCAGTATAAAGCTATTAATGAGATATTTTACATTTTTCCTATAACATGTTTTCATCTTCATTTAGCTCCATTTCAAGTACTTAATGGCCACATGTGACTAGTGACTACTGTATTGAATAAGGCAGCCTAGGATATAGGTAACATTCAACAAAAATTTATTAGTATTAATATTGTAGCAGTATTCACATTACTACTACTTGGTATTACTATTACTCTTACAATAATCCTAAGCAGCATTCATAACTTTTCATAGAATTATAAAATAATTATATTTTGCTAATTTTAAGAATATAAAAGCCTCCAGTGATGCTACAAAGCTAATAAAAATGAAAATGGATATGTATCTTAATATTTTAGGAAATATTACAGAAGAAAATTGCAAGGGTATGGCAAATGTTCAGTGAGGAAAAAATAGAAGGACATGGGGAAATTTTTCAGATACAGCATATATTTCAAGAACAGGTTTTCAGGCCTGACCAGTGTGACGCAGTTTGTTGGGCATCATCCTGCAAAGCGAAAGGTCACTGATTTGTCCCTCTGTCAGGGCACATGCCTGGGTTGCAGGTTCAGTCCCAGTTGGCGCACACAGGAGGCAACCGATCAGTTTCTCTCTCACATTGATGCTTCTCTCCCTCTCCTTCTCCTTTCTTTATGCGCCCTCTAAAACTAAATTAATTAATGTTTTTAAAAAAGAAAAGGGTTTTAAAGGGAAGAATTTAAGCTGTAAAAATAGGTTTAAATTTTTGCTTACAGCCAATGGAGTAGGAATTAGTAACTAAAAGCCTCTGTTTGCTTATTACCCAGAAAATCCAGATAAACGTAAACACCTCAGTAAGGCAAAGTAGATGTACAGTTTTGAATTAAACAAAATCAGAGTGGTAAAAAAAGGCCTTCTAGAATGAAATTTTAAGTCAGAGCTTCATTGGAGGAAAGATAAACTAGAGTGATAAAGGATCTACACCTAAAGGAATATGAAAGCCTTGTTATCAGATTCCAGTCGAGGAGCTTCACAGGAGAGTGAGCCTCCTACACTGGCTGAGGAGTCCACTCCCCTGCATCCACAATGCATCCTATCCCTCGCTCCAATCTCTTTCTGGCAAAGCCCTGATCATGCTTCAGATATCAACCTAGCCTTCTCTTCCTTGGGTTACCTCCTGACCCTAATACACTGATAGATGTCTATGAGATCTCTTTTACCTTTTTGATAGTTCTTACCACAGTGTATTTCATTTCCAAGGCTATATGCTGATTTCTTTTTTCCTTCATGAAATTTTTTTTTCTTACTTACTTTCTAGTTCTGCGGGACTCTAGACTTTCAAATAGAAAATAAGCAGTTAAATAAAAAGAAAAACAAAGTGCAAGTAAAACAGCAAATGCAATAACAAATAAATTGAAAATGTCATCTATAAAAAGAATCATGGCAAAAGATCATAACAGATGCAAGACCAGAGAGAGCTGGAAAGAAAGACAAAATAACAAATGGTGTGGGAGATCCAAGATGCTGGCAGAGTAGGTGAATATGACACTCACCTCCTTCCGGAACCAAACCGGAATTATGACTAAAATATAGAGCAATCAACCTGAACAACCAGCTGAAGGCTAGCTGAATAGAAGTCTCATAACCAAGAATTTATAGAAGAAGCCACATCAAGACTGGTAGTGTAACAGTGAAAAATTTAACAGTGGGAAATTGTAACCCAACCCACCATACTTTTGACATTGCTTCTGAAAGTGCTAACTCTGACTAATATGTGGCTTATAAATGAACAGCATGTTTGTAAAGAAACCCTAGGAACTAGTTTCAAAAGTATAGACCCCAACCTTCAGCCATCCCAGCCCCAGGGAGATTTGCTGACCTTCATCCATGGAGCTGGGATAACAGGAAACCAAGTTGACTAAACCAGGATGATGCACAGCGAACCATCACTTGTCTTACTTATCAGAATGGACTGTGCTCGTCTGCACGTAAAGAACCTTGCAACCCCCTCCCTTGACCTCTTTGTTCTGTTTCCGTCTCCCTCCTTATAAAAACCTCTGCCTCCACTGATGAGGAGAGATGGGCTTTCTGACATGAGTCCCCCATCTTCCAAGAGAGGGTGGGTGCTGAGAAAGTGAATCCTCCATCTTCCAGATGGCCAGCATCTGCAAAGAAAACACTTTCCTTTACATCTGCACCTGCGTCTTAAGAATTGGCTTTCATAACAGCAAGCAGCCAGACTTTCTTCTGGTTACAGTTTGAAGGACAGAGATGCAAAAAAGGGCTGGCTCCTCCCCCACTGGCAGCAGCTGAGGTTCTGGAGGGTTATCTCAGCTACAAAGGTTCCGCCTAAAGAGTATGGGGTCTCAACCACATGCCAGGCTCCCAAGCCCAGAGCACCAGAGCCAGGAAGAGGCACCCATATAAAATCTGGCTGTGAAAATCAGTGCGGCATTCTGTCTGCCAGGGAGAGACAGAAGATGGCTAGAAATACAGGCACCCTCCTAAAGGGTCAAAACACAAAATCTGATTAACAGCCACTCACCATGAGGTCCAACACCTCCCCCTAATAGGAGATTCATTAGCTGCACCCTCTTGACTCCCAGCATCCATGCCCGGTTGAACTCAACCTCCTAACAAATTCTTGGACAGACTGATTTGTGTGGCTCTAGGATGGGAGCCTTTATTCCCTCACACACCTGACCAGCACAGAACCCTCCCTGCACATGGCCAAATCTCGGTATATTTGGGCCTGATAAACTCTGCTGGCCTTACCCCTTTCCCTCTGGTAATCATCATATTGTTGTCTGTGTCTATGAGTTTTGTTTTTTTTCTTTTTTGCTTAACCCCTTTACCTTCATTCCCCAATCCCCCAACCACCCTCTCTTCTAGCAATTGTCAGTCTGTTTTCTGTATCTATGGGTTTGTTTCTATTTTGTTTTATTGTTGTTGTTGTTGTTGTTCATTAGATCCTACATATAAGTGAAGTGATACGGTATTTGTCTTTCTCTAATTGACTTATGTCACTTAGCATAGTACTCTTAAGTCCATCCATGCTACCGCGAAATGTAAAATTTCCTTCTTTTTTATGACCAAGTAGTATTCCACTGTGTAAATGTACCACAGCCTTTTTATTCATTTGTCTACTGATGGGCACTTCAGCTGCTTCCAAATCTTCAGTATTGTAAATAACACTGCAATGAATATAGGTCTGCCTATATTCTTTCAAATCAGTGTTTTGGGTTTCTTCAGATATGTTCCCAGACTTGGAATCACTAGGTCATAAGGCAGTTCCATTTTTAATTTTTTGAGGTATCTCCATACTGCTTTCCACAGGGGCTGTACCAGTCTGCATTCCCACCAATAAGTTTAAGGAATTCCCTTTTTTCCACATCCTCATCAGCACTGTTGTTTGTTGATTTATTGGTGGTAGCCATTCTGGCAAGTGTGACATGATATCTCATGGTGGTTTTAATTTACATTTCTCTGATGATTCTTGACATTGAGCATCTTTTTATCTGCATATCTTCCCTGGAGAAGTGTCTATTCAGGTCCTTTGTTCATTTTTAATTGGATTGCTTGTTTGTTTGGTGTTGAATTGTTTTGAGTTCTTTATAAATTTTGGAAATTAACCCCTTATCAGATGTATCATTGGTGAATATGTTCTCCCATCACAGTGGGCTGTCTTTTTATATTGTTGATGGTTTCCTTTGCTGTGCAAAAGC
This sequence comes from Furipterus horrens, assembly GCF_987537825.1. Lineage (NCBI taxonomy): Eukaryota > Metazoa > Chordata > Mammalia > Chiroptera > Furipteridae > Furipterus > Furipterus horrens. The sequence goes on along the minus strand of NW_028327174.1, from coordinate 40,887,457 downwards.
TTTTTAGTTTGAGGTGGTCCTATTGGTTTTCTTGTTGTTGTTTTCCTCGCCTTATTGCTATGAGAAATGTCAGAGATTTTACTGCCTATGTTTTCTTCTAGGATTTTTATGGTTTTTAGTCTAACATTTAAATCTTTAATACATTTTAGTTTATTCTTGTGTGTAGTGTATGAAGGTGGTCTACTTTCATTTTTCTGTAAGTATCTGTCCAATTTTCCCAACACCATTTATTGAATAAATGATCTTTACTCCATGGTACGTGCTTGCCTCCTTTGTCAAATACTAATTAACTATAAAAGTGTGAGTTTATTTCTGGGCTCTCTATTCTGTTCCATTGATCTATGTGTCTGTTTTGGTTTTTTTGTTTGTTTGTTTGGTTTCTTTTTTCGATTTTTCAATTATAGTTGTCCCATTTTTCCCCCATTGCTCCCCCCCCATGTGTCTGTTTTTTATGTCAGTACTATGCTGTTTTGATTACTGTGACCTTATAGTATAATTTGATATCAGGGAGCATGATTCCTCCAATTTTGCTGTTTTTCTCAAGATTGCTGTTGCTATTCAGGGGCCTATGTGCTTCCACAGAGTATGAAGATAAACCTCAAGTGAAGTGTGTGAAGTACAAAAAGTTGACCAATAAAAGCCAATATGAATAAATTCAAATCAACAGAACTAATTTTTCAACAAGGTTGGTAAACATATATAAAACATATATATTAAATTTAGAAGGAATATGTCAGAATCAAAATTTAAATTAATTTTAGGATGAATAAGATTTGGTTAAGTCCTAGATTCTTGTTCCAAAGATTCACAACATGGACTGCGATACTGTAAAAATTTCTCTGTGAATTTTAGTTGACCACAAATTCAATAGTCACAATAGCTGTTATAAAACAGGATCATAGACATTTTTCATTAATACATCATTAATAGTTGATCAACTACTCTATGCCGGAGGATCATGATCAAGGAAGATAACAATCCTTCTGTCTCTCTATTGGCCAGATGACACCTGAAATATTATATCTGGTTTTGAGTCTCACTTCCAAAGAGGGGCATTCAAAAAAAAGTGATATCAGGATGATTAAGTATTGGAGATGGGAATGAAGAAAAAAACTGCCCTCAGATATTCAAAGGGCAGCATTGGAAAAAAGAACAGTGTTTATACTGCATTATTTATTATTTAGCTACTAACATATTTAGAGTAGCTAAAATTTTCAAAGAAAGGGACCACCCCAGGAAGTAAACAATCTTTTATTAGTGGACAAGTTTAAACACAAAATGGAGGGGCATCTATTAGAAGTGGTAAAAGTCTTTACAACATTAAGGAGAAATTTGAACAGAAGGGCCTATACGGTTTCTTTCAACTATAATATTGTGATGCTCTTGAAATCTAAACAAAGAAATTTAAAAAACCTAAAGAGATTTCAATAATTCTAATATCTAATTTCATTAAAATCATATTAAAGTTGGTTACTGCCATTGAGTGGTATCTTAGTGACATTGTTCATAGGGAATTCTGCCATTAACACAAAATATGGCTTTTAGCTAGAGAAGAAAACAACATATGCAGCCAAATCTTCCATCAATCTCACTCTATCCAAAAATCCATTAAAGTAGATCTACCACATTGGGAATATCTTTAAACTGGCTAAAAAATTGGCAAAATGAAGAGGAAAAAAAGCCTGAGTTTTAACATACCTATTCCTTTCTTGGGGGCAGGGAAGGGGCAATAGGGATCAAATGAGTTTATTAAGAATCTTATAATACCCTAATGGAATTCTCATTGATATACTAATCAATACTATCTTAGAAAATGGGCATTGAGCCAAATTTAAATTATCTATGTGAGAGTTAGTGCTGAGATAACATTTTTATTGTTGATGCGTGCTTTTAATTTAGCAATTTTATATCTTCTGAGAAAATTACCCTTAATGAATAATTTAAGTGTTCAATCTACAAGTGAATTTTAATATGGAAATGTCTCTTGAAAGCAATTAGAACTACTCTTATAAGGTAAAGAGTTTTGAAAGTCACATTCTTCCTGGTGAGTTCTTTGTTGCTGACAAAAATGTAACTAATTTTTATAAATGCTTACTAATTAATATGAAATAATGTGTATTTATACAATTATGTAAAAAGCAGGTAACTATGATATTAAAAATAAAATTTCTTGGTAATGAGATTGAGGTAGAAATTACAATCTAGGCTTTCAATATGAATTTAAACAGAAGGCTTTAAGAAAATGGGAGAGAGGGAGACAATTCAGAAAGAAAAAAAGAACATAAATTGAGCACAGGGCAGGAAAGGGCAGGAGATGGTCCAGTCTGGCAATGTTCATAGAATAAAGGTAGAAAGTTATTTAGCAACTTATTCTGAAAGAGTTTAATGTACAATTAACATATTTGATTTCAGAATAAGATGCCTGTGATCATAAATTTGCTATATTTTTTTTTCAAAGAATCAGGGGAAATAGAAGATTGACTTAGCAAGGCTGGATAGAGTTTGAGAAAAACAAGATGACCAAATTTTCTTGAGAGCTCATGTGAAATTAGAAAGCATCAGTCTGTTGTTCCCATTTTGTTTAAGAATATAGAGTGTATTTTTACAAAATTTGTTAGGTAACTCTGAGATAGTCTGTCTTAACTATAATATGTGTCGCTTTTTCATAGTCAGAAACTTACATTTAAATTCTTACTCAATGTACACTTGTTTACATAATTTTTATTTATGAATTTTATGAAATTACTTGCTTACTCAAAAGTGTTAATTTAAAACTGTAAATTAAGTATGATCTTTTGCTTATGTTTTATGACTTGAGAAGGAGGCACTCTAAGTGTTCGTTAATTTTTTGAAGTGGATGGTTTTAGTTTACTTCTTTGAAAACATGTAGGAAATTATGCCAGGAAAAATTACACCATGAAGAAGACTGGATTGTACCCAGTGCTGCACTGGTGCTAGCTCCCACCACTTCTGGAAAACCCATAGAGCGCACCTCTTTCCAACTCAATGATCAGTTCCATTATGTGGATAACTTAAAACTAACCACGGTGGGAACACATACCACAGAGGTTGGCAAAGCAAATAATACAAATCAGAACTTTCATTTTTAAGTCATTGTTATTGTTATTATATTACAGTTGTCTCAACTTTTTCCCACCCCTGGCTCCCACAGTTAATTCCCACACTGTTGTCCATGTCTGTGGGTTGTTCATACATGTTCTTTGTCTAGTCCCTTCCCCTTCTTTTTGGAAAGCCAGCTGTTAAATGTTTACCTGGAACCACCGGTTCCAGACAAAAAAGATTTTAAAGAGGTTGGAGGGAGAGCAGGAAGAGGATAAGCAGGAAAGAAGGGAGGGACAGAAAAAAAAAAAAAAAAACCACAGACAAGAATAACTGTCATTCAACAATGTTCTACTAATTCAAGAGCAAATTAGGTTGACATGCTACACAAAGAAGGGTTAGTCCCCAGTCTGGAAAAATCTTGCTTTTTTGAAAGCAGCCTAGACTGTTGCAAAAACGAAAGAGTAATTGAGCACAGGAATAGAAAGCCATCCTCAAAGTGACTGAAATTGAGACTTGAACTGGCTGAACTCCTTAGCAGGATGATGAAAATCCCAAGCAAGAGACTTGAGAGACCAGAAAGAGATGGGTCACATGAATTACAAAAGCTTTAAAAAGACAGGGGCTAATTTCAAATGAGCCAAACCAGCCATGCTAAGGACCTAGCATATAATTTATCAGTGTCTAACATTTATTCTGTTGCTGATCTTTGTATGAAAGTATAAACTGTTAGAATGGACAGGTCATGTTTGACCCCATTTCAGAGCTAGTTGGATTTTTATAATGGAGCAACATCTCTATTCAAGTTGTAAATCTTTTATCCTGGAAGAGCATCCAGAAATGGAGAGTGGAAAAGTGACATCAAGGCCTTTAAATGTATGTTGAGTTGGCCAAAAAGTTGGTTTAGTTTTTTCCATACAATAGCTCTAACAGTGCTTAGTTGTCTGTCACTTCATTCGAAACAATTTTATTAGATTATATTTTGACAGCTGCTATAACAGTGTGCTTTTTTTTAAAATTAAAACTGGTGAATTTTTGTGCAGCCATTTTAATATTGAAGATGGAAGAAATACAACATTTTCAGTGTATTATGCTCTATTATTTCAAGAAAGGTAAAAACATAATTGAAATGTGGAAAAAAATATTTGTTCAGTGTATGCAAAAGGTGCTGTGACTGATAAAATGTGTCAAAGTGGTTTGCGAATTTTCTTAGCACTATTGACATGCTGGCCACATAATTCTTTGCTGTGGGGCTGTCTTATGCCTTGGCAGATGTTTAGCAGCACCCCTGGCCTCTACCCACCAGAAGCCAGTAGTGGGAGATAGCCGACATACTCAAAATATCCAAATCAACAAAGTTATTGGTGAAAATGAAAAATGTGTCTTTTATTTTATGGGAAAAACTAAATAACCCAATATTTCAACAGAGTGTGGGAAGGGGAAAAGATAATAATCCCCCCAAGTAACAGTAATTCCTATGAACTACCAATTTTTTAAAATCTTTTGTGGTTTCTAGCAGTGACATTTCTACCATAATAACAAACTCTCCATGTTGCAAGTTATATGTCCCCATGTAACCCATTACTTGCAATTAAATTGCCTCATTGAGGCTAAGTATGCCGGTCATAAGTGAGGATCCACAGATTTTAACTCTGGTTCTGGCATTACTCAATGTGTGACAGTGGGCTCATTAGTTAATCTCTTGGGACTTCTATTTTCTCATTAATAAAATACCTAACTCAGAGGATTACTACAAGGGTAAATGAGTTTATGCATATTAAGAACCTAGAACAGTGTATGGCATATAACAAGCACTAAATAAATGTTACTTTTTATTATTTTACCACTTCAACATTAGTATTTGTTTCCACTAAACTTTTTAAAAATGATTATTATCTGTTCTGCCAAGCAACCCCAGATATATAGTGAATCAGCATTATTTTTCTGGCTATCCCTACTAACTCAGTGTCTATGATTGAAAGGAAAAGGGCAAATTTTGCAGACATACTTTTGTCAAAGGTATTTAGTTCTTTTAGCAATTCAAATCTGTAGTACATTTCTTTGGCACAGTATTAGCCATTGTTATTGTTATGTGTCTGCGTGCATGGATTACTTATGTGATATCAAATTTTTGTTAAAGTATTAGCCTAATGCTGTTAAGCTATGTTGACAAATAACTCCAGAATCTCAAAGATTTTTAAAAATAAGTTTAATTTCTCATTCATATTACATGTCCATAATTGTTTTTGCTGCAGTTCTGCTCCCCCTTGCCTCTATTGCAGGACTCAGACTTACAAAACAGTCCCCCTTTGGGTCTCAAGGCAAAAGAAAAGCAAGACATGGATGACTATGAGCTCACTTTTAAAACCTATGCACAAAATGACACATGATATTCATTGACCAATGCAAGTCACATGCTCACTCCTAAGTCAAAGAGAGAGAGGATGTATAATGGAGAGAGGCAGAAAATATCTTAAATAATAATATGGTCTACTATAGTCACTGCACCAGGTCTTAATGATGCCAGGAATTAGGGGGTTATTTCAGGGAGAGGGTGTTTGTGGAGTTTTTTGGTTTTGTTTTTTCTCTGATATTAACCCTGATCAGTTTTGGACAATTATTAATGTCATTTTGTTTTTATTGCTTCTTATCTGTAATATTCATTATAGACTTAGAAGAGAAACTCTATAACCTGAAACTAAGAACATTAGGTACCCAATAGCACAGGATCCAAATATATGTATGACAATCAAAATCCTCCTTCTTCTGCACCATCTTTCTCAACTGCTTTGCTGCGCTATTTCTGTGACAAATAGATGCAACCATGTGTGCCATGGGCAGGAAACTTTGTGTTTGACTCAGTATTAAAATTTTTAATACTTTTCCCTTAGAGGTAAAATAAAAAGGGCAATGACTAATTCTAGACAAAATAACACTGATTCTCCTACATAATCACCTGTTTTCTTGGGGGATATTGTATTTCATTGATGCTAGCATTCACATTTGTTTTTGTATTTTAACCCTCCCAAGTGGGTATTCTTTTTAAAATTACCTTTTGAATGGATTCTACAATATTAATATTTTCATGGCAATATGATGAGGTCTGTCTAGAAAGCATCCAGCCTAGCCAGGTACTATAAAAAATACATACATTTATTGAAGAAGATACAAGATACAAGAAATACTGAACACTGGACAACGACGCCTCAGTCCCCTTCAAAGTAGGCACCTTGGGACATCACGCAGTTCTCCCAGTTGCCATCAGCTCTCCCATCATATTTTCCTGAATCTCATCAACAGTGTGAAACCTCTTACCTTTCAAAGGTGATTTTAGTTTTGGGAAAATCCAGAATTCACAGTGTGCCAAATATGGGCTGTAGGGGGACTGGGTCACCTAGTTGATTTGATGTTTCACCAAAAACTCTGCATGAGATATGATGCATGAGTGGGCACATTGTCACGATGAAGCTGCCAATCATCAGTTGCCCATACCTGTGGCCTTCTGAGTCATCTGACTAGTTTCCATGAAGGAATGTTTAAGCTTAATGCAAAATTTGATTCAGATTTATTGCTCTCCTTGCTCATTTTTAATGTGACAGCCACATAGTACACATGCTTATTCAACAGCGTCAACCCACATCCTGACTAGTACAGTGAAGTTGTCATTGTTCACATATGCACATTCCAGTTCAGTCTACTTGGCTGCCAGGTTACATCAATGTCACAAAAGCCATTCTTGTTATATTTACAATGGCTGGAATTTTTCTCAACAGACCTTATATTTACAATTATGGTGCGTTTTTTTATAGTTTACATTTTACATTTAATGAAATATGGTTCTTATTAATAAATATCCCATGTTTGATAGCTACTAACTAACACATTGAATCCCTTGTCTGCTAAGTCATGGTGCTGTGAGAATCAGTGGGACTGTTCTGTGAAGAAACTATGTTCAGTATTCATACACTGGCACTATGACACCTGCTATGTTAACAGAGCAATCTTAATACCAGGATTTGTTCCCTCTTTCCTACTTTATTGTTAGAAGTTTCAAATCACATAAAATTTGAATAGTGCAATGAATATTCATCTATACTTCTTCTAGACTTACCACATTGCTTTCTGTGTCTGTGATTTATTTTTCAAAGCCACCTGAATGTAAATTGTAGACATCAAAACTTTTCTCCCCCAAGTCTGTAATATGTATCTCCTACATAACCATAGACCATCACCACACCTAAAAAGTTAATAATAATTTATAACATCATCAAAGATACCATCCATATTTAAATTTATGTATCTCTAAAATGCTATATAGATATGTGTATATAAATATATATATATATGTCTTATGGGCTTTTTGTTGTATGGCCTTTCAGTCTCTGAATATAGGACATTATCTCACATGTTCACTTATTTGTTTGATTTGTTAATTGTTTTTCAGGTTATTGGCTTTAAAATTGTCTTGTAGAAGACTCATTTTTGGTATCTTGCCTCTTAAATAGGTTTAGATTGTTTGGGGCACAAATCCCTCAGCAGTGATGTAGTGCACCTGTTCTAGCTTCCCAACTGGAAAGCACATAATGTCAAGTTGTCCTCCTATTGATGTGGCTGAGTGAACATTTTGTTCAGGTGATGACCACCAGAGTTTTCCATTGTAGAGATATATTTTTCCTTTGTGATAACTAAAAATAAATAGAATTTTGATACTGATGATTGAGAATTTGAGAAAACCTAATAAATGTCATTTCAATTTTGCATCCTAGTTCTGTGTTAATGGTAAATAGCCCAAAGAAAACCATCTGCAATAGTAGTTTTTTACGTGTTCTAAAACAATAAGACTGATCAATAAAACTGATCCTACCCTAAGTCTTTTACTATGAAACTCTTAGAACTCCAAAGAAACTTTGCTAGATCTTAATTGGCACATGTCACACGTGGCAACATGAATGGATTCTACCAATGAGGTAGATTCCTGTAAGATATGGAAAACTGAAGAGGGGTTGGAAACAACAGGGCTGACAAACAGGCTGAGACAGATGTGAGTGTCTCCAGTGAAAGACTCTACTGTTCGTGGTCTCATCACTCACCTGGCTGATGTAGGGCTGCTGTGGGTCACAGCGGCGGAAGCCACACAACAGCACTATATGACCTTTGGATTGCCACTTTGGGGTTTTGAAGCCAAAAATCTAATGGAAACCTCTGAGTTCCACTCCTCCAGCTCATCCAAATGGTTTCGTAAACCCCAATTTTCTATGCTTCTTTATGCTTGAAATCCTTAAGAAAATGTGTAGTTCTTCACTGAACCACGTCTTGAAAAAGGGGTACAAAAGGTTGTACCACAATAGTTCCAAACGTTTTATAGAGTGCTAAATAAACTGTTCTGGAGTTTCAATAAATACTTTCAATAAGTAACTACTATGCATAAATATGCAAAATAGAATGCAAATGGTACTGCTTCTAAGCTGACTCTTTAGTCAGAGCTGTTCACTGGGGAAAAAATGGCCCTCCACCAAATATGATAGGCTAAACATCACACTTTTCATTTAAAAGTTGTCTGTTGGTTTTCTTAAGACTGTTGTTACTCACCTTTTCTATAATGTCAGCAGTTTTCTCCTGGGAAAATGATAGATTCGCTTTTCTACAAAACATGCTCCTTTGAGTTAAGCAAAAGAATGCAGAACAGATTTCCAGTTTATCAGCTTTAGAAACATCCTGTGAAAGTTACCAAAAAAAAAAATCTTTTCTCGTGATGCTCACTTACCTAAGTGCAAGTGTCTGGTCTGAAGACTAGTACACCCTGGACAAATTCAAGGGAATGTGTGCCACTTTTCATCTATAAAACCCACCCACACATTCCAAAGTCCTCCAAAATTTTAGGGTTATAACTTCCTCTTTTAATATTTCAACAAGCCCTCCTTTATACACTGAGAAGTTTGGATAGCTGAGGAGTCCCAACTTTTTCTTAGAGGATTATTAAAACTTTACATTGTTCCCACATGCTTCTCAGTCTAGTTTCCTGCTTTATCTGAAGGTTAGATTACCCTCTCGTGATGATTTGCTTCCAATGGAGCCTATTCACCTCTTGCACAGCTTAGCCTGGACTAGACATTTAACCTCTTTTTAGATACCCCAACAAGAACAGAGAATTTTACTGAAGTTACTGGGTTAACAGTATGGAACTTAAGGGTAGAAAAACAGCAATGCACAATTTAATATTAGCCATATCTGTTTCTGAAGCCCCTCTTCATTGCTTTCTACAGGGAATTTTTTTTGGGGGGGAGGGGGCTGGGAGTTCCACCCCTTCAGGGTCCAGGCTGCCACTCTATTGCCTTGGGATCCTTCTCTGCAGTTGGCCCTTCTCTGTAACTCCTCTTCTTTCTCATTCTCTAGTCTCCCCACACATTCTCTTCTTAATCCCAAACTCTTTGTATTTTATTGTTTATGACATAAAGCATTTTTATTTTCATTGTTGGAGCCCTAATCCATCAACATGAAACATTTGGCCTCACTTTTCCTAAGCAGAATGACATTAAGAGACTGTTATCTATTGCGAATAGATCCTGTCTCATGAATAGCAGTGTTTTAACCACATTGAAGGAGAAGAGTAATTTTTTTTCATAAAATGTAAAATGTAGGAATGATAATTTGGCTCCAAAGACCCATGAGTGTCCCAATCTTGTCTAACTTTTAATGGCAGAACACTCCTAGCATGTCTCCCTTTCCCTCATGCTCATAACATAGATGTTCCAATTCCAGGCAGGAAAATGAGCAACTGTGAAAGAAAGAAGGAAAGGAGGGCGAAGGAGATAGGTGGGTAGTTTGGTAGGTAAAAAGGAAAGGAAGAAAAAGCTAAAGAGACAAGTCAGTCAAGTCTATTTCTCTTTAAAGAATTTCCTAGCAGCCCCATTCAAAGTTATCTGCTTCCATTTCATTAGTTAGACCTGTGTTATATGCCCACCACCCTACAAGAGTGTCTACAAAATTAATGTTCTGTTAGTAAAAGGCAGAGACAGAGAGAGAGAGAGAGAGAGAGAGAGAGAGAGAGAGAGAGAGAGAGAGTATTGTAGGCAACCAGAAATGTTCATGAGCTGAGCTAACAGAGAATACAGAATTCAAGATATTACCAAGTAGCGAGTTTACTGTATGTTGCCAAAGGTTCAAGCTAACAAAAGGCTCAGAGGAAGCAGAGAGCTGAGATGTCAAAAGTAGATTCCCAAGCTATTCCCCCCCCAAACATTCCCTCTTGTGCAGAATAGATGAGAGCTCTATGTCAGAGTCACAGAACCACTTCACACAGAAGAAGCATTTACATTAGGAAACATGTGCACTTTATATGCCAAAGAGATGCATCACCTTCATCACATTCCAATTAGACCAGGCCACCTGCCTCTTCTCTGCCCTCTCCCCACGGTGATTTTCTCCTTCAGTCTGCTTTCATTTCTCTCTCCTACTCTGCAACGAGTTTTTCCCTTTTATGCTCGTTGAGGAGATGGAACTGTGTTCTTTCAGTTTTGGCTTTTCTAATTAGGTAAAATAAGATTCTTAGGACAGAATGCTTTGTGCAAAGTGGGGCAGATAAAATAATTGTTCTTTCCATCTTGAGTCTGGATATCATGCTCCCCCAGAGTCATGAGATTTTTTTTCTTCCCTTATATCTATCTACAAATTAAGGAGATAAATTTATGGAGGCTGCTAACTGTGATTTATTGTGCAAGGCACTGGGAATCTCATAATGGATGAGAACACATTCTTGCCCTGTAGAAGCTCACAGTTTTGGGTAGGAGCTTGGTTCACAACCAGACCATCACTCTGCAATATGGGTACCAAAGAGTGCTGAATTGGACAAGTCACTCAGGCAGAAGGTAAAGAGAGGGTAGATAGTGATGCTTCATGAGGGAGTACTTCTCTGCCGAATCTTAAAAGTAAGTGAGGGATGGAACATTCCAAACAAAGGTAAAACATGAACAGAAAGGAAAAAACTTCTGGTCTGTGCAATTTGTGGTTATCAGAACATAAAATGGGAGGCAGATAATGGAGATGGCTTAGGTCAGACAGTGAAGGACCCCACACACCATCTTAAAAACTGTTAGCTTCATGCTGCAATTGATAGTAAACTTTTGAAGAATTTTAGAATAGAGAGGGACAAGATCAGAGATACGTTTTTTATCTGGTTCTAGATTAAAAGGTGGATGAGAAATAGGAATTACAATCAATGAACCTGGATTGAAGGCTGCTATGATAATCCAGGTAAAAGATGATAAGAACCTAAATAGAACATGTGCTATATGCAAGAAGTACATTAGACAAATAGTGTGTATATTCATTTAATATTTGAGTATGCACTGTGTTGCAGGCACCATTATGGACACAGGGAGATAACAGTGAGCAAAACAAATAAAAATCCCTATCTCCATGGAACTTACAAGGCAATGTTAAAGTTCTTTTAGATCTTTGGATTAATATACTGATTTCCTTCTATAACCAGAGGGTGACCTTCACAAGACTTTTGGTTCAGCCTTAAAATATTGTCTTTGTCAGAAGAGAAAAGAGAAGACAAGATTAGCCCAGGTCCTCAATCACATGGTGCTCTAAATCTTGAAGGACCTGATTCTTATAGAATATTAATTAAAAGAAACTCACCCATCAGTGTACCTCTCTGGTGAATATAGATAACTTTATAGCTCTCCACAACACTTTTAACATTTTCATCATTTGGAAATACAGCTGTTACCTCCCAGCTTGTTCTTTTCTTGGCAGCTTTGATGGTGTGGTAATGTCAGGATGTGACATTATTGTTTACCCGAGCTGTGCATTAATGATTCCATTTTTTCATAAACAATAAGGCCCTTAATAATCCCCTGGGGACCACTTTAAAATTCCTGTACATCCGCAAAAGCTTTGCAATTTGTGAGACATCTCTTACCCTTGGCTCTAATTTGGAAGGCATTCTCTTTAAAACTTATTTTTACTAATTCTGGAAGTTTTTAATGTAGTTTTACAAATTTGCCTTCTTATTCTGTTTTTGTTTTTGTTTTCTTTGTTTTTTTCTTTTTTTTTGGTTTTTCAATTACAGTTGTCCCCTTTTCCCCCAATTTCTCTCCCCCACCCAACCCACCCCTCTCCCGCAATCATATCCCTCCCCGTTGTCCATGTCCATGAGTCATTTATACAGGTTCTTTGACTAAACCCTTCCCTTACTTATCTCCCTTCTCTCCCTCCCCCCTCCCCCCTATTGACTGCTATTCCGCTCTTTGTTCTATTTAGTTCTTTTGTTTGTGTTGTTCTTTAGTTTCCTGTATTAGGTGATATCATATGGTATTTTTCTTTCTTTGCCTGGCTTATTTCACTAAGCAAAATTCTTTCTAGTTCCATCCATGTTGTTGCAAATGGCAGGAGTTCTTTCTTTCTGCTACATAGTATTCCATTGTGTAAATGTACCACAGTTTTTTGATCTTATTCTGTTTTAAACAGAGTATATATGTAAGCAATAAGAACTTGAAATCACTTTACATTAGCTAAATTTGAAGTATTTACAGGAGTAAATTATGTCTGGGAATTATATATAACAGCAACTTTGCCTTCATCTAACATCTAGGAAAGGAAACTTCTACCATGTTTTCTATATTTGTCAAGTAATCATTTTTTCTCTAGTGCTTTTTCTACCTCTAGCTTGCCAAGTAAACATGATAAACAAAATGATATTACCATTATGAATATATTTCCTAACTTGAAAATGGAATTGAATGCCAAGATTCCCTCTAGTAAGGTGATTCTGGATTTTATAATTAATAACAATTCCAGACCAGATATTGAATCACATATAGACAAGAAGATATTAATTTTTTAAATGCTTTAAAGCAATTAAAATATCTATACCAGAAAAAATATATCCCAAAGTATTAAGAGAATGCACAAATACAATCTCAGGATGACTAGAAGTAATTTTTCTCAATATTATGGGTAATAACTATTGCAGTTAGAACACTATACACATCAAGTCCTTGTGTTCAGAAATAGTAGATGAAGATGAAAATAGGGGTCTTTGACAACTGTCTAATTTTCTTCATGCTTATTGGGTGTTGATATTTTTCTCTCCCTGTAGGAGTTAATTTGGGTGGCATATTTTCTAGAAATCACTCATTCAAGGAGCTTTTCATATTTGTTGGCATAGAATTTTGAAAACTATTTCACATAGCTCTACTATCTCTGTACTTGTGGATTATTCCTTATTCTCATCCTTAAATCTATGTATTTGTGCTTTCATCTCTTCCCATCTACTCCCTTGAGGAGACTACATGAAAAATTAGCTATTTAAATAGGTTTTTGTTACTATTATCTCATAGATACATCAATCCTATCTTTTCTATTTCTAATTTATTAATTTATGCTGTTATCTTTATTAATTCCTTTATTTCTCAGGCTTTCCTTGGACATATTTGTTCAATATGTTATACTGAGTGTTTAATTATTTTTATCCTCTGTACCTTACATTTTTATATATAGTGTCCTCAATCTAGATTTCAAATTTTTCTGCAGTTCTAAATCTTATTTTCTATTTCACACAACTGTTGGCTAAATTAAAGCCATTCCTTTGTTTTTACTTTTGCTAAGTATATCTGGCTTTGCTAAATTCTATTTAGAGGTTACACTTTTCTACTTTCTGGAATTTATTAATTTTTGCTTTATGGGTTCCCAGGAATTTTTAAAAAGTAGAAGCTCTATGGTATAAAATTTTTATAACAGCTATATTAATTATATTAGATTATATCATTAGAAATATTATATCCTTATTGAATTTTGACTATTTCAGTTTTTCCAGAATGAAAGAAGTGTTAAAATTTTCTGGCTATAATTTTATTTCTTTTTATTTCTGATTTTCTAAATTTGCATTTATATATTTAAATGTTATCTTAGTTACTGCCATCTATGAACAATGTAAAAATTTGTATAATTTTACCACCTCTTCCCCTTCTCTCACAGTTTTGGTGACAAGTAATGGGACATTTTCCCTAGTATATTACAACAGAATTATAATTATTACTCACTATTCTATTATATAGTTTTGCTCATGAATTATAATCATAAAAGTTTAAATTTCTAAATACAATAATTGTATTTTTTAAAATTAATATTTATCAGCAGTATTTTCTTCCCACAGTTTCAATATTTTGCTTAAATAGAGTATGCATTCTAGTAGATTTTTCATGTAGAGTATATAGAACATACATTTAAAGAGTCTTTGTATGTTTGGAAATATCTTTCTGTGGCCTTCACATATTAGTGACATTTTGGCTGGATTTACCCTCTATTCTGTTCTCCTTCCAAATTCTAGAAATCTTGCTTTCCTTTCCTCTTACATATAAAGTTTCTGAAGTAAAACTAATTTTTAATTGATTAATTGTTTCTTGTTTGTATATTTAAATGGTGCCTATTTTAACACTGAAATTCAGTAATTTTACTAGGTGTGCCTCAGTCTTCAATAATTTTTATTCTGATTCTACTGATGATAATGGATACTTATTGGTTACAAACCCAGGGTCTATCCTCCCTTTTTCTGACAATAAAATCATTTCACTTTTTTTCTCATTTTTAATCTATATAATTTATGAGAAGCTCAAACCCCAATTTATTTTTTCTTGTAGAAAATGCTTTGGGTGAAGATACTATTTCTCTCTCTTTTCTTGAGAAAAATAGTGTTTTTCTTTTCTCTAAAGTAAAAATGTAAATTTTAACTTAAAAATCTATTTCTTCCTTTACTATTTAATTATGTGACAATACTTTATTACCAAAATATCTGATGCTGATATTATAATTCTAATCTGCATTTTCTTAGTGAAATGGACACGGTGGTTTGGGGCTGGCAAGAAATCACTCACCCTCATGTCAATGACAGTGACTAGTTTTCACTTGGGCACCCACTCCTCCCTATTTTCTGTGCTCTGAAAGTCCCACTAGATCCACGGGTGGTATATGACCTAGGATGGACATGCAGCTACATAGGAATGTGACAGTGGCTATGTAGAAATGGCATTATAGGATTATTGTATGCCCACCACCACTTTCATTGTAACCCCAGTTATTCAGCATGTGACTGTAATTGGAAAAGGGTCTTTAAAGAAATACTTAAGATTCAATTAGATCATTAGGGTGGTTCCCAATGCAATATGACTGTGTCCTTGCAAAAAGAGGTGATTAGGATACAAACACACAGAGGGATAATCAAGTGAAGACAGAGAGAAAGGTGGCCATCTGCAAGCCAAGAAGAGAGGCTTCAGAGAAAACTAAACCCATAGCACCTAGATCTTAGACTTCTAGCCTCCAAAAATGTGAGAAAATAAGTTTCTATTGTTGAAATCACCAAGTCTGTAACAGCAGCCCTAGAAAACTAATACAAAAGGGTATGTGAGTCAAGTAAGATCAATCAAAACCAATAAGACGCAATTCTGGAAGTGAATATTTTTCACTACTGCATTTAAAGATGAGTGAATTCATCAAGAAAACAAACAACCCAATTAAAAAGTGGGCAAAGGACCTGAACAAACACTTCTCCAAAGAGAATATACAGAAGATCCATAGACACATGAAAAAATGCTCAACATCATTGGCCATCAGAGAGATGCAAATAAAAACCACAATGAGATACCACTTTACACCAGTCAGAACGGCCATCATCAACAAATCAACAAACAACAAGTGCTGGCGAGGATGTGGAGAAACGGGAACCCTACTGCACTGTTGGTGGGAATGCAGACTCGTGCAGCCACTATGGAAAACAGTATGGAATTACCTCAAGAAACTAAAAATGGAACTGCCTTTTGAACCAGTGACTCCACTGCTAGGATTATACCTGAAAAATCCTAAAACCCTAATTCAAAAGAACTTATGCACCCCTATGTTCATAGCAACCCTGTTTACAATAGCTAAGTGCTGGAAACAGCCTAAGTGCCCATCTGTAGATGAGTGGATCAAAAAACTGTGGTACATTTATACAATGGAATACTATGCAGCAGAGAGAAAGAAGGAACTCCTGCCATTTGCAACAACATGGATGGAACTAGAGAGAATTATGCTTAGTGAAATAAGCCAGGCAAAGAAAGAAAAATACCATATGATATCACCTAATACAGGAAACTAAAGAACAACACAAACAAATGAACTAAATAGGACAAAGAGCAGAATAACAGTCAACAGGTGGGAGGGGAGAGGGAGAGAAGGGGGATAAGTAAGGGAAGGGTTTAGTCAAGGAACATGTATAAACGACTCATGGACATGGACAACGGGTAGGGATATGATTGTGGGAGAAGGGGTGGGCTGGGTGGGGGAGAGCAATGGGGGAAAAATGGAACAACTGTAATTGAAAAACCAAAAAATAAAAGGAAAAAATAAAATAAATAAATAAATAAAGATGAGTGAATTCAAGCTGAGGGTTGCTGCAGCCCTCTTGTCACCATGAAGCTAGACCCATCAGAGAAGGTAACCAGCAAAGAAGAGGAAGTGTTAATGAAGAATTGTATAAATGGGAGAAGTACGATGCTGTCTTTTGAGTCCCCAACGTAAGGTAAAACTGAAGCCACATCTATTAAAGAACTTTTCAGTTTTGCTAGTCAATAAAAACCCCTTTAAATAATATATATTGAATTTTCTGTCTTCTGATCCAAAAAAGGTCTAACATAATCTTAATACCCAAGAATTCTGAGCCAAGAAGTATTCAAACTTACAGGTTGTTCGTTTTTAGTTTTTGTTTATTTGTTTATTTTGCTAAAAAGCAATTTCTTTGCCCTGGCTATTGTGGCTCAGTGGATTGAGTGCTGGCCTGTAAACCAAAGGGTCACAGGTTCAATTCCCAGTCAGGGCAAATGCCTGGGTTGTGGGCCAGGTCCCCAGTTGAGGGTGCTCAAGAGGCAACCACACATTGATGTTTCTCTCCTCTTTCTCCCTCCCTTCCCCTCTCTCTAAAAATAAATAAATAAAATCTTTAAAATAAAACAAAATGCTCTTTAAAAAAGCAATTGCTTTGAAATGATACAGTCTTATGGAAAGATGCCATGGCCCCTTTTATTAAATAAATAAATAATAACAAGAAAATAATTTTATAGGAAAATTCTTTGAAAGATCTGTAAATTCTATAAAAGTTATTTTCTTTGGAAAGAAAATGTGATTGGTTTGGGATAGGATTTAGAAATATTAGGCTATTATTTTATATACTTCTCAATTGTTTTAGTTTTTACAACAAACATAGTATTGTTAATAACATTTTGAAATAATAACAGTAAAATTTATAAAGAAAAATGAGGTAGCTCTGGGATCCTGAGTGTTGACTCCATAAGTTGACTTCTTGTAAATATTATAATTAAGTAAACCACAGATATATCAAACTTAAACTGTCTTTTTCTTTCTTCTTCTTCTCTCTCTCTCTCCCTCGCCCTCCCTCTCTCTCTCATACACACACACACACACACACACACTCTTCATTTCACCCAAACCAAACTTACTCAGAAATAAAAAGCACCAATATACTCAAAAAGGTTTTTAATTCTTTCATTTTAACATTAACATGAGCAATATGGTGATGTGTACATATTTTACATGAATAATATTAAGAACCTTAAATAGCTGGGATTATTTACAGTAAGTTTTGTATATTAAAATTAATATGCATATTTATAATAGATTATATAATATGATTTGCATATTTCTACAATAAAAATTTCCAACTTTTCACTTTTTCAAAACATGAAACACATACCTAGAAATCTGTACTCACATTAAGTTTCATAAAAATTATTCTTTTGTTGACTTTACCTTCAGCATTAGTAAACACCAAGATATATATATATTAATGTTATTTGGAGCATTCATGCTGGATACATGTAAATACTTTTATGTAAATATGCTTGTTATCTCTTTCCAAGCTGCCTTGTTTTTATAAAGTAATATCAATAACCCACTGGTAAATATTTTATTTATTCCTCTTTACAATTTCACTTTTGTTATAGATATAAATGGCTCCCACATCAGTTTCTCCAAGTGATTTGTGAGTGTGTCTGTGCACACCATTAGCAGACTATAATTTACAGCACTTTCATGCTTGTGATCATTTTAGCCTCCTCTTTGAAATGATAATAAAATTTTAAGGTAATTGCACACTAATTGGTGAATAGATTCTAAACCCTTTGAATTAAATTGCAGGCATCTATCTCCAGAACCTCTGGAAGCTTTTATTTTCCAAAAATGACTAATAATTCCTCTTTCCCCCACCATTACACACTGTTCCTAATCATTTGTCTCATGCAAACGTCATTAAAATGGTAATTTTAAAAAGCGTGCTTTACCTGAAACCATAGGTAGTTATGAGGTGCCTGCTGATTTCTTTACTGTATTGTCAACCCAATATCCAAATATCTAAAATAAGTAGCTCCAAAGCCAAAGGAAGGAAAGAATAGGTTTTGACCAGTGAAGCATCATCTAAAGTCGGTCGGCAGCCGTCCGTCTCGAGAGACGATGGTGTAGCTTCTTAAGAGTCTATCTGCACCGCCGAGAATGGCTGTGCACTCCGACTCGGGAGTGACACGGTATCTGTCTCCTCCCGTGTTGAATCGACATCTTGCGATGATGCTGGAGTGTCCTCTCCAGTGAAGCTGAAGCTACAGAGCCTGGGCAGGGTGATATGGAGGGTCTGCTGTTGCCCATGCAGCAGACCCCCCCTCTCTTCGCAGCTGGAGGGTCCAAGGGAAAGACGGAGTCAATACAGCTTGGCTTCAGGTGCGCCGCAGGAGTTGCCGGTGTTGACTACAATGTCAAACCACCTTAGGGACTCCGGCTCCGGATTTTCTGTCGGGGTTTACTCCCTTAGCCTTTTCCCTGAAGAGGTATGCCGCAAGGCAGCGGAGGTTTTTTGGAGTCAGAGTTTTCCTTCTCTGATGTGCCCTGACTGGAAGATCGAACCAGCGACACTTAGCTCGCAGGCCGATGGTCAATCCACTGAGCCAAACCAGCCAGGGTCGATCTAACAATAAACAAGATCCAGTCCCCACCCTCAAGTCTAAAAGGACATCAGAGAGGTAAGCAGACAATTAAAGTTGTGTTAAGATATTTTTTGACTTAAAGAATTGTCTACCAGCCTGGGAGCCAAGTGTCACTGGTTTGATTCCCAGTCAGGGCACATTACTAGGTTGCACATCAGGTCCCCAGTTGGGGGCACAAGTGAGAGACAACCACACAGTGATGTTTCCCTCCCTCTCTTTCTCCTTTCCCCTCTCTCTAAAAATAAGTAAACAAATAAATAAATTATAAAAAAGAGTTGTTTACCATTGAAGGAGGCTAATCCCTTCCCCTATACAGAGATAAATTTATTCTTAGAAACATAATCTAATGACTTGACTGTAGGATAAAGAATTTCTCATTAAGCAAACTTTTTCATTCCAAAATTAAGTTGCCAACGTCCAATCCTTAACTTACTATCAGAATAATTACAATGTAATTAGGCTACCATGATGCCTATTTGTTTCCCACTTACCTATAACATTAACTCCACAAGTATTATTTTAAAGACATTAAATTGCTTATTTGAGGAATATAAAAGACATTTTGCCTCTCCATTGAGTGAGCACTCCAAGGATTCTATTAAAAGACTCACAGAAGAGCCTTTCAACAAAAACTAAACTAGCTGCATTACAAATTCATAAGACTGAAAAAGACCTTGAAATTTTATCTGAATAATACTGTTTTAAGTGGGCTTGAATACACTGTTAAATACTAAACAGTTATTTATGTAACTTCAAATAGCTTTTATGTAAAAGTTTATACTTATTAGATAACTCAAGTTAGAGTTTGTAAACTTCCTCATGCTTTAAGTCAACCAACATTTCTGAATACCCATTAGGTTGGAAACCCAAAGTCAGTGCTACGGAGCTAACTTGGATGAGACAGAATCCCTGTTGTTCAGAAGCAAACTTTGGAGGAAGTAGACGAAGTTGAAGAGTCCAGTCACCTGTCCCCTGCCAGAAAAGTCCAAAACCCCGACTTTGTCACCTGATATGTATCTCTGTAAAGTGTTTTGTATGGCAGGATACTTCTGCCCACAATTCCCCTACCCAACAAGAAACTACTCAGCCCCCACCAAAAAAAGAAAAGTGAATTTTTAGGGGGGAAAATAAGACCATTAACCTTAATAAAGGCAGTTCTTGGAAAGAGACTTATGGCTTCTGAAGTTACTAAGTTAAGTCCATATACTTCTTTTTCGTGTGTGAGTGAGTGTATGTGTGTGTGTGCGCGCGCGCTTATATGAATATTTATGACTTCAAAATGCCAACATTCTGAGGAAGTTGAGCTGTCCACATGAGAATTGGCTTTCATTTTTCAACCTCTCTCTCTCTCCCTTGCTCTCCATATCCTACACCCCACACCACCACCACCACCACCACCACACAACCTCATACATGCAAGAAGAATGTTAGTAAACATGAAAGTCTTACATTAAAGTTTTGATTATACAGCCTCAATTTCTACAACAATAGGGAGGTGAGAGCTCCACTACAATAAATACTATGGCAGAGGTGTTACTGGACGCTGGCTAATACCAGCTATTTTACTCTCATAACTTTGAGCACTTGTACACTTGTAAACTAGGGTGGAGGGAGGTCTTCCTATCACAAAAAAACATATCAACTGTTGTATGCCAACAGTACGTGGAAGAATAATTAGACATAAGGTTTTATATGCAAAAGACATTGTTTAGGTATATGGATCCTGATGGAAGATGGCTTATTTACCTGAGCTACTCTGAGTATTTACTGCATCTTCTACAACACTAGCTGCCCCCTTTTCTGTGTACTTATTTAAGCAAGGAATCAGCTTGAATAGGTGATCAGCAAAGCACTACCCATCCTGAACTCCTGTGTTGCTAATGCATTGACTTTCTTATCCACATCACTCACTAAGCAGACTAGGTAACAGGATGTAAGTTACCTCTGAACCTGGTATG
Source organism: Furipterus horrens (assembly GCF_987537825.1). Lineage (NCBI taxonomy): Eukaryota > Metazoa > Chordata > Mammalia > Chiroptera > Furipteridae > Furipterus > Furipterus horrens. The sequence goes on along the minus strand of NW_028327174.1, from coordinate 40,866,411 downwards.
CAACTGAAGGATAACAACAATTATAATTACTACATCAAGTAATCCTCAGAACAGTACTATGATATGCTGAGAAAATCAGAATATTAGTCATCCGTTCCTTACGACTCATTGTACAGTTTGGAGAAAAAAAGTAAATAAGTAAATATTTTTCTAAGAAAGAATGTATTAGTAAAAAAATTTTTTTTTCTCAATGAATTCAGAAAAAAAATCAGAATAATGTTATATATGTTCCTATATTTCTAGCACCTGAAAAAATTATGTGGTCTATTTTATTCTTAAATTGTATTTACTAAAGAAGCCTGAAGAATGACTGACAATATCTTTTTAAAAGCCTTCATACTTCATGTTGTTTCTTTATTGAAAAAAATTAAAATTGTTAAAGTGTTACATATAAAGACAAAAATAGACAATCTAAACCAATGTGATATTTTCCCCTAATGTTAAAACAAGACTTTGCAATTATTGTGACTTTTTAGTTAAGCAATTTATGTCATTCTAGAAATTCCCATAATTGACTTAGGAACAAATAAGATTTAAGAAAACATTGAGATTAAAGCAAAAAGGAATTCTTAATACATGCTCTTCTGTACTATATAATTATATTAGTGATTTTTATCTAATCATGAAAATATCAGCTCTACTATATTAAATCCTCTTCATAGACTGACAATTAGCCTAATTTGGTTCTCTTAATTCAAACACAGATATCTATATTAACTTGAGATGTCACTGACATTTCTCAAAAATGAATATTATAATTTAGCTTTGTAAAAAAAATTATAAGGACAACATACTATAGTGAAAAAATCAGACAAAAATGTTCTAATTTTTTAGCTATATATCACTTAGCAAGTACTTACACCTCACTGTCCTTTACTTTTCCCATCTGCAAATATGGATAAAATACCTATTTTTTATCTGATTATTATAGGAATTAAGTAAAATAGTGTGCATAAAGTACCAAACATGTTACAAAGGAATTTATATAAACATATATTCATATATAAACAATATATTTTAAAAATAATACTGATAATATTGCTATAGATATACCTTTTTAAATTAATATACAAAAAACAAATATATAAGAGATAAAAAAAGAGCATAATGTGAATGATTTGTAAATGCATTTCCTAAAAGGACTATTTTACTCCACAAATCCTTTACTTTGCAGTCCTCCTACTCATTGAAAAGACAGCTGCATGTATAAAATTTAGACTTATATACAGCATAGTGTGGCAGAAACAGCAATAGCTTGTTGTCAGAAAGAACCAGAGTGAATTCTTGCCAGTCTGTGATCTTAGGTAAGTTACTTAACTCATCAGTCTCCGGGTTTTTTTGGGTTTTTTTTCCTTTTTCTTTGTTTTCTTTTTGTATTCCTTGGCACTCCACTGGAGATATTTCCCCCTCACACACCAGAAATAGCCTCACGCACCAAGATGATCATAATGTTTTTAACTGAAGTTATTGGGGTGACATTGGTTAATAAAATTATACAGGGGTTGGGTATACAATTCTACAATACATTATCAGTATATTGTATTGTGTGTTCACCAACCCGTCAACTCTCCTTGCATCACCATTTATTCCTCCTTTCCACTCTTCTATCTCCCCCCACCCTCTTCTCGTCTGGTAAGCACCACACTGTTGTCTGTGTCTTTGAGTTTGGGTTTTGGGGTTTTGTTTTGTTTTGCTTAATCCCTTCAACTTTTTCCTCCCGTCCCCCAACCTCCCTTCTCTTCTGATAGGCATTGGTCTGTTGTCTATCCCTATTAGCCTTTGAATTTTGTTTGGTAGTTTGTGAAATTGCAAAATGTTTAGCACAGGTTTGGAATCCTCTGTGTACTCAATAAGAGTGAAGGGATATTCTATTTACTATCCAAAATAGATTTGAACAGCTCATCTCATATATCTGTGGTAAAAAGTAGGAACCAATATCTGACAAAGTCACAAAACGGGGCCAGTAGCTTTACATCCTTCCTTTCCAGCCTGTCTTGTACAACGAGACTTAATTAACAAGAGCTAATAACTCCAGAACTTAACACTGTGTTCAGAAAAAAATAATTAATTACTTATTAATAAAATAAAATAAAACAGAGGCCCAACTGCCAGGTTTATTTATGCCAGTTGTCCTTGCCTGATTTTCTTTTGCAGATTTGTCCCAGCCCGGCTTCAACCTGTTTCTCACAACACCAGGTTCATTCTGTTACAATAAAGCAGGAAACATTGTTTCACACAGAGCTTCAGGTTTGACCTCCTTAAGACAACAGAGAAAACAAAATGGAATGATTGAGGAAAAAGTAAAAATTTTCTCAGGGGTGAAATGTATTTTCTTAGGTCCATGGAAGCAACTGTGTTTGCAGAATTTCATCTCAGGAACAAAATGCAACTGTACTGACAATGAACGCTGTCTTATCTTTTTCCATATCATGAATGCTAAAATGTGACTGTACATTCAAGAATTTGCTTTGACAGCTCATGTATTTTTAAATCAATGTTTACCATACCCAACTGCCATTGGCTCAGGTGACCGTTCTAAAACATTTACAACACTATGCTCTCTGCTATGCTATGTAATAAGTATTTGGGATGTTTTTATGATTAACATAAAAGATTTGAGCTAAGTAAAAAGAAAATCAAAGCCCTCCCTCTTGACAACATTTATGGCAATACAGTGTCTTGGCACAATTTATACTATTGATCCAAAAGTAGGAATCCAGACCTATGCATTTGAAGAAAAGTTTAACACCAATCTTCCAAACTCTACTACCAGTTCATTAAATGAACACTCATTCAGTCTTTGTTTTCCCACATAATCTCATAACTGCAGGGGTCAGATAATGAATATTTATTTGATACCTTCTCCTATATATCTGCGAGTCTGAGGTTCTTAATTTCAAGTCCTGCTTCTGCCTTGTGGCCACACAATTTCTCTGGATCTCAATTTCTTTCTCATTAAAAATGTTGATAATAAAATGTATCTTATAGCAATTGTCATGAAAATGAAATGAAATAATTTATAAAGTCTTAGAGCATAATGGACCTTATTAAATAGTAGCTCTTATTACTGAGGGAAGGTCAGGTGAGTTATCAATGCCTACAAGGAGAGGGGAGTAAGAAAGGGGCTATTCCATTTAGAGTCTGCAGAACATACAGAGTCCTCAACTGCATTTTTGACTTAGATAGCCTGTCAGCCTTATCATTTTTCCAGGGAATAATAAATATTACTTTAAAGATACATAGCTATCAGGTGACAATGCTTTAAGTGTTGCTAAGAAACATCACGAAAAGTAATTTTTACTTCACGCAAATACCCAAATACATCCACAAGTTAGTTCATGTGTAACCCAAAAATCATCATTAATAGTACATTAATCTATTACCAAATGGTGGGATCAATCCTTAAAAGGTGCAATGTACTACAAAAATTAGAATTTTATTTAAATGTACTTTCAAGCATAATCATAAAAGTTCTAGAAGGTATTTGCATTGGAAGCAAAGTATATATTAAAAACCATCTCCAAGAGAATATTTCTCACCCGAGTGCTAGTTCAGATCTTGCTGGACATACTATTGCTGTGTGTTATGGCTCTAAAGGGCTAGACAAATCCCTTCCCCTAATGAGTTTTAAACAAATTTACAATTGCACACAGATGCCAGCCAGAAATTAAAATATCTGCTTTTCTATTGGTAGAGATGAAATAGAGAATAGGACTTGGATCAGTGCTCAAAATCAAGCTTTTCACTCATTTTCCCCAAATTGAATCTAGCCACCCCAACTTCCCTGTGTCCATCTTCTCCACAGGAACAGAGCTTGCCCAGGTAGGTATCTGTGTGGAGGCAGAGAAATGACAGGAGAAGGAAAGAAATTTCCAGTGCTTTCCCCCAGAGAGAGAAATAAGGCAGGCCACATGGTTAGAAAGATGTTGAAGTATTCCCACTCAAAGAGGATATTGAACACATGATAGCAGATCCTTGCTGTCTCCACAAGAGATGTCATTCCTCTTTACACATGGAGGAGTTAGTGAAAAGCATAAAAGAACCCAGAAGGCCTCCTATGCCATACTCTCAAAAGTATGGAGTGCAGAGCAAAGGGAAAAATAATTATCTCCCTTACACATGGCAGTGATCTGCAAAGGCAGATTCTGCTGCCTTTTGTGGTGGGTGTGAATTTTAGTCCATATTTTCATGGAGACAAGAACTATAGTTTGTCTGGTTTTTCTGTAACTGATCCTAATTCCTTTTAGAAGAAGAAAGTGACTATTTTCCCTGAACAGTCCCACGTTACACTTGCTAATCTAGATATATTATCAATAGTTCCCATTTTCACCCTCAAAAGTGACCCAATTCAGAAAATAAGCAACATGGTCCTCCTAAAAATAACCCTATTCTAATGGGTAGTAGAAACTTAATCCTAGTCCATCCAAAGGTGATACCCTTTTACCCAGTGTGGTGGGAGGAAGGATTGGCTTCATGTGGCACCAGGGCATTCAGGGAAGAAGGTATCAGATCCAGGGAGGCAGCTACTCTTGTCTCTGCCTGGAGCCCTATTGTGTCTGATCTCAAGGGTCAGCCCATGCAAGCTGCCGCTTCTTAGGTCTCAGTCTTCTCCAAAATATCCTCCATAACTGAGCTCAGTCTGGTACTTTAGGCACAGGGGAGTCACTATGGAGCTACTCACACCATTCTGGCACAAGAGAAATTAGGAAGTTAACTTGCTCTGTCACTTTCATGCTGCTCTTTGACACATGCAATCAGTCTTCTGCTCTTAGGTCACCATGGGCCCATTATGAACCCAGTTTCCTTGCTTGGGAATCATTCTATTGTACTTGCCCCTCATTGGGACACAGCACATTTTGTAAAACTGTCCCCCCAGGTCTTGCTGTTTCCTCAGGTTCCATCAGGAAATAAGCATGGAACGACCTTACCTCTCTCAGATCCCACCAGAACATCTAGGGTTTTGTAGTCACTCCATCCCAACATAGTTTGATCCAAGAAGGCAGAGCACAGAGCCTACTAGTACTCTCATTATCATGATCATTATTATTATTAAGCCTTCATTTTGTTATCTATACAAGTTATGATAAAATCTGTTTTCTAGCTTGTACTGAAACACAAAGAAGTCATCATTTCTCAAAAGCAAGTTAAAAAATATATTTAAGTGCTATTCTTTCTTCTGACTGAGTTATCTGAGAGGAATAACTATTTTAGTCTCCAGTTTTACCCATATCATTTTACATAGTAAGTTGAACATAATCTATTCAAATAATATTTTCAGTAAAATGACTGTGAATATTATACATAAAATAATCTTATAACACAAGTGAAAATATTTATTTCCATCAAAGTAAGCAAGAATAATGTCATGTAGACATTTATAGCTCCCAGAATTTAATAAGTAGTAAAAATGTGACAGGAAAGTAGTGAATATTTGTGGAGTAATTGGGTCACTTTGTCCCAATATGCATAATTGGCCCCTATAGCTCTTAAAGCAAAAATATAACTTTGAAAATGCTTAATTCGTCTTGTAGAAACAATGATAAAATCAAGTTCAAAAAGTCACAATAATATTCTGGAAATGTTATTTCCAAATTTGAAACACTGGAAAATATTAGTTAAAACTATGTCGAAGAGACCCAACAATACAGTGGCAAGGAAAGGAAAGGAAATTTATTTCTCTGTCTTTTCTGGAAAATGTCAGGCTGGCTGTTCTTCCTCATGCAGTCACTCAGAGACCTGGGTTCCTTCCATCTTGGTTCTTAGGGGTCCCTAGGACAATGTCCTCATATGCCTGGTAGAGGCTAAGCCACAGGATGTCTGTGAGGAGGCATAAGGCCCAGAAGTATCCTCATCATTTCTGCTCACATTCCACTGGCAGAAATTTTAGTCTTGTGGTTTTTTTAAAAAAACTGCCAGAAAAACTGAAAAGAAAGGGAGAAAAATTTTGGTAGGCAACTAGCAGACATAATAACTAGTAAAAGTATTTTTTTGTCCCAAATGAGTTAACATTGGTTAACTTACAAATTGTTTTGGTATAGCCAAGACAATACCTTTGTAGGACAGAAAGACAGCAGAGTTGATGTCCCTCTGCACAACTTATTTATAGCTACAACTATAATTTTCCAAAATATTATATATATATATATATATATTCCATAAACAGTGGGCATTTATTTCATAGGTGAAAAAAAAAAAGCTACAGGCACCTCTCTAGTCAAACAGAACAAAAAGTCATAATAAAGAATATTGTTTGGTTTAACCTTGTATATAACTTACTAAAAATAGGAGAAGAGAAACTAATTAATTGAAAATATCTTTTTCTAGAATCCATTTTCGTTAGGATTCCTAACTTGAGGCAGTTTATAAAAATGAATACCCAAAAGAGGACAAACAAAATGTTAATAATAAATTATTTAAAACAAAAAAACTAGGAAGTATTTAAAATAATAATGCATTACCAACAACTCTTGGAAAAACTGCAAAAAAAATTACATTTTTTTCTTTTAGAGATTGTTCTCTTTTATCCTACACTTAGAAATTAATAAATGTACGATGTCCATATTCCGTGCAAAAGAGTGAGAAAAACTTAAAACAAAATTGTCAATCCCTAAACAATGGCCAAATGCTGTGTTTCTTTAAACATTATTTTTTTAATTCAAAAGTAGAAATATCTTAAATATTTGAAATTTGAAAAATTATTTTCATGAACTGCTAGTAGAAAAACAATGACTTATAGATTTATTAAAAGCTTTTATTTTTAGCATGCTTATGAGTTAAATATATACTTAATAACATCTACTAGTAAATTATCACAAGCTTTGGGTTCTAAATTTTTCTCATTTTTTCCAGTTCTATTGAGAAATAATTGACATGCATCACTGTACAAGTTGAAGACACTTACTGCTTTGCAAGAGAACGTTTATAATCATTTAACTAATCAATAGAATTTTTTATATAATTAGAAACTAACCAGATATGTCCAGCCTCCTTTCTGTAAGAAAGATGCTTGATCCCTTCAGCTCCCCTACCCCTCCCCAGTGCTGTCAGACTGCTTTCTACCTATGAGTTTGTCTCTGTTTTGTTTGTTAGTTCAGTTTGTTCATTTGATTCCACATATGAGTGAAATCATACGGCATTTGTGGAAATGTACTGTAGTTGTTTTATCCACTCATCTACTGATAGACACCTGGGCTGCTTCCAAATGTTGGCTATTATAAATAATGCTGCAATGAACATAGGGGTGTTTATATTCTTTCAAATTAGTGTTTTGAGTTTCTTTGGATAAATTCCCAGAAGTGGAATTGCTGGGTATAAGGCAGTTCCACTGTCTTCCACTGTGGCAGCACCAGTCTGCATTTCCACCAACAGTGCAAAATGGTCTCCTTTCTCAGCAGCCTCTCCAGCACTTGTTTGTTGATTTATTGATGATGGCCATTCTGACAGGTATGAGGTGATATCTCATTGTGGTTTTAATTTGCATTTCTCTGATGATTAGTGACATTGAGCATCTTCCTTTTTGTCAATTGATTATATGTCCAATTTGGAGCAGTTCTACTCAGGTCCTTTGCCCACTTTTTAAGTGCATTGTTTATTTTTTTGGTATTGAGTTTTATAAGTTCTTTACAAATTTTGCGTATTAACCCCTTATCAGTGAATATGTTTTCCCATTCCGTGGGCTGTCCTTTTATCTTGTTGATGATTTTCTTTGCTGTACAAAAACTTTAGTTGATGTAGTCCCATTCGTTAATTTTTTTTCTTTTGTTTCCTGTGCCTGAGGAGATATATCAGAAAAAATATTTTAGGTCAGATAAGGAACAATTTGCCACTCCCATATTCTTTATTCTTATAATTTCCTTTAGTCCACCTCAAACTGGTCTCTGTACAAAAACAGCCATTGTTGAAGAACTTTGAAAGTAGTATGTGTTCACAAGCACTTAAAGTTCTGTAAAGAATAGAGTTCCTCAACTGTTATTCTGTTTCTGAATCTTTTACATAATGTACACATTTAGGCAGAGATCAAAGGAAATAAAGTCCTCAGTCGTCGCCCATTGCAAAGGCCTTTGCTCTGAGTCCTTGGAAAGGGACTTGTTCTGTGTTTGTTTGTTTTAAAACATACTTTATGTAACAAAAAAACGTCCCTAGTTTGTGCTGTGGGATAGAGATCTCAGATCATTATCAGGTGTAAAAATTACGACTTTCATTTTTAACGATGTATTTAAATTTTTGTGCCACATTCTTACATGAGACAAGAAGCAAGTCTTCATAAATATAGGATTTTTCTCCTTTTGTCAAGTGACATATAATGTCCAGTGAGAAGATGGTGTTTATAGCACCTATTCTTTGGTGACTGAAGGGGGGGGGTGTCTGTATCTGATTTGCAATGTCATATGACTACAAGAGTGTCTACACAGATGTATGTCATCCCATCTCATCCTTGGTATTCAGTCTATTCCTGGTTGCTCTGCAACATCTCTTGTTTCTCTCTGGTCCCTTCAGGAATCTGGATCCCTTTATTCCATCAATGACACATTTTGAGGCCATGGCAATCTCTGCAGGGCTAGCAAAAGTCCCATTTCCCCAGATATGACCCTGCTATCTCTGCCCTAGGGCTCTTCCCAGCAAGATGGATGTGGGGTCCCTCTCAATCAGGTCTACCAGTATCCATACTCTCATTGCCTCCCCTTGATCTCTCTTTTTTCCTGAAGAAAAACTCCTCTATCTTAAGTTGCTCTTCCCAAACCCTTGTATGTATTTTTTTTTTCATGAACTTATTTTTACTTCCACACATTTGTGTGGACTTTTGGAACATGTGTTGATTCACAACTTTGGAAGTTTTCTGGGTGAAACTGAAACTGGCCCTAGACACAAAGGACAAGGAGAGACTGAAGAAAGAGGCAGAACACTGCAGACTGGTAGGTGGCAGGTTTGATAAGGAAGAAAACTGCATATGAGGCTTGTCTTGAGCACTGCCAGACAAGTAGGTCCCTGCTTTTGCCAATCGGAAGCTGAAAAGTTTACATAGAGACCTTAACTAAGTTCAGTCACACACAACACATTACTCTCTCATGGTTCTGTCCTTGAAGCAACTGCTAATGGGAATACAGTTGACCCTTAAACAACATGGGGATTAGGGGTGTCAACCCCACGCAGTCTAAAATCTGCATTTATGCAAAAGCCTGGGACATGAAGGGCCAACTGACTTGAAAAATAATGCATGCATAAGTGCACCTACACAGTTCAAATCTGTGTCATTCCAGGATCAGCTGTAGTAAGCAAAAGGTATATTCCAAGGACAGGGGAAGAGAAAAGGGCCTCTCATTGCCAGTGTCCAACTCAGGGGTCAGCCTTCCCTCACGTCCTCCCGATGACCTCCAACAACAACGTGAAAGTCAGAAGGAAAACAGGCACTAAGATGGAGATGTGAGGAGGGAAAAAACACGTGTAGAAGTTAGAGAGGAGCAGAATTGGGTAAAGAGATTGTTCAACAGGCTGCAGGGGCAACAGAGGCCACAGCTGATCTGCCAGAAAGCTCAGAAGAAGGAACGGCTCTTCAGAGATGCCCCAAATTGAAGTGAATTTGATGCTTCTCACCAACAAATCATTGGTCAAGTGCTGCATCAGAGAGAGACACAACCTTGGATGATACTGTTCCTTCCAGTCTAGAACAAATCCTGGAGCCGTGCGTAAGCTACATTCCAAGAGGCTGAAGTAATAACCATCTCAGTCCTAAAGCGGGATCAGCTTCATCCACTATGCCAGGGGGTCCCCAAGCTTCAGCAGCCTCAGACTCCCCCAGGGGTGATCATTTAAACACAGATCACTATAGCCAGTGTTTCTGACTCATTCTTTTTGGGTGAGTAATAGAGTATCTGCATTTCAAGTAAATTTCCAGGTCCTGATGCTAATTTTTGGGTCACCCTTTAAGAACCACTGCACACCACTATTCCAAGCTTACTCTGCCTATATCAACAGAGTATAGAACACCTTGAAAGTTGGGAAGTCAAAAGAAGGAAAACAAAATAAGGGTGAGTGGAAAATGAGAATCTGCTAGTATTTTTTCAAATATACTGTTCTGTCACAATTTCCTGGGTAATAGTTCTTTTATTCATTACTTTGGAGTTCTTTCTTTTCTCCTATGAATTAAATGTTCCATTTTCTAAGATTACTTCCAACATTTCTCTGTCAACTTGTCTCCACCCTAACAACAATAACTCCTCAGCGTGTCCCATTCTGATTCACTCATTCACTAAGAAATTATTTACCGTGGGCCTATATCTTCATCTATTAAACTTCTGAATTTACTACTGTGAACTAATTGTGTGCATTTAACAATTATCTTCACCAATGTGAGTTATGGTGGCACATACAGAGAGGGAAAACCACAAGCCCTGTGTGGAGAAATTCAGGTGACCTGCAAGCAATATAAATTACAGAATGATTCCTGAACAGAAAGAAAGCAAGGTTTGTAAACAAACACAATGTCACAGAATATAACATGAGGTGCAGTATAGGGGCCTTGATGTAGGTTTCTCATTGTACCCAGAATTGGTTTAGCTATAATCATGCTTATAGGTGGCAGGTGGACTTCATGGAGGAGTCATCTTCATTTTCTATACTAAGAACACCCAATTCAATAAAAACACATTTAGTAACTGATGATCATGTCCATAGATAAGTCATTGTCTCTGAAAAGTCCAAGTTTCCTCTTTCCTACCTCAATTTCCTGTGCACACTTTTACATTAATTGATGCTGTTTTTTTTGTTTTGTTTTGTTTTGTTTTTATAGGTCATAAAAGAAATTTTTATTTCTTGATATTTAAATCTCATAAAATCACCTGGCATATTTTAAGCCACCTTATTCATCAGCAGAAGCTTGAAAAGACTTCTGACTTTTCTAAAAACAACAAATTTTGTAATAAAAGTGATGTTTGTCCCTCTTAAGGAAAATAACATAATGTTTTCTTTTTTATATATTTTTTAAATATGTTTTATTGATTATACTCTTAGAGTTGTCCCAATTTCCCTTCCCTCTGCTTCCCAGTGGCCCCCCTCCCTCCAGTTGTCCCCCCCTTTTAGTCCATGTCTATTGGTTTTGCATATAGTTCTTCTCAACCTCTTCCTGTCTATTCCATTCCCTCCTACTATGCTTCTTAATTCCTATACTAGCTCCCTCCCTCTCCCCCTCCCCCGCTCCCCCGCTGACCTCCCCGCAGTATGTTCCCCATACCTATAGTTCTTTTTCCACTCTCGTTGCCTACTTAGTTTGACTTTGTTTTGATTTCCTAGCTTCTGTTGGTGGTTCTTGTGATGCAGTTTTCATTTTAATGTTCATAGTTCTGATCCTCCTTTTTCTAAACCAGTCCCTTTAACATCTCATATAACAGTGGTTTGGATCTAATGAACTCCTTCAGTTTTATTTTGTCCTGGAAGCACTTTCTCTGCCCTTCCATTCTGAATGACAGCTTCTCGGGATAGAGTAATCCTGTAGGTTTTTGATTTTCATTACTTTGAATATTTCTTGCCAGTCCCTTGCCTGCAGAGTCTCCCTTGAGAAGTCAGCTGATAGTCTAATTGGGACCCCTTTGTACATGATTCTTTTCTTCTCTCTTGCTGCTTTTAAGATTCTCTCTTTACCTTTAATTTTTGACATTTTTTTTTTAATTTTTTTTTAATTTTTGACATTTTGATTATAATGTGTCTTGGTGTGGTTCTCCCTGGGTCCAGTTTTTCTGGAACTCTCTGTGCTTCCTGGACCTGTAAGTCTATTTACTTCCCCAAGTTAGGGAAGTTCTACTTCATTATATTTTCACTTAATTTTTCAATTTCTAGTTCTTCTTCCTCCCCCTCTGGCAATCCTATAATCCATATGTTCGATCTCTTATAGCTGTCCCAGAGGTTTCTGATCCTCTCCTCACTTTTCTTACTTTCTGTTTCCTCTTTCTGCACTGGTTGACTGTTCCTTCCCTATGTTCCAGTTTGTTGATTTGATCTCTGGATTTTACTTCCCCACCACTTGTCTCGTATGTGTTTTCACTCTTTTCAGTATGAGTGGCTTTCAATCCTTCCCAGTCTTGTTCCAAATCTTTTGTTAATTCTGTAAGCCACCTAATAACTATAGCTCTGAATTAAGCCTCTGAAAGGTTTCTTATTTGTTCGTCTGTCAGAGTCTTCATCTGCTGCCTTGTGAGCTGCATCACCGGGATTTCTATACTTGTCTGCCTCATTTTGACAAATTTGTGTTTTGCTTTGCTTCTGGGCAGGCTGTAGGGGGAGGAGCCCTGTGAACTCATCACTACCTGGCGACCGGCAGTGATCCCCAACATTTTTCACTGTGCTGTGGTGCTCTGAGTGGGGCTGGGGGTCCAAGATGGATTCCTGCCATTATTCTCTGCTGGGAGACCAGGATCCATCCTCCCGCCCTCTGGGCCTCACCATCCGAGGCAATGGAGAGGCTGTCTTTCCCAGCGTTGGGGTTGCAAGCTGCCTGGGCTTGACTGCAGCCGGGATTGCTCCCCCTGCCACTGTCCCCACTGCTACCACAAACAGCACCGTCTGATTTTGCCCTTCCTACCCATCCGACGAGCACCGCTGGTTTATAACTTCATACGTTGGGCTTCCGTGTAGTTTTATTTTCTAAAATTTCTAGTTATCTTTTGTTTTGAGGTAGTTGTATTCCTTTCTAGTTGTAGAGGGAGACTGAGCGTGTCAGTCTAAGCCTCCATCTTGGTTGGAAGTCTAATTGAAGTTTATTTATGACATTTCACCTTGTTTTTTGCCTCTTGTGACTGTACCTCTCATTCTTTAAAATATTGTTTCAATGTAGAAAATGGTAGTGAATTATGGCAAAATCATAAGTCTTTTTAGCTTTCTCTGCAAAGGTTGCAAATATTCCAGCTCTTTTTTTTTTTACTTACAATTTATTTTAATATTATTTTGTATTAGTTTCAGGTGTACAGCATAGCGGTTAGACAATCATGCTTTACAAAATGTTCCCCCACACCCCCACACCCCATCTTCCAATTCTTGACATGTAATCCTGCCCTCTAGAGGAGTATGTATTTTTCTGGGCATTATCACCAATGAATGATGTGTGAAATTTGAAAACCATTTATTCCTTATTAAAGATGTTTAAAGATCAGGAAAAATAATGTCTATGAAGAAATGTTAGGAAAATTATCATTATTTAGGATGAGAATTAAAGCTTAAGAATTAATTCAGCAATCTTCTCCAAAGATATAAAAGATATCTACTAAGTTAAGATTGAGGGGAGGAGGAAAGCAAAGATAAACACTCAATTTCTGCTAAAAAAAAAAAAAAAAAAAAAAAACTAGGGACAATAAAAACTACAATAAAATGTTTTTCTACCTAGCAGACAGTTCAATGTTAACTGGGCACCTGAAAAAATTGTATTATCTCTTTTCCTGAGAATTTTTAAAAACAAAACAATACTATATTTCAAAACTTGATCGGAGCTGGTCCTACTGGGAGACAGGTTAAAATAGATGACCTTCTAAATTCCCTTTATACCCTACAATTTTATCTTTTATAATAGCAGTAAGAGATATTCTGCTGGGAGAAATTGATTTCTGGCAAAGGACACATCTCCAAAGAGCCATTTTTCATGGCTTTGTATATAATTTTTATTAATGCCATAATCTTCAAAGACTAAAGAGATAGCTGCCATGTAATGAAAATCCTTAGGCTTCTCTAGCTGTTTGGCTGGAAAGATTTACATTTCTATGATGCCTGAAAGTTTTTAACTCAGTGACCCCAATCTACCACCTATCTTCTTTGGAACCTGGTTAGCAATAAGAATATGAGGCTACAGTAATATAAACTCCACCCCATAATATTTGAAAATACTGTCTTTACAACACAGAGTTTTGTTTTTCTCATATTGCTTTATTTCCATGCATAGAATCAGGTTAATCAGGTAAAGAAAAACAACCTGAGAGGGCTAGACTCACTGTTCAAAGAGAAAATATGTAAGATATCATGTGCCCACTTTTGCCATCCTAAAATATAGTCACCAATGTATGGGTACTAGAACAGGGGATATAAAGTTAAATTGAGAGAAGCAAAAGGAGTTAAGTTCTCTTGACCTGAAAAGTTCCTTGAGCCCTTTATATGTACCAAAATTCTATTGTGCCATTAAATTTCAGCTAAAATATCACCTTCTCTGAGAAGCCCATCATCAGTCCCATGCCTTACGGCAGAACCACTCAGATATCCCTGAGTTTAAATGCTAATTTCAACAAACACTATAAATAAAAACTTGGACATTTTACTTAACATCACTTAACCTCTAAATAAAATTGGCTAATGTATATTTGTGAAAACATCTGGGACAGTGTGATACACAGAATAGGTATTCACCAATCATCTGTTCCCTCCTCCAGACTTATAATGGATCATTTATATATTTTTAAATAATGTATTTATTTGTTTGTTTGTTAGTTTGTTTTTAGAGAGAGGGGAAAAAAGAAACAGAGGGAGAGAAATATCACTGTGTGGTTGCCTCTCACTTGCGCCCCCAACTGGGGTCCTGACGTGCAGCCTAATAATGTGCCCTGACTGGGAATTGAACCAGTGACACTTGGCTCGCAGGTTGATGCTCAATCCACTTGACCCCTCTTCTTCCAGTTGTCCCCCTCCCCCTTAGTCCATGGCCATTGGTTATGCATATAGTTCTTCTCAACATCTTCCTGTCTACTCCACTCCCTCCTACTATGCTTCTTAATTCCTGTACCACCTCCATCCCCTTACTCCCTTCTTCTTTCCTGCTGACCTCCCCCCAAAATGTTCCCCATACCTATAATCTTTTCCCACTCTCGTTGACTACTTAATTTGCCTTTGTTTTAGTTCCCTACCTTCTGTTGTTGGTTGTTGTGATACAATTTTCATTGTAATGTTCATAGTTCTCATACTCTTTCTCCTAAACAAGTCCCTTTAACATTTCATATAACAGTGGTTTGGATTTGATGAACACCTTCAGTTTTACTTTGTCCTGGAAGCACTTTCTCTCCCCTTCTATTCTGAATGACAGCTTCACTGGACAGAGTAATCATGGCTGTAGATTTTACTTTTCATTATTTTGAATATTTCTTGCCAGTCCCTTCTTGCCTGCAGAGTTTCTTTTGAGAAATCAGCTGAGAGTCTTATTGAGATCCCTTTGTACGTAATTCTCTTCTTCTCTCCTCCTGCTTTTAAGATTCTCTCTTTATCCTTAATTTTTGACATTTTGATTATAATGTGTCTTCGTGTGGTTTACCCTGGGTCCAGATTTTTTTGGAACTCTGTGCTTCCTGGACCTGTAAGTCTATTTCCTTCTCCAAGTTTGGGAAGTTCTGCTTCATTATCTTTTCACATAATTTTTCAATTTCTAATTCTTCTTCTTCACCCTCTGACAACCCTATGACTCAGATGTTGGCCCGCTTATAACTGCCCTATAGGTTTCTGAGCCTCTCCTCATTTCCCTCACTTTTTGTTTCCTCTTTCTGCACTGGTTGACTATTTGTTCCTTCCCGATGTTCCGATTTGTTGATTTGATCCCTGGTATTTTTTCCCTCACCACTAGTTTCACATGTGTTTTCATTCATTTCAGCAGGACTAGCCTTCATTCCTCCCCTAACTTGTTTAATATCTGCTATTAGGTCTGTAAGCATTCATATAACCGAAGCTCTGAACTGTGCCACAGAAAGATTTCCTATCTGCTGAGCCATTAGATTAGGTACTTGCTGTCTTGTCAGCTGCGTGACTGGGATCTCTATCATGATCTGGACCATCCTGACAGGTTTGTGTTTACCTTTGCTTCCTGGGTGGGCTGTCACACCTCCTATGCTATAGGGGGCAGAACCCCATGCACTCGTCACAACTGGGCAACCCTTATCACCACACTGTGGGGTTTTGTGTAAGGGCGGGGGTCCAAGCTGCATTCCTGCCATTCACTCTCTGCTGAGAGATTAGGAGCCTCCTCCTCCGTCCCTACACCCTCTGGCCCTCACAGTTTGAAGCAATGGGGGTCTGCCTTCCCCAGCGCTGGAATTGTGAGCTGACGGGTTTGGTCTGCAGCCGGGGGTGCTCCCCAGGTGCTTCTCACCTCCCCTTAAATATGGGTGTCTGTGCTTACTGCTGTCCTGCTACCATCACCACAGCTGCCGCAGCCAGCACAGCTTGATCCTTCCACCCTGGATTCACCCCTCCTACCCGTCCAGACAAGCACCACTTCTTTATAACTTCATATGTTGGACTTCCATGTAGCTTTATTTTCTGGAACTTCTGGTTATTTCTGGTTTTGCAGTACAGTATTCCCTCACTTATTGCAGATATTATGTTCTAGACCCCCCTGCAATAGGTGAAAATCTGCGAAGTAGGAACCTTACATTTATTTTAGTATTTATATATATATTCAAGACTTTATAAACCATTCCCACACACTTATAAACCATTACCAATCCCTTATTAACCTTTCCCTCTCCCTTATTAACCTTTTCCACACTTTTATAAACACTACTTATGTTCTTAAACATATTCTACACTCTTAAACGTATGTAACCTTAACAGCATACATATACAGTACCATAGAATCCCACGATATAGCAAAAAATCCGCAACAAATAATTAAATATAATATTTTTTTAAAATCCCACAATACAGTGAGGCCGTGATAAGTGAACCATGATATAGAGAGAGACTACTGCACTGTAGTTATAGTCCTTCTTCGTTGTGGAGGGAGACAGAGCATGTCAGTCTAGGCCTCCATCTTAGCCAGAAGTCCATTTTTATATTTTTGAGAGCAATTATTTTTCCTTGCAAAATCACTATTGCTTACATTTTTGTATCCTATCCCCATTAGATACAATTTTCATAGTACTATGCATTAGTCATTTACAAATCCTTGATTGCTAATTAGTACTGATATACAGTAGGTGTCAAAAATGTATATGTATGAAATACATTTTTTTTTAATTTCTAAAGTTCAAAAAACATTAAATGTCAATCACCTTTAAAAAATGCTAGAAATGTTTTTAATAGTATAAAATGTCTATCATGATCTTAACCTCTGGCATAAATGAATATTCTATGTAAACAAAAAAAAATGTATTAGCAAAAACAGAAGAAAATCTTGAATTTTCTAAAATTTACTGCCTTTCCATTTTCTGAGCTGTTTTCTGAGAACGTGTGGATAAAAGGGAAAAGAAAAGTACAATGGATGGAATGTCAGTGTTTCCCCAAAATTTATATGTAGAAACATTAATCCCAATGGCATGATATTAGAAAACTGAGACTTTAGGAGGCAATTGGGTCTGAGCATGACCCAATCTCATGAATGGGATTAGTTCCCTTATAATAAGAGGCCAGTGGTCCCTTTCTGGATGAGAAACACAGAGGGAAGATAACCCCCCAGGAAGAGAGCTCTCACCAAGAATCTAACTATGTAAGTACTGTATCTTGGACTTCTAGGCTCCAAAACTGTGAGAAGTAAATGGTTATTGTTTAAGCCACACAATCTATGGTAATTTGTTGTAGCAACCTGAACTGATTAAAACAAAAATATAAAGTGTTAAGATTATGTGGATAGAAGAAAATTAATTCTGGCTATTTTATTATTTTAATATAATATAATACCTATGGTAAATTATGTACAAATGGTCTTTATTTAAAATTAGGGCAATGTAAGGCTCTGGCCAATTTGGCTCAGTTGGTTAGAGCATCATCCCTTAACCAAAGGGTTGCAGGTTCAATCCCTGGTCAGGGCACATACCTATACTGTGGGTTTGGTCCCATTCTGGACACACAATATCCCTGATCCAGATACATGCAAGCCCCAGTTTCAGCATGTACAAGAGGCAGCCAAATCATGCTTCTTTCTTGCATCAATGTTTCTCTCTCTCCCTTCCTTTGTCTCTTCCTCTCTCTCTAAAAAGCAATGAAAAAATGTCCTTCAGTGAGGAAAAAAAATATTTTAACAAACGAATAAAGTTAGAGCAATGTAGGAAGAAAAAACTCGCAACACAAAGACAGACTACCCTTATTAATTTTCTTCCAGCATTTTCTATGTGCTTTCCATATTCTTGACCATACTGTATAAATGTTTGTCTTCTTATTTTTTTTTATTTAGCCTAATATATGGTTTTTTAAAAAGTATTTTTAAGATTCTATTTATTTATTTTTAGAGAGAGGGGAAGGGAGGGAGAAAAAAAGGGGGAGAAATAGTAATGTAAAAGAGAAACATCGATGGGTTGCATCCCCACTAAGGACTGAACCTGCAACCGGTGACCCTTTGCTTTGCTTTATTTGATGATGCCCAACCAACTGAGCCACACTGGTCAGGGCTGATAAAAAAAAATTTAATGTTATTAGAAACTTTTGAAAAACATCATTTTATTTGTTTTCAAATATCCCTTGTGCATACATAATAATTATATTCATTCCCTTTTAGTTTTTTTAATTTCTAAATACTCACTTAAAGAAATAAAAATACTAGTTACTGCATTGAAATTAAAAATAATAGAGCTGAGTTTAAACAATACCATCTAAACAACTTAAAATATCATTGATTTAATTACCTTATCAAATAAATTATAAAGAATTGTATCAATACACAAAAAATAGCATATTAATTATTTTACAAAAAAATTATGATTATCTTATAGACAAAGTTTAAGACTAGAGCCACAAAAGCCAAACATTTACAAATTATACTCTTATTTTTTCCCAAACTATTACTTCTTATTAAGGAAGAGTAAGGGAACCAGCATGGGAATTATGGGAATGTGGAAACACAAATCACTATCTTTTGATACACAGACTTTTGTTTTTAAAAGTCCCTAATGTGTATCATAAAATTATAGAAACAAAGACTAAAAGAATAAACCAGCCCTGACCTGTGTGGCTCAGTGGGATGGGCATTATCCTGCAAAGCGAATGGTCACCAGTTCAATTCCCAGTCAGAGCATATGCCTGGGTTTGAAGTTTGGTCCCCAGTCAGGGTGCATTTGAGAGGCAAATGATCCCTGTTTCTCTCCCACATGGATTTTCTCTCCCTCTCTTTCTCTTTCCCTTCCATCTCTCTAAAAATACATTAACTAATTTTTTAAAGAATAAACCAATGCATGGTATACTCAACAACCATTAGAGGTATTTTTTTGGTAACCAAGATAAAGATATATTCCTCAGCTTAGTCTATAAGAACTTCCAAACTGTGACCTGAGCCCCCCTTCTCTGACCTCATCTTTTATATCTGCTCTATGTGTACCCTTAAATCCAATATAAACAAATTATTTGGCATTTCTGAAATTCTCCAGGCCTTCCCACTCTCATCTCCACACATTGAAACCTTGCCCTTCCCTTCCTTCAAGACCCACTTCCGACACCATTTTCTGCCTGATGCCCTTTCTAATGTCCCTCATTTGAAAACAGTTTTTCCCTTCTTTCTACTTTCACTATACTTTTCTTCTTTTCTGTGGCACTTAGCTTGTTCCGTATAGTCTTCTAATATAGCTGAGTGTAGCTTTACCATCTCTGATAGAATTGCAAGATCAAGGGTAAAGACTTTGTCCAGTTCAATGGTTTTTTCTTCATCTTCCTGTCTAAATATTTAAAACACAATTCTTTAATACTTACTCTGTTGCAGGCCCAAAGAGACAGAATGTTAAGCAGACAGGAAATGGTCCCTGCCATAACAGTGTTTATGCCATCCAGCAGAGGATAAAAAATAAAAATGGGAAATTAAACTGATGTGGAACCACATAGGTGCTATAGCAGAGCATAGCAAAAGTATCAACCTGTCTATATTTAGGGAAAGGAAACATACTGTTCCAGACAGAAAGAACAGAGTTAGAAAGAGCCTAGAGTTGAGAGTATGTGGTGGTTTCATAACACTGAAAAAAATATAAGATGACTGGAGCATAAAACAGAGGCTCTGAGATGGAAATACAGGCAAGGCTATGACATCAAAGTCACCATAAGCAAGGCTAAGATTTTAGACTTTATCCTGAGGTCACTAAAAGTTGCTAAGCAGACATAATTTGATCAGAATTGACACTGATGCTTACAGAAAAATATCCATAGGCATTAGCTTATTTCTTAATAAGTGGGTATTGGTTTACTTATACTGTTACTCAGTTCTAAAAAGATTTGCTATAACTAAAATATTAATTTGCACTATAGTATGTATAAATTAGCCTATTTTCACTTTCAAGAAGGGTTTTCAAAATACAAAAAAAATTAAAAATCGAGATATGTTGATACCAAATCAAAGGTGCATAAAGCCTGGACACATTTCAATGAAAGAAAAAATAAAGAGTAGCCACATAGAAGATAGAAATAAAAGCACCACATGATAATCTTTAAGCTCATTGTGGTTTTTTTTTTACCCTATATAACCTTGGTTTCAGATTACTTTGTGAAGAAGATATACTCTTTAACTATTTTTTCATATTCTTCTACAATACCAAAGCCTTCATTAAAATCCTTTAAGCCATAGACATAAATAGGGATACATTATACATTTAAAAAATTAATTAAATAGTTTACACTCCAGAATTTCCCTTAAGAAGATTAGTTTGGGAGGAAAGAAATACTTTGATAACT
Source organism: Furipterus horrens (assembly GCF_987537825.1). Classification (NCBI taxonomy): domain Eukaryota; kingdom Metazoa; phylum Chordata; class Mammalia; order Chiroptera; family Furipteridae; genus Furipterus; species Furipterus horrens. The sequence continues at coordinate 40,845,816 of NW_028327174.1, read as the reverse complement.
TATTTACAGCAGAAAGAAAGAAGGAACTCCTACCTTTTGTGACAGCATGGGTGGAACTGGAGAATATTATGCTAAGTGAAATAAGCCAGTCAGTGAAAGATAAATATCATATGACCTCACTTATAAGAGCAATCTAAAAAACAAAGTAAACTAATGAGAAAAATAGAAGCAGAGACATGGAAACATGGTAAAGACTGACAGCAGCCAGAGGGGAGCAGGAAGAGTATAATGGTGGAAATAAGGGGACAGGACTAAGCAAAGAAAATGTATGAATGACCCATGGACATGGACAACAGTCTGGGGATTGACTGTGAAAGTGGAGGATGGTCTGGGCGGAGGAGGACAAAGGGGAAAAATTGAGACAACTGTAATAGAATAACAATTTAAAAATGTCAAGAGTTTATTTTATTCAAAATAAAATCTTCTCTGGTCAATAAGGAGGCATCGTAAAACATGCTTCACCTCCTTGCACAACCATAAAAAGGATCACAACTAACCTCAAAACAAAAAACACCCAGAATTACCAGAAATTTGAATTCTATGGAAGTCCAACAACCAAGGATTTAAAAAAACCCATATTCATGTAGCCAGGTAGGAGGGGTGGAGATGGCAAGCCAAGGCTGAGAGGGTACGGTGTGGCAGCAGCGAGGCTGTGGCGGTGAGGCAGCAGCAGCAGCACCTGGCAGAATTGGTGGTCTCACGTTCATGTGTGGTGGATAAAAATTGGGAGGGATACCTTGGAAGTGATTGATCTCAGCCCCCGGACAGACAGTGCAGCCCAGGCTTCCAGGACCAGGGAAAGTAAAGCCTCATAACTTCTGACTATAACAACCAGTGGCAATTGGGGTAGTGGAAGAAACTGCCAGTGTCTCAGAAGAGTCCATTTAAAGGGTCTGCATGGTTGTAGAGTGTACACAAAACCACCTACTCTGGGAAGCACCACCAGGGCAGCAGCTAGAACGGTGCCAGTTGCATTCAGGAAGGGGCTGAAGTGACTAGAAATGAGGCAAGAGCCAAGCAAGCCTCCAGCAGCCTGGCAGTGACATTGTCCCCTCTCGAACCCTTCCCCAACATATAGAGCCACAAAGTGGTGAACGAGGTTGCCCCGCGGGCCCTAGCAAATACCCCAGGCTCTGCCCCACACAGCTTAACATGTGTGCTAAGACAAGGAGTCAAAGAAACTCCACCTAATTACACAGTAACAAACATAGGGATGCTGACAAATTGAGGAGACGAAGAAATATGGCCCACATGAAAGAACAGACCAAAACCCCAGAAAAAAAACTAAACAAAATGGAGGTAGCCAACCTATCAGATGCAGAGATCAAAACACTGGTGATCAGAATGCTCAGAGAATTCATTAACTACAGCAAAAGCATAAGGGGAGAAATTAAGGCTACACTAAGTGAAATAAAGAAAGATGCACAGGGAACCAACAGTGAAGGGAAGGAAGCCAGGGTTCAAATCAACAATTTGGAATGTAAGGAAGAAATAAACATTCAACCAGGACAGAATGAAGAAACAAGAATTTTTTAAAAAATGAAATGAAGCCCTGGCTGCTGTGGCTCAGAGGATTGAGCATCAGCCAGTCAGGGCACATGACTAGGTTGCACACCAGGTCCCCAGTTGGGGGCATGAGTGAGAGGCAACCACACAGTGATGTTTCTCTCCCTCTCTTTCTCCTTTCCCCTCTCTCTAAAAACAGATAAATAAAATAAAATGAAGTAACCTTTTTAAAAATTAATTAATTAATAAATAAATGAGAGAATAAGAAGCCTCTGGGACATCTCCAAAAGTGCCAACAGCTGAATCATAGGGTTGCCAGAAGGAGAAAAAGAAGAGCAAGATATAACAAACTTCTTTGAAAAAATAATGAAAGAAAACTTTCCTAATTTGGCAAAGAAAATAAACATACAAGTTCATGAGGCATAGAGAGGGCCAAAGAAAAACACACTAAGACACATCATAATTAAAATGATAAAGGTTAAAGATAAAGAGAATCTTAAAAGCAGCAAGAGACAGGCAGTTAGTTACCTACAAAGGAGTTCCTATGAGACTGTCAGATGATTTCTCAAAAGAAACTTTGCAGGCAAGAAGGGACTGGCAACAAGTATTCAAGATGATGAAAAGCAAGGACCTACAACCCAGATTACTCTATCCAGCAAACTATCATTCAGAATGGAAGGGTAGTTGAAGTGCTTCCCAAACAAGGTAAAACTAAAAGAGTTCATTATCACCAAGCCATTATTGTATGAAACGTTAAAGGGATTTATTTATGAAAAAGAAGATCAAAATGAAGAACATTAAAATGACAACAAACTCACAACTATCAACCACTGAATCTTAAAAACCAAAACAAACTAAGCAAACAATTGGAACAGGAACAGAATCATAGGTATAGAGATCACTTGAAGAGTTATTAGTAGGAAGAGGGAGAATGGTGAGAAAAGGCACAAGGATTAAGCATAATAAGGAGGTACAAAATAGACAGGGGGGTGTTAAGAATAGTATAGGAAATGGAGAAGCCAAAGAACTTACAAGCATGATCATGGACATGAAGTAAGAGAAAATTGCTTGGGGGAAGCAGGATACTGGGCAGAGGGACAAAGGATGGGAAATTGGGACAACTATAATAGCATAATCAATAAAATATACTTTAAAAATATAGTCTTCTGATTGCTGGTGATTATAAGGTAAACATACTTTTGAAAGAAAAATAAAATAAAAAAGTAATTCTTATGTGTGTTGAGATTTTGAAATATACTTGTTGGAACTCTCAAAGATATAAATCAGAACAGAAGATGTAAGTAAAGGAAACTATTAAAAGTAGATATTCTTTCTACTTGCTGGACTGGCGTCCAAGGCTCAAAAGGCTTTGAAGCAGCTACTTGTTCATCTGCTGATAATTTCCACATCAGGCCATTTTCAAGCTGTGAAGATTCATTAATTTCAGGAGGACATATTATCTTTGCCAAAAAAGGATGATGTGGCTTCTTGATAGAGATACACAGAAAAATACATCTTTGTATTCATTCAGTTACTTGATCTAAGTGGTATTTCCATTTTTAATGGTAGAAGGGGGAAAAGTCACTGTTTGTTTTTTTAAAGTATATTTTATTGATTATGTTGTTACAGTAGTCTCAATTTTTTTCCCTTTGCTCCCCTCTGCTGAGTACTCTGCGACTTGGGTGAGGTTCACAGTGGGTAGGGGGAGCTGGGTTTCGAACCCAGAGGTAACTGGTCTTCTTTCTGCCTCCCTCATTGCCACCGTTTGTCCCACTGGTTGGGGCCCAGGCGGTCCTGGCATCTCTGGTCTTCACTGTGACCATCAATGGCCATGGCCTGCAGGGGCTGATTGGACAGGACAGTCCCGCCAGCAGGCCAGTGGGTGACAGAAGCATGTCCATATCCTGGCCAGGTGGTTGTTGGTACTTTTGCTCATTCAGATGAAAATTGTCCCACAAGTATCTGAAATCTCAGTGTGAGAGAGAGAGCAGTGTGGCCTGGTGGTGTAGAATCTGGATGAGGAGTCAGATTACCTGGGTTAGAATCGTGGGGTGCTAGTGAATCTGCTTTCTGGGGAGCGGTGAATTTTCTTGGGGGAAGCCTTGACTTGGTGTTTGGCAGTTTCCACAATGTAAGTTCTCCCACCGTGGCCAAAGGAAGAACACTGAGCACAGATTGGGAAGAGATGTGTATCGTTGGTTCCTATGAGCCACCACAGCTCCACCATGTCCTAGGTCGGTGACCTTGGTCAAGTCACTTAATCTCTCTGAGACTCAGTTTCCTCATCTGTGAAATGGGAATAATATCTGCTTCATAGTGTTGCTGTATGGAGTAAATGGGTGAAAACATGTAAAGTGCTTGGTATGGTGCCTACACTTAGTAGATGCTCTAAAGTGTATTCTGTGCACGCCACTTCATTCAGTTTTCAGTCACTCAGTCCTTGAGTCCATATCTGCTCATGCAAGGCCTGCTGTGTGCCAGGCTGATGCTGGAATCTTCCTTTGTCCCTCTCTTAGAGAACCAGCAGAGGGGAAACTGAGCCTCTTCTGCAGAGAGGCTTGGCCTGACCCACATTTGCTGCAATTTGAGCCAAGGGCATCCAAGTTTTTCACCTGGTTAGGAATCTGTTTGTGTGGCCCCCTGACTTGGTGGCCGATGAAGGGGTTGAGAACACCTGTGGTCGGTGCCCAGGCGTGTCACTGAGCTTCATACATTCCAACAACCGATCCGAGCGCCACGTGCTGTCAGTATAGAGCACATGGCTTGGTGCTTCAGGTGTGACTGTTGTTTGGGCACGTGTGGTGAGAGAGCTTGGACTTGAACCCAGCCTGGCCGTTTGCTGGTGGGGCCTTGTTCTGAGCCTGTTTCCTCATTTGTAAATTAGGGTGTGGTTTTAAAGAGGCTAATGCTCAAAGAAATATTTTCGTAGTTATAGTCTCAGGGATTCAACCCAAGTGCTGCCTCAGGCCTGGGCTGGCCAGACACTGAGCCCTGAACAGGGGCTGAGAGTCTCTACATGGACCCCCTTCTTCCTTTAGGCTCCAGCAGCCCCTGGAAGAGAAGCAAAGAGGGAGGAGGGAAGGGCTTTCCCTTGTGAAAACATCCGTTTGAACAGGGTCCTCTGAATGTGGCACAGGAAGAGACACTGCTCACCATTTGTGGGTGTCCCCGGTTCCCAGTCCCCTTGCACCCTACCTTCAGGTCATCAGTCCCCCACTACAGCTGCTGGTAATCAAATCAGGACCACATCTCCTGACCTTACCATGGGCCAGGTGCTTTACAGGCATGGCTGTTGGTCCCTGCTACTCTGCAACCACTTTGCGGCTTGGTTCTCATGATTCCTGTCTTGGGTGTGGCAGCAGAAATCTCATGGTGATGTCACTCCTGCTTATGGGGACGTGGTTGAACTTGGGTCAGCAGCTCTATTTGTTTCCCTCCAAGTGCTGGATTGCCCTCACCTCCCTCCCACCTGTTACCCCAGCCTTGGTGCAGTGTATTTGGTAAAGAGCTAGGAATGGTATCGATCCTACCTTAGGAGGCTTCTGGTAGTGACTTCCTGCCAAGGAGCACAGGATGGAAAAGGAAAAGGAGTAACTGCAGTGGAGAAACCTGACAGACATCCCTCTGCCAGGTGATCAAGGTCAAGGCCAACACGGATGAGTCAGGGTAATGGCATGTACCCTTAATCATCTGATGAGAAGGGCACTTTACTTTTGGGGTCTTCCTCCTAAAACCCATGACCTCAGTCTAATCATGAAAAAAAAAGGCAGACAAGCCCCTGATGGCACTCCTCAACACTGTCCCAGTCCTTCAATACAAGGAACGTCTGAGGAACTGTCACAGAGGGAGCCCAAGGAGACATGATGGCTAAATGTAATGTGGGGCCCTGGATGGGACCCTGCAGCAGAAGAGGAAGGAACATGAGGTAAAAAACTAAAGAAATTAGAATAAAGCATGGGTGTTAGGTATAATAATACATCAATATTATTTCATTGGTTGTAGTAAATGCACCCACCCTGGCTGGTTTGGCTCAGTGGATTGAGCGTCGGCCTGCGAGCTAAGTGTCACTGGTTCGATCTTCCAGTCAGGGCACATCAGAGAAGGAAAACTCTGACTCCAAAAAACCTCCGCTGCCTTGCGGCATACCTCTTCAGGGGAAAGGCTAAGGGAGTAAACCCCGACAGAAAATCCGGAGCCGGAGTCCCTAAGGCGGTTTGACGTTGTAGTCAACACCGGCAACTCTTGCGGCGCACCTGAAGCCAAGCTGTATTGACTCCGTCTTTCCCTTGGACCCTTCAGCTGCGAAGAGAGGGGGGGGTCTGCTGCATGGGCAACAGCAGACCCTCCATATCACCCTGCCCAGGCTCTGTAGCTTCAGCTTCACTGGAGAGGACACTCCAGCGTCATCGCAAGATGTCGATTCAACACGGGAGGAGACAGATACCGTGTCACTCCCGAGTCAGACTGCACAGCCATTCTCGGCGGTGCAGATAGACTCTTAAGAAGCTACACCATCGTCTCTCGAGACGGACGGCTGCCGACGACAAGTCTCAATTTTTTTCCCTTTGCTCCCCTCTGCTGAGTACTCCCCTTCCCCAAGCAATACCACCCCCCTTACTTCATGTCTATGTGTCATGCATATAAGTTCTTTGGCTTCACCCTTTCCTATATTATTCTTAACTTCCCCCTGTCTATTTTGTACCAACCAATTATGCTTCTTAATCCCTGCACCATTTCCCCATTTCTCCCCCTTCCCCCTTCCAGCTGATAACCCTCCAAATGATCCCTATATCTGTGATCCTGTTCCTATTCTGGTTTTCTTAGTTGGGTTTTGTTTTTATTTTTTAGATTCAGTTGTTGATAGTTGTGAGTTTGTTGTCATTTTAGTGTCCATAGTTTTGGTCTTCTTTTTCTTAAATAAGTCCCTTTAATATTTCATATAATAATGGCTTAGTGATAATGAACTCTTTTAGCTTTACCTTGTCTGGGAAGCACTCATCTGCCCTTCCATTCTAAATGATTGCTTTGCTGGATAAAGTAATATAGGCTGTAAGTCCTTGTTTTTCACCACATTGAATACTGCTTGCCAGTCCCTTCTTGCCTGCAAAGTTTATTTTGAGAAATCAACTGATAGTCTTATAGGCACCCTTTGTAGGTAACTCTGCTTGTCTCTTGCTGCTTTGAAGATTCTCTCTTTATCCTGAACCTTGGGCATTTTAATTATGATGTGTCTTGGTGTGATCCTCTTTGCGTCTAGCTTGTTTGGGACATTCTGTGTTTCCTGGACTTGTATGTTTATTTCCTTCACCAAATTTGGGAAGTTTTCCTTCATTATTTTATCACATAAACTTTCAATTTCTTGCTCTTCCTCTTCTCCTTCTGGCACCCCCATGATTCAGATGTTGGTATGTTTAAAGTTGTCCCAGAGGTTCCTAAACCTCTCCTCATTTTTTTCAATTCTTGTTTCCTCATTCTGTACTGGTTAACTGTTTTTGTTTTGTTTTTTTTCTTTCTTATGTTCCAAATCATTGATTTGACTCCTGGTTTCCTTCCCTTCACCATTGGTTTTGTGTGGATTTTCCTTCATTTCACTTAGCATAGCCTTCACTTCTTTCCTTATGCATTTGCCTAACTCAAGCACATCTGTCAAGCCTGTGAGCATCTTTATCACCAGTGTTTTGAATTCTGAGTCTGTTAGGTTGGCTATCTCCTCATCGCTTCATTCTCCCACTGGAACCTTGATTCATTCCCTCTTTTGGGCCATACTTCTCTGTCTCCTCATCTTGACAGGCTCCTGTGTTTGTTTGCTTCTGTGTCTGAGGTAGAGCTGTTGCTCCTGTTACATTGTAAGGTGTGGAGCCTTAGGTATTTGTCAGTACAGGGTGACCTGTTTCACCACGTTGTGGAGCTATGTGTGGGGGAGGGGTCAGAGAAAGAACAATGATGCTTGCTCAGCACTCGTTTCTTTTCCAAGCACTTCTCCCACTTTTGTATGGGACTGGCACCACTCTAGCTGCTGCCCTGGCTGTCGTTCCCAGAGTGGATGTGTCTGTGGATGTTCTAGGACCATGGGGACCCTTTAAACAAGCAGACTCTGCTGAGAAACTGGCAGTTTCAGCCTCCACCCAAACTCCCACTGGTTTGCACAGTCAGAAGTAATGAGGCTTGATTTTCCCTGGCGCTGGGGCTATAAGCTGTATGGTCTGGTCAGGAGCTGGGAACAGTTCCCGGGTGAAAAGTCACTGTTTTAATCAGAAAATTTGATATAGAAATGTCAAATTCAAATGCCATGTATACCAGTATTACCATCTAAAAGGGAAAAACTGTTGAACTTGCAGACATAGAATGAAACTACCTGAATCTTGAAAGAGTCCTTTTTCTCAATTTTCACTAATAAAATATCCATCCGAGATAAATAAGAAAAGACATAAAATGTGTGTTTACAAAGATAATTCTTGTAGCAAAATAAAAGATGATCCAAGAGACAATGAGTCTGGGAAACTAGGAGACATTTAAAACAGATCAAGCCATTCTGCTTTTATCCAAGATAGAGTAAGAAGTACCAGATTTACCCTCCACCTAAAACAACTAAAAAACTAGGTGAACTATATGAAACAACAACACATGTGTGTGAGGAAAGTACTTGAAGCCAGAAAATACCTATCCAAAACAATTAGAGGGAACGTTTCTTTTGTTCACATGAGGCTAAAACAATGCCTGTTCCGACCAGCCAAACTGGAAAACCCCATGATTCAAGGAACATCAGTTCTCAGAAGGATTTTGCTTTAGTTGCAAGAACTGTCAAACTAAAATTCTATGCACAATAAAAATACCTTTTGAAAGCAAAGATATACAAAATTACATTTTTTACTTTAGTTTGTTAAGATAAATAACTAATTAATAATTTTAAACCAAGCTTTCATTTTTATAATGTCTTACTTAGTGATGATGTAATAACCTATTTGAACATAGCTTGGTTGACATCAGTAATATTTTGTTTAAATTATTTCAACTTTGTTTTTGAACAGATTGGGCTGTTATTTTACTATATTTTGCTGTCCTTATCACATAATACAAGGTAATGTTAGCATCATAGAGGAGAGTATTTCCTTTTTTTCTATACTCTATAATATTTTTATGCAACATTCAAATTACTTGTTATTATACAGAAAATAGAAATGTCTTGGGAAGCAAGTTTTCTTTCTGGAAAATTTTTTTACTAATAATATAATGTCCTTAATGCCTTTAAGATTATTTGCTTTTTCTCTTTTTTCTTAAGATAGTTTTGAAAAGTTATTTTTCTTTAGGAATGAGTATATTTTACCCAATTTTTAAATTTAACATAGAATTATTCATAATATCCTCTAAATTTCATATATATATATATATGTAATTGTGCACCTTTTAATTTCTGATATTTATAGTTATATCTCACTGTGATTCTTCCATCAGTCTTGCCAGAGGTTGTCCATTTTATTAGTTTTTTTTTAAATCAACTGTTATTTAGTTATTCTCAAATTTGTTTTTATCTCAATAATTACTGTTCTTATCTTTATTACTTACTTTTTTATACTTGTCTTCTGTCTTCCATTGCTGTTGATGAGAAGGGGCAGAACGTTTCTCTGTGGCTGTTTTGTATAGCCTCAGTCTTTGCTCTTTGACTTTTTGAGATCTCTTTATCTTTGGGTTTCTTCAGCTTTACTTTTACACATATAAATGTGGATTTGGTTTCTCTCTGAAGGATTTATTGATCTTTTTAAATCTGCAGATTAGTGCCTTTTATTATTTGGAGAAAGTTCTGAGTCATATTTTTAAACTGAAACTTATTTTACTATAGATTAATTTTTATAAAACACTTTGAATGAGTTCCCTATACTCCACATCCAGTTCTTCCTATTACTAGCATCTTTTAATATCATAGTACATTTGTCACAAATAATGAATCAATATTGATATATGAAACTAAAGTTCTGAGATTTTTCAGATTTCCTTAATTTTTACCTAATATGCTTTTTCTATTTCAGGATCCCATCCAGAATACACACTGTATATTGTCCTGTGTTTCCTTACCCACCTCTTGACTGTGACAGTTCCTCAGGTATGCCTTTTTCCATGACCTTGACAGATTTTGAAAAGTACTGGTCAGGTATTTTGCATAATTTCCCTCATTTGAGATTTATCTGATATTTTCCCATTATTAGAATGGGATTGTGTTTTCTTATCAGGAAGACTGGGGAGGTGTAGTACTATTTTCATCACATAAGCACTAAGGTACATAGTATCAATATGAGTTGTTGTTAACCTTGCTCAGCTGCAGAAGTAGTGTGTTAGCTTTCTTCATTGTAGCATTATTCCTTTTCCTCTTTTCCAAACTGTACTCCCTTGGAAGGAAGTCAATCTGTGCAGTCCACACTTAACGACTGTGGAGTTAGACTCTATATCCCTGAGTGCAGAGTAACTATATAAATTATTTGAAATTCTTTTGCATGGGAGGTATGTATATTTTCCCTCATTTATTTATTTACTCAATCATTTGTTTATATGGACTCATAGCTATTTTACACTTTGCATTATAACCCATTATTACTTTATTTATTATGTTTCTCAAATTGCTTTAGCTTTGACCATTGGGAGCTCTTTTTGTTAGCTCTTGTGTTTTTGAGATACCAAATCTTCGTGCTTTGTTTATATGCTTCATTTGGTTTGGTTTGGTTTTGCTGAGAACTCTCTTCTTCTGGCACTACAAGATGACTCAGACTCATCTTGAATATTTCCTGTCCCAGTCCAAGAACAGTATGAAAAAACAAGTTGTGGGTGCTAGGTATACTCATTGTTACTGTGATGTTGTTTTTGCTCTATTGACTGACAGACCAAGAAAATACATGTTATATGTACCAGTCATTGTATCTTATAGGCTTTGTTTCTTATAATAGTTTTATATACACAGCAAAATTTATCAGAACATATAGAGATTTACCATATACCCCTTGCCCCCACACATGCATAGCTGCCCCATTATCAACATCCCCCACTAGAGTGGCATATTTGTTACAATAGAAGAACCTGCATTGACACAATATTATTACTCCAAGTCCACATTGGATTAGGGTTGTTTGCATTAGGTTTGACTCCTGGTGTTACACATTCTGTGGGTTTAAATAAATGTGTGACATGTCCACCATTGCAACATCACAAATAGTTTTCCTGGCCTAGAAGTCCTCTGTGTACTGTGTATTTATCCCACCCTGCCCTCAGCCCCCACCCAGCAATCACTGGTCTTTTTACTATATCCATGTCTTTGTTTTTCCCACAATGTCATATAGTTGGAATCATACTATATACTGCTTTTCAGATTGGCTTCCTTCACATAGTAATATGCATTTAAGTCTCTATTGCTTGATAGCTTATTTCTTTTTAAAACTGAATAATATTAATTTGTAAGGATGTACCACAGTTTGTCCATTCACCTACTGAAGGACATCTTAGTTGCTTCCAAGTTATGACAATTATGAATAAAGCTGCTATAAACGTGTATGTGAAGGTTTTGTGTGGATGTAAGTTTTCAACTCACCTGGATAAATACCAGGGAGCATAGTTGCTGAATCATATGCTAAGAGAATGTTTAGTTTTGTAGGGAACTTCCAAACTGCCTTCCAAAGCAGTGGTACCATTTCGCATTTCCACCAGCAATGAGGGAGGGTTCTGTTTCTCTACATCTTTGCTGGCATTTGGTGTTATCAGTGTGGGGGATTTTCACAATTCTAATGGATTTGTAGTGGCGTCTCATTGTTGTTTTAATTTGCAATTCCCTCATAGCATATGACGTTGAGGAACTTTTCATGTCTTAGTTGCCATCAGTATATCTTCTTTGGTGGAGTATCTGTTAGATCTTTTGCCTATTTTTTAATTGAGCTGTTTATTTTATTATTGTTTGGTTGTAAGTGTTCTTTGTGTTTTTTGGGATAAGAGTCCTTTATCTGATAGGGTTTTTTGTACATATTTTCTCCCATTCTGTATCTTATCTTATTCTCTTAACTGTTTTGAAGAGCAGAAGGTTTGGGGTGTTTTTAAGATTTTATTTATTTATTTTTAGAGAAAGGGGAAAGGGGAGAAAGGGAGGAAGAGAAACATTGATATGTGAGAGAAACATCGATTGGTTGCCTTTTATATGCACTCTGACCAGGGATTGAATCCACAACCCACACAACCCTGTATCCTGACCAGAATCAAACTGGCAACCTTTCGCTTTGCAGAACAACACCCAGCCAACTGAGCCCCACTGGCCAGGGCTGAAGAATGTAAGTTTTTATTTTAATGAAGTTTGGCTTGTTATTTCTTTCATGAATCATACCTTTGTGTTTTTAGACACTGCTTTTCCCTATTTGTGTTCTCATCTCCTTCTGGGATATAAATACATAAATGTTAAGCTTCTCACTGCCTTTCCATGTCTCTTGTGCTTCCTTTGGAACTTTCCTAGCCTTGTTGCTCTGTGCTACATTTTCTGTTGCCTTGTGTGTAGCTATTTTAAATTGCAAAATATTCAGTTTCCATGGGATTTTATTTCTGGGAAATCTTTACATTGTCAGCCTTTTCTTTTCATCTGCCTACTGCTATCTAGGATGACTCTAATTTCAGTTCTCAGAATGAAGTTTTTTAGAATACATAGGAAGTATAAACTCAGGCTGAATACAAATGAGACTTGTAGCACCAAATTCTTAGTGCCCCCCCCCCTTGGCTTCTACTCAGAATCAAGTTCAAAGGCATTAACTATTTCTTTGCTAGAGTAAAAAGAACAAGTGTTTGATTTATTTCTAGTTCACATTTATGATGAGTATATAGTAGAATCTAAGGGATATGGAAGAAATGTATTCGATCAAACTCACTAGCTTGGTTGAGCCCTGGATTTTATCTCACATAGTGGGTATTTGGTTAGGCCATGCAAAGCAAAACTCAGCTATACAAAGCTTTCCAAATGCTTTCAAGGTAAATACAAGTTCTGTACTCCATTGTCCCTTCTGGGACCTTACTTTCACTAGGATTTTTAGTACAGAGAATTACTTCCACGCAAGGTCACCTATTCATTATGGTTATTGAAATTATTTGATCCATAGTTGGGGAGGTGGGGGGGTTCAGCAAAAAAAAAAATTTAGGGCCCTAATCTGACTATAATTGAAAATATAAATCTTCCACTCAATTTTCCTACTTCTTTTCTCACTAATAGCCTAGCATCAAGAGCAAATTGTAGAGAAATGCAATATAACTACCTTTCAAGGGTCCCAAATAGTGACTTTGGTATAGGGAGATACCAACTAAGGCTTTCTAAAAGCTTTAAGTTCCCTCTCTTCCCCTTGCAATTTACCCCTCCTTTTTCATCCTAGAAAAAAGTGATCAGTATCTGCAATTTCATCATTTGACTTACAGCATATCTACTATATTGTGTATTTTTACAGAACCTACTATTTTAAAAAACTATAAAAATATTTCTTAACCCATATAAAATCATTTATTCACAAGGCTAAAAGCATTGCTGACAACTGGTCTGGAAAACACAAACAGAACAAGTGATTGTTCAATGTTGGCATATAAAGAAACACTTAAAAAGAAAACGCATATTTATTTGGCATGTTTTTCCCACCTGTTATCAATGACCACAAAAAAAAAAAAAAAATCTGTGTCATTCTCATTTTTGTTTTATTCTGCTTTAAAGGAAAACAATCCCCTGGATTTCAAAGTCTTTTCAACAGGATTCTTGGTTATTTTACTTGTCAAACAGAAATTGTGATTTCAAAACCTTTATGTTCTGCCTCTTAGAAAAAATATTTAGCACGATTTGTTGTTTCTCAATAATTATCAACAATTCATGTGGAAATAGGCTTATTGTTAAAAGACAAGTTTGGCTATTGCCACTTTGCTAAGCTGTAGAAGAGTCAATATATTTTGACAGATCTATCTAGGTAGCCAAACATGGTCATCACTTTATTACTCTAATAATGATTTCACAGATATCAGAAAAATTGTTATTACAATTTATTGACCCTCAGGCCAACCAGCATAAACAAAGTTAAAAGCCAGACCTTACAAAAATCTTTTAAATTGCCCCAAATTAAACTAGCCTCATGATTTCATGACATAAAACTTGAAGCCAAATTTGACAGACAGTAAGCTTCTATCAAAGTTCATGTCCTCACTCCCTCTGTCAAGAACTAGTTAGAGTAGCCAGAATGGAAAAGGATGCACATAGATGCAACGTATCATCAAAGCAAGAACTTGTTGGTAATGGGCACATGGAAAAGGATAGGAAATAGCCATAAAGCAAATGGTGGCAAGACAAAGCTGCTGCTGTTGTTGTTATTTAATTGATTGTCCCTTCTTTTTTTCTTCTCTTGGGTGTTGCCTCCCCCTCCAACCAGCCAGGTGTGCTTCATCCTAGTACAGCAAGATAAAGTAGCTAACAGGGTCCTCTTTGCATTTTTTATCAAGAAAAGCACACACCTTGGAAGGAAGAAAAAGATCCCAAGCATTTTTTAGTAATACTTGTGAGGAACATCTATAGAACAGAAGAGAGCCCCTTCAATAGCAAAAAGTTTCCCCTGAACCAGGAAGAAGGCAAACCAAGGAGAATACATATAGCTGTTTATAAATCTGAGAGACAGAGAGAGAGAGAGACAGAGAGAGAGAGAGAGAGAGACAGAGAGAGACAGAGAGAGACAAAGAGAGAGAAAGAGAGAGACAGAGAGAGAGAACACTTTTACCCTCTTGCAGGGAAGAGCCCTGGGAGCAAAGAGACAGGGACAGGTTCACATGTGGGGAAACAGAAACTTCAACAGCCTTGCAAAGATTCCCATGGCCTCAAGTGTGACATTGATGGAATGGAAAGAGCCGGATTCCTGAAGAGGTCAGGCAGTAGAAGCAAGGATGTCTCAGGCACAATCTGCATAGATTGATGGACAAAGGATCAGAAGAGATGACATAAATCTCAGGAGATATTCCTGTGGACCTGGTATTGAAAGTCAGATACACCCCTTCTCCGCACTCACTCCACCAGACACAAAAGCTGGACAAAATAGTCACCACCTCCCCCCTGCATCTTATTTGTCACATAGTAAAAGAAGAAGAACCCTATATTTACCGAGATTGTTTCTTTTCCTATGAAAAAATTGGGCAGAAAATAATTTGAATAAATTGTGATGTGAAAAATAAAATTACATATTTTTTCACATCTGAGTTGATAAATAAGATTTGTGTCCTCACTGCATTATAAGTAGATATTAACCATTTTTAACCAAAACATATGGTGTCACATAATAAACTAATGACACATCAATAAGAGAAGTCATTTTGTAAAGTGTGGTAATAGAGAATTCACCGTGATTTTATCAGCACACTGGTATTTCTTGTACCAAAAGTACCAGACATAGAATGATAGCTCTGGAAGTCCCAGTGACAAGATTTGGAAAAATTGTGAAAATAGACTAATTTCAGAGTTCTTAGACTATGACAGTTATTGTATAAAGAAAAAGTGGTTTGAGAGGGAATAAAGTGGATCAACAGAATGAAGGCCATGAAAGAGATAAACTGTCTGTGTCTTGGATGGACAGTTCCTTTGACAGTCCTGCTCATGAGTTTAATATTTTAAAGAGGAAGAGTTAGTTGTTATTATTAGAGTAGGTGATATATGTAAATGAAACATTAAGAATAATAAAAGCTACATTTATTCCGTAACTGCCATGCTCAAGGAAAGTATACAGAAAGAACCAGAATGTGTGCTGGTTTTACCTGCTGATTTTAGCTGATAGATCTATAACTATTTCAGCTTCAAACTTTGATTCTCCAGATGTATACCAGCAAGAAACCAACCTCATGGAGGATTCACTTCCAATGCCCACATCAAGTTAAAACATGGGTGAAATCAAGACCATGGAAAAAAATTAGAATTTTCTCTCTAAGGAGATGTTGAGTTTAATGCATAGCAAAAAAGCAAACAAGCAGACAAACAAACATTCTGCCCAATATGTGGTAGCTAGAAGGGCAAATTGTGACAGAAAGAATCACCAAAAAAAATGCATATTCTTTAATTTACAGTATAGAGTTGTTACTGGGCTGTTGCCACACAGCCAGGATACATTTCCAACTTCATCACTGGACCTCCCCTCCTCCATCCTGCTTGCATCTAGATGTAACCATGAGACTAGTTCTTGTCATTACAATACTCTGGAAAGTATGCACATCATTTCTGAGCCAAAACTTTTAAAAGGGTCAGCATTCTCCATTATTTTACTCTTTCTACTGGTCAGGCAAAAAAGACAACAAAGCCAGACAAACTTGCACTAAGCATCCTGTTAGCATAAAGTAGGTACCGTGCATGAATTGCTAAGGGAATATTAATTATCATCACGTTATTGAAATATACTGGTTTTTAACTTTTTTAACTAAAAGAGTTTACTTCAGGCAATTTTTAAATCGCTATTTTCAAAATTTTTTCAAACTCATATATTAAGCTTTCCATTGCCCTTCTCCATCCATCTGATTCATTTCTTACACTCAGTCTACACCAAAACTAAAACAGAAAAAAAAAATTGATAAAAGTTCTGGTACATATACAACAAGGAAATTTTTGTGAGAAGCTACCTGGAGGTACAAAAATTATCCAAGCATATGTATTTGAAAAAATTAGTATTTTTATATACTTTTCTTTAGAAGTATATATTCTAATATTTCAGACCCACAGTTAGTGTTAGTGGTGGAAAATATTTAAAATAAGAGGTTAGAATAGATGGTTTGATATGAGGAGAAAATAATATAATAAATTAACTTGTATGAAAATGTTCTGTGACGTATTACATGTTTTACATGTCTGCCATAACACTGATATTCAGGTCTCTTCACCACAAATTTGATTTGATTCTACCAGCTTTCCAACTTATTATATCTGAGACCATATACAGAGGATGAAATCTTTAAAAATATTTAAATCATGTCCAAAGGATGTACACAGATGACCATGTGGGTAAACCAAGTTCCAAGTTCAAGTAGTAAAATCCCTATACCTGATCCTGTTCTCAAGAGTAATTTATTTTGAAGGAAAATAAAAAAGCATTATGTATATTATATATGTGTGTATACACACACATATATACATACATGTAAATGGTTTTGGAATGAAAGAGGGTAAGGGAGAGATATCTCAAAATAAAAACAGGTGGAAAAACAAATTAACTACATAGTATTTGATGATATTAGCTAGCTCTTTCCATTTGCAAAGAAGCATTCTGAATTATGTGCTTCAGATTCTGTTGTGTTGGGAAAAGCAGTCTAATATATGCATTCTTTGACCCCCACTCGGCCATCAAAGAATGGGTCTTGGGCCTGAAACACCTCCTAGCAAGAAATAGAGTCCTCACCCTGTGCTGAAAGTAGAACCTTGTGTGAGAGTATCTTCCCCTGTTTCAGACTCAATGTGTGCTCCTTTGTTCTGCTTAAGCATGTGCATCATATGGCACCTGGTCCATCCCACCTGATATATCTGAGTCCCTGCAGGGAAGGAAGGGGCGTCCTTCATCCTACAGTACTAGAGAGGCAAGTACAATAAAGTTGCCCTACACTGACTGCCAAGGGACCTGCTGTCCATGGGGGACTGATGCCCACTACTAAAGTTAATCTTGGTCTATCTCCTGTCTATGTGAGTAAAGCCTTATCCCACCCAGTGCTTGACTGCATTGTGTTTTCCTTGGCAACTTCAATATCAGGATACAGCAGGTTTAAGTTTCTGGATCTACTCCTGATAACAGGCAACAGATGCCACTTGCTCTGCACACAGCTCAACAGCGTTGAGGTCTGAAGTTTAGTACTTCTGTAATTCTCATTGATAGATACTTAGTTTCAAATTGCTGAGGGGACTTGACAACCACCCCTAAATTGTCTCCCCAATGTCCTCACAGAGTAGCTTGGTCAAAGTGATGGTAAGTCATCCTTAATAGTTAAACAATGATCTATATATCCTAGATCTAAAATAATGTTTAAAATTAGACTGTGTACCTATTGTGAAGGTGAAAATATTCTGAATTCATATTTGTGAATCCCTCACTTCTTTTTACACCTAAAACAACCTGAATTTTCTTCATCCAGCAAGTATTTATTGAGTGTCTCCAATGAACCAGACACTGTCCTAGCTGAAGAGAACAGAACAGTGAGCAGAACAAAGTCCCAGTCCAATTGAAGCTATATACTGGTTGTGCAGACAGCTATCAAACAAATATAAACTAGCTGATGGTAAGAACTATTGGGGAAAGGAGCAGATGAATAGAATAGAATATATGTGAATAGAATGCCAAAGGGATAGACTTTAGATAGGGCAGTCCAAAAAGTCCTTTTTGTGGAGATAACCCTTGAGCAGAGGTCGAAATAAATTGAAGAAATAAGTCATGAGAGTACCCGCTAACAGAGTACTCCCAGGAGAAATAGCGAATCTTCTCCCATTGTTTTCTATTTAGACATCTTGTCCTATCCAAAGAGATTATAATGTCCTTAAAGTCATCTTCTACCTCAGGTAAATAGTCTCAAGTTGACCTCTTGATAGTCAGTATATACAGAAAGAAGTAGTAGAATTTTTATGAAGAAAGATTCTGTAAGTACTAATATTAAAAGTAACATTCTGTATCCTGAGACATGGCATCTACTAGACTACAGAGAGAGATAGCCAAGGAAGCTAAAAAAACAAAAAAAAATCACACTAAATAAATACTTGTCAATGAGAGAAGAGGTCCCAGGACTAGCAACACCTATGTGTGATCCACAAAAGTAAAAATCTGAGGAGAGACTGTCACTGGAATCTGTCTTATCATAGAGTCATTGTGTGTCACTATGTTACATGAATACTTCTTTTCTTTGTTTTTCTTTATTTTATTTTATTTCATTTTATTGTTGTTCTTTTACAGTTGTCTCAACTTTTCCCCCATTCCTCTCCCCTGCCCCACCGACCACCCACCACCCCCTCTCCCACAGTCGATCACCACCCTATTATCTATGTCCATGGATTCTTTACTTGTCCCTTGACTAGATCCTTCCCCTTCCTTCTTCCCTCATCCCCCTCCCCCGTCCTCTCTGGTCGCTGTCAGTCTATTCCTTGTTTCCAATCTCTAGTTCTATTTTGCTCCTTTGTTTGTTTTTGTTCATTAGGGTCCTCTTATAGGTGAGACTATATGGTATTTGTCTTTGGCCACCTGGCTTCTTTCACTAAGAATAATCTTCTCCATTTCCATCCATGGTATTGTGAAGGGTAAGAATTCCTTCTTTCTTTCTACTGCATAGTATTTCTTTGTGTTAAGACTTTGAACCTTTAGCAATAGTCTAGCTCAAAACAACTTGTGCTTGATTTTAGCTAACATAGAGTTATATTTGTAAGCCTTAAAACAGCTCATATTTTATATTTCAGCCAAAAATTTTATATTCATTTGACTTTCTGAGGCAAGCTTGTGAGAAAATAGACTTCCTGGTTTACCTGAAATTTAAGTAAATTGGCTCACTTTTATATATGAAAGTATAAGTGAGGAAATATTTAGGAAACAACAAAACAGGGCACTTCTTAGGCTATAGCCACCTTAAAGAATATGACAGGCATATGCACATATGGGTGATAAAAGTAGGTGGCCTGGATTCAGATCCTATCTCTGTCATGTACCATCCATGTGCACCTGGGTGAGTAGTTAATGTCTCTGCTTCAGTGCCCCCATCTATAAAATGGGAAAAATAATAGCCCTCCTGAAGTTTACTTTGAGAAGTAAATGAGTTAACATGCATAAAAATAGGTAAACCAGTAGACCAATAACTGTTCTTGAAATATTTTGACACATCACAATACCTTTCTATTATTAATAGTAGTATTGGAAGGTTTTCATGAGAATTAAATTAGATAGTTTATGCAACACATGTAAAGGGCTCAGCATAGTGGCTAATACAAATGGTAACTTTAAATAGCAGTATTGCCACCATCCAAACCCCTATCCTTAGCTGGTCATCTGGCAAATTCTGACATAAAGACTAAGCAAAAAAAAAAAAAAATTAATGGATCCAGTTCAAGCCCATGAACTCTCTGTATAACTCACACACAGACAGAAATAAACATTGTTAGGGCACCACACAGCCAGAGGCACCATAGATTCCATCTCTCTATTTAAAGTTATTTAGAGACTATCTTTATAAAATAATACCTAAATTCAATGTATTATATTGCTAGCAATTATAAAGATAATCAGGGTATTGACAATATTGACAATATTGGAAACTATACTATGAACTATATATAGTTTCATAAACTAAGGACTTCTGCATAAATATACATATCATAAACTTCAATTGTGCATAATGGGATTCTGCTACTAGTTTTCAAATCTTTCTCACTAAGGAATCAGAAACCCTTTCATCAGATATAATGAAGGAAAATGGGTCTAATTGATCTTACCCTATTTCTCTCCTTTCTTTACGTGGATTCTGTATTGTTGGCTAATCTCTTTATGTTCTTTTCTATTCCAGTCCCTTGCCAGTCTGCAATAGGCACTTAATTGTATGAGGGCTTTTAATATTGATTGCAGACCATTCATGATATTTGCATCTTCGATACCCAAACTTTAGGCTTTTAAATGGAAGATTTCAGACTGTGTTTCTACCTCTCTAGCTATCAGTGCTCAAAACTACAAAGAATTTAAGCAGATTGGGGATGAATGCATATTTCCTCTGCTTCTAGGAAAATCTACAGGAGGTCTACCTTTAGATATTTATCACTAAGAAATAGCTTCTCTCCATCTGAGCAATGCTCAGCTTTCTCTCTGCCTTTCTACCTGGAGGATTCTATTATCTGTATTTGTCTCTCACTTGTTGACTCATTCAACATAAACTTACCAAGTGCTTACTATGTCCCAGGAAATCCTCTAGGCTTGGGTACATACAGCAGTGAACAAGACATAAACCATGACTTCAGAGTTAACTGTATTTACAAGAAGAGTAAATCCTGTAATTATTTCTATGAAAGACAGAAATTGAATATTCTGTTATATGTGAAAAAGTCTTGGTTTATATCATATATTCTGAGTATTTTTATATCAGACATCCGTTTTAGGAGCTGCAACCTGTTATGAAAAATCTCAACAGAAGGTTTCGCACTGACTATACACCCAGAGTCTCATATTCCTAAATAAACACACACACTATGATAGACAGGCCATCATAATTGTGAGATAAACTCTTGTAAAGATATAAAAATCTTAATACTGGAAAACTCAAGAGCTAATAGATTGATTTTATATCATATGTCCATAAGGCTCACCTTTTTTTATTTATTAATTTAAAAGAGAAGAGGAAAGGAGAAGAGTGAGAGTGAGAGAGAGAGAGATTGATTTGGTGTTCCACTTATTTATGCATTCATTGGCTAATTATTGCATATTCCCTGACACAGAGGGATCAATTCTCCAATATTGGTATATCAAGATGACATTCCAGCCAATTGTACTACCCAGCCAGGGCCCTTTTATTTTTTTTCAACAGATTTTCAAACAAAGCTTCTCCAATTATAACTACATTAACCTTAGACGTGAATTCATGAGAATAAGTTTTTCTACAGAGAGCTCCACATTAGCACACTAACTGTATAAGACACACAATCACTTAAGTAATATGAGAGTAATGTTTAATGCAAAATGTGCACTAAAACAAAGTAAGAGATGTTTTAGAACAAAGATGAACACTACCAAGAAGAAGAAATGATAGACTAGAATATCTCTTATCCACTGATACAGCAAATATTTTTGAGTTCCTAACATAAGTGAAGCACTGTGATATGTGCCGAAGGTACAAAGATGACTATTACTCAGTCAGTGACAAGATTAGAATCATAGGGTCTTACTGCAGAATAATGATGTTTTAGTTCATATAATTTGTAACTATTTATGGGACAAATTCAAGATTTTTTGAGACTGTAATTTTTTTATTCTTGAACATTTAATGAAATCCCTAAATGTCCATCTTGTATTTCCATTCATGTATATTTTGCATGTATATACATGTATGTATGTTTATAAATATGTTCGTGTATATACATATATGTTATATTTAATTTAGTAATAGAAGTACTAACAATTTTATCTTATTTAGATTTTTTCTGGAGGAACCCTTGAATACATGAGATTATAAACACAATTGAGATTAAGGCTCTAGATGATAATGAAAGCTATATGTATTAATAATTTCCAATTTGGATTTCTGTTTCAATTTCTAGGGTAACAATGAAAGTATTATTATTTATCTTATTCATATGAAACATTTACTCTCAAAATATCATTAAAAATTCTATTCTCACAAGTGGAAAAATTGAGAATCAGTGTTATATTTAAAACAATTAATGGATTAATAGCCTAGGAATAAAATGTAAGTTTCCTCTGCTCTTATTTCAGTCTATTTTTATCTAACCATTGTTTTAAAGACAGGGAATGCATTCAGGATTTTAAAGAGAAAAGAAAAGGGAAATGTGGGTCCCGGCCCAATAAGATCAGAATGATGCCAGTTTGAGGGTCCAGTGGTGGTGACGTTTACCGTGGAATACAAACTCTTCTATGGTCTGACTCCTGCTCAATCTTTTCAGATTCTCCTTTTGTCACTCTGTCTCACATTTTGTACAACAGTAAGCAATGTGCTGTGTCCTACATATATCTTGTCGTCTCTCACTTCACTGTCCGCTTAGTCTTTCTCCTTCACTTTTTTTCTTATCTTATTCATACACATTGTCCATACCTCAGCTCAGACATCTTCAGGATCCTTTCATTAACTGCCACCTGCCTCTTTCAATCTATTTTCTACTCAGTATCCTCAGTTATCTCTATCACTATGCAAAACACATTGTATTAGTAGCATTCAATTAAACCAAACAAAATTGCCATTATTTGGTTTATGTTGACCTACAAAAATGGTGAGTCATTCTCTGGCACCAAGCCATAGGCTCCTCTAGGTTGGGTCTTACCACTCCCGACTCCCTCCCTGTTCAGAATGGACCCCAATAACTGTTTACCTGAATTAATGGATAATTTAGAAACAATCACAGAAATTTAAAGGATGCTCCTTATACTGTCCTATGTCCTAAATTCAAGCCAAAATCACCCCTTCAATGGATTGAATGCACAATTAAATTGAATCTTCTTATTTTTTATGATATGCTGTGTTTTTTATAATGAACTGGGCTCCATGCAATGATTTTTGTTGGCTGTTCTTGCAAATTGCATGGCTTCTTTGTGAATATATCTTCAACAGAAACCTGAGAAAATCTGTCCCCTAGCAACAGCTCTCTGTAAGCTACAATCTTAAATCAATATAGAGGAAGTGAGAGACATAGAGTGAGACATTTATGGTTTCTTGGTTGAGCATAATTTTAACTTGACACAAGATTCAGTTAATTCAAACTGATTATGGACTAAACTGTCCCGTTCCTCTTTGGTTTAAGTTCTGTATACTTCAGCTTCGTCCAGAAAGATCCTGGGCTGGTATCTTTATTTTCTGCCTTTTACAAACAAGGAAACCAATAAAATAAACTTGAGCTACATTATTAGTTGGACTTTTTCATATTAAATTAGTTTCCCACTTTTCATGTAGATTTTATCTTTCAAAGAACTTTCACATTTGAAATAACCCCAATAGGCATTTAAATCAGAAAAGTAAAGGTATGAGACAAAGATTAAGTGATTTGCTCAAGGTCACATGGTTACAAAACCCGCATCTTACCCAGGACTCTTCTACCCTAAAAAGAAAATAACTTTCACTCTTCCAATGTTTGAATTGCCATTTAGTCTACTTAAGTGGCAGAATGCCCAAAGTCTAAAAGAAGCCAAAGTACTTCCCATACTTGATGTCTGTTGCACATCCTTCTCCTCTGTTCCTCTCTGCTGACCAGTTGAAGGCAAAATAAGGTGGTGAATAAGACACAAGAGGCAAGACTCAGGAGCCAGAACACTTCCACTCAAATACAGGCTACACCACGTATGCTCTGACCTTAGGTGAGTAATTTAACTTTGCTGTGACATAGTTTGTTCATCTGTAAAATGGAAATGATAATAATTGTAACTACAGCATAAGACTGTTTTGAATACTACATAAGTTAACATGAGGTAAGCACTTTCAACAGTCTCACATACTAAATACTATATATCCACTTCCTATCATTATTATTTCTTTATTGTAAATAGTAAGCAGATGACTCTGATATCAGAAGAGGGTAAAGTAATAGATCTATTTCTTCTAATGCCCACCATTCAAATTTCCCGCCATTCCATAGAGATGTTTGAAAAGAGAAAGAGAAATTTTGCCACAAATTCTGGGAGAAATTATTGGTAAAGAATGTAATAAAAACAAAATGGGATATTGTAAGACTTTTTTATACATGCCATCGCTTTTCTAATATTAGCTCTAATATTAAAGAGTTGGTTTGATATTTCACTTATGCACTAACCTAAAAAAATAATTTCTGCCTTTCTCCTTACATTACAATAAACTTCAATTTCTTTCTGTTCACTTCTGTGAAAACTCATGTGACAGAAACAATAAAGGGATGAGGAGCTGTTGGGGAAAAGGAGGCTGGTGAGCGGTAATAAATAAGAAGTAGCTGAAAGCAAATTTCATAGACTGACTTCTGTTTTCACTGTTCTTATGGCTTCTCACCTGAACTTTATCTCTTGAGGATATATGTTGTGCCTTAAAATTTCAGGGAATTTCTCTCAAATATGAACATGTACTTCAAAGAGAGAAAAGCAGACCACATCCAATTTGCTATTTTGTTTTTCAAGTGGTTAAGCCAAATTATATTAGAAAAATACTGAAAGTATTTAAATATAATGTAAAGTAAGAAGGACTATAACGTTTATTGAGCATATGTTCCTCATCTCTATGATAAGTATTTTTAATACAGGTATCCCTCGTATAACACAGTACTTCTATAACATGGTTTCACTCTAACACAATTAGAAAATTGGGGAAAAACCCTGTAGAATATGGTACTTCTATAACATGGTTTCGCTCTAACACAATATGACAGTAGAAGATATCCAAGAATTGCTGGTAGAAGAAGAAAACTGATGAAACAATTTTGGTGAAAATAACATCTGGAATGTGCCAAGATAACTTAGAGGACGATAGCACTGGTGAAAACGAAGGACTTAAACAGTTTACTCTAAAAAGCATAAAGAAAGGCCTAGAGTTAGCCAAACAGTTAGAGTTATATTTCTTAAATGAAGATCCTAGCACTGAACATAGCGCAAAGTTTAAGAGAGATCTTCAAAAGTGCTTAGCACCGTATAACAAAATATATAAAGATCTCTTGGCTAAAAGCAAGTAATCTAAAAACAGATTTTTTTGCAAAAAGTAGAGCGTAGAAATCAAGATAATGCTGAAGAAAGTTCAGAGGATGAGGATATTTTGTCAAAAAGAAAACACATTCAACTAATGGAGCTTAGTAATGATGATGATGAAGAAAACATTACTTAATTCACATTAATATGTAATAACTTTGATGAAAATTGCTTTAATATATTTCTCTTAATTATAAAAACATAGTAGTATGTTTTCTAAATTTTGGGAACTAACTCCCCTTTTTGTACTAGTTCTTTGCTTTGTATAACATGGATTTGCATAACACGGCATTTGTTAGGAACATAACAACCATGTTATACGGGGTTACCTGTATTACATTATTTAACCCACATAACTACACCAGTGATCTCCTTTACACATAAGTCCATACAATCAGGAGAGATACTCACAAAGCAGGTATCTTTAGAAGACATTACCACTGGCAGCCAGATACTAGATTTGTCAAATCAGCCCAGACGATGAATGTTGTTTTAGAGTCTTCTCACCTCCTCCAACTTTTCCTGCGCAGGTTTTATTGTATGCTTCCTTCTAACTCTGAGAGCACATATCTGAGCACACAACAAAAAACACTATTAAGGATTACCTTTTTTAGGTCAGGACAGCTCCCAAAATAAGCCTACCTTAAAAATGTATATAAGCTCCTGCCCCAGGCCTAATTTCTACACATAATTTCTTAAGTAACAGTTAACTAATCCAATAAAGTAATCTGTGAGAGATGAATATAAAACCGTTTCCCTCTGCCTTATACCCTCACCCAACTATCTCCCCTTCCAAACTGTGTGAATACATTCTCAAAGCCATTCCACCTCTTATCAAACCAACCTCGCCCCCTAAAATAAATTATTAATTATTGGACAGAGTTAAAGTGGGAAGTTATGTTGCTGTAGTAATTATTTAGGAGCTATCTGAGGGAGCATGGAGTTTCATAATCAGCTCTATCTTTTGTCCTGGTTAAAAGAGTTTTCTTGGTAAATCCAGTATTGTTTTATATATCCTCTAAGGATTTAAACTTGATCCTTCTCTTTGAACAGTCATCAAGAACATTACTGTTTCCTCTGGCTGAAAAACAATTATGGAGTTCTATTCCTGTGAGGGGAGAAAAGTATTCTTTGCCAATATAATTCTCAAGTCACATATTAGAAAGAAACTCTAAAGAGAAATAATTTTCAAAAGAGGCACTGAAAAAAAGATCCTCTTTGAATGTGATTGTTTATCACAGGCTGATGTCTCATTGTAAAAAAAGCTAAAGGAATTATTAAGTAGTGATTGGAATCTTTTCCTTGTTGTAATATCTTTTTAAAAATTTATATCAATTCATCATTTTTCTCTTAAGCAAAACTTTTTCTTGAAAATTAAAATATAGAGACTTTTCTGGATTCTGGCTGGAACAAGCTCCATAAATATTTGATTTTGCATGCAAATATTGGTACTGGTTTCTATTTTTGTAAAAAATACTTCTTGTACAGAAGGAAAGGATCAATGAAACCAAGAGCTCTCTTGTTTTGCTGTCTTAACAAAGACCCGAGGCAACCGAAAAACAAGAATATCAAAAAAAAGCATTGTTCTACTGGACAAAGAATAAGCAGGAGAGCAATCTCATAAACTCTAGGAAGGCAGCCATCAGAAAGCAGAAGAAATGTCTCCTTAATACTATTAGAATCAGAGGCCTGAAAGGAACCAGGGTAGTTTATTTAACTTACTGCTAATCCCCCATCTAAATCATTTTACAAAGAAGAGGCCCTGCTGTTTGCTCATCTCCCAAGGAAAGAAAGATTTCACAACATTTCAAACAATTTTAAAACATTCAGGAAATTTTTGGAGGGCATTTTGCTTTCCACGTTATGTATATTTTTTCTCTATTCATTAAATATTGGTTTGGCAAAAAAAGTCCATTATGTTTTTTCCATAAAATAAAGCACACATTTTTCATTTTCACCAACAACTTTATTAATTTGAATATTTTGAGTACATATTCAGCTATCTCCTGCTATTCACTTTGTAGAGGCCAGGGGCACTAAACATCTTCCAAGGCATAAGAGCCCCACAGCAAAGAATTATTAGGCCAAAATATCAATAGTACCCAAGAAACTTCACAAATCACTTTTCTTTGTAGTTCTTTCTTTTAAAAATATGCTTTATTGATTATGCTGTTACAGTTGTCCCAATTTCTTTTCCCTTTGTTCCCCTCCACCCAGTGACCTCCCTCCCTCCAGTTGTCCACCCCCCTTAGTCCATGCCCATTGGTTGTGCATATAGTTCTCAACATCTTCCTATATACTCCACTCCCTCCTACTATGCTTCTTAATTCCTGTACCACCTCCATCCCTTTACCCCCATCCCCCTCCCTGCTGACCTCCTTCCAAAATGTTACCCATACCTATAATTCTTTTTCCACTCTCGTTGCCAACTTAGTTTGCCTTTGTTTCAGTTCCCTAGCTTCTATTGTTGGTTGTTGTGATATAGTTTTCATTTTAATGTTCATAGTTCTCATCCTCTTTCTCCTAAACAAGTCCCTTTAACATTTCATATAACAGTGGTTTGGATCTGATGAACACCTTCAGTTTTACTTTGTCCTGGAAACACTTTCTCTCCCCTTCTATTCTGAATGACAGCTTCACTGGATAGAGTAATCATGGATGTAGGTTTTTGCTTTTCATTTCTTTGAATATTTCTTGCCAGTTCCTTCTTGCCTGCAGAGTTTCTTTTGAGAAGTCAGCTGATAGTCTTATTGGGACCCCTTTGTACGTAATTCTCTTCTTCTCTCTTGCTGCTTTTAAGATTCTTTCTTTATCGATAATTTTTGATATTTAGATTATAATGTGTCTTGGTGTGGTTCTCCCTGGGTCCAGTTTATTCAGAACTCTCTGTGCTTCCTGGACCTGTAAGTCTATTTCCTTCCCCAATTTAGGGAAGTTCTGCTTCATTATCTTTTCACATAATTTTTCAATTTCTAGTTCTTCTTCTTCACCTTCTGGCAACCCTATGATTCCGATGTTGGCCCGCTTATAGCTGTCCCATAGGTTTTGAGCCTCTCCTCATTTTCCTCACTTTTTGTTTCCTCTTCCTGCACTGGTTGACTGTTTGCTCCTTCCCGACGTTCCGATTTGTTGATTTGATCCCTGGTTTTCTTTCCCTCACCACTAGTTTCATATGTGTTTTCATTCATTTCAGCAGGACTAGGCTTCATTCCTTCCCCATCTTGTTTAAGATCTGCTGTTAGGTCTGTAAGCATTTTTATAAGCAAAGCTCTGAACTGTGCCTCAGAAAGATTTTCTATCTGCTGCTTTGTTAGATTAGAAATTTGCTGTCTGGTCAGCTGCGTCACTGGCATCTCTATCATGATCTGTGCCATCCTGACCGTTTTGTGTTTACCTTTGCTTCCTGGGCAGGACTGTCACACTTCCTATGCTATAGGGAGCAGAGCCCCATGCATTGGTCACAACCAGGCAACTCTTCTCACCACGCTGTGGCGTTTTCTGCAGGGGTGGGGGTCCAAGATGGTTTCCTGCTGTTCACTCTGTGCTGAGAGACCAGGAGCCTCCTCCTCCAACCCTATCCCCTCTGGGCCTCACAGTCCAAGGCAATGGGGGTCTGCCTTCCCCAGCTTTGGATTTGCAAGCTGATGAGTCTGGTCTGCTGCCAGGGGTGCTCCCCAGGCACTTCTCACCTCCCCCTAAATACCGGTGTCTTTGCTTACCATCGTGCTGCCACCCATCACTGCTGCTGTTGCAGACAGCAGAGCTTGAACTCTTCTCCTTGGCTTCACCGCTCCTACCTGTCCAGATGAGCACCACTTCTTTATAACTTCATATGTTGGACTTTCATTTATTTTCTGGAACTTCTGGTTATTTCTGGTTTTGCAGTAGTTGTATTCCTTCTTAGTTGTGGAGGGAAACAGAGCCTGTCAGTCTAGGCCTCCATCTTGGCCGGAAGTCTCCTGTGTTTGTTTGCTTCCGTGTCCCAGGGAGAGCTGTGGCTCCTACTATGTTGTAAGGGGCAGAGCCTTAGGTATTTGTCAGTAATGGGCGACCTGTTTCACCACATTGTGGCGCTGTATGCGGGGGAGGGGTCTGAGAAGGAACAGTGCTGCTTGTCCAGCACTCACCCCTTTTCTAGGCACCTCTCCCACTTTTGCACTGGACTGGCGCCCCTGTAGCTGCTGCCCTGGCTGTCGTTCCCAGAGTGGGTGGGTCTGCGGATGTACTAGGCCCATGGGGGCTCTTTAAACAAGTGGACTCTGCTGAGGGACTGGCAGTTTTTGCCTCCATCCCAACCCCCAATGGTTTGCACAGTTAAAAGCAATGAGGCTTGATTTTCTCCGGTGCTGGGACCGAGAGCAGTGGGATCTGATGAGGGGCTGGGAATGCTCTCCAGGTGTCCCTCCTGACTTTTTAAAACGTGTAACTGCGCTTTACGCCAGCTTGCTGCCGCCACCACCACACCAAGCAAGTCCTCTCTGCCCCGGCTCCACACCTCCTACCTATCTGGATGAGTATTTCTTCTTTATATCTTTGTTTGCTGGACTTCCATGCAGTTTGATTTTCTGGAACTTCTGGTTATTTCTAGTTTTGAGGTAGTTGTATTCCTTCTTAGTTGTGGATCGAGATGCAGCATGTCTATCTACGCCTCCATCTTGGCCAGAAGTCCTAATCACATGGATCTTTAAGAGCAGAAAACTTCTCTTAGCTATAGAAAGAGGGAGATGTGATTATAGATCAATGGTCAGAGAAACACAATGTTGCTGGCTCTAAAGATAGAGAAAGGTGGGCAGGAGCCAAGGAACTAGGGCAGCCTCTAGGGGCAGGAAAAAAAACAAGGACACATTCTGCCCTAGAGTTTCCAGAAAGGAGCAACATCCTGCTGACACGTTGACTTTGGCCCACTTAGATGCATGTCAGACTTCTAACCCAAAAACTGCAAGATAAGAAATTTGTGCTGTTTTAAGTCACAAGTTTTGCAGCAAATTATTACAACAGTGATAGAAAATGACTATAGATCTTGGAACTCCAATATTAACCAATAATGCTTAATGACATCTGTTTTAGTATGACCTACTAATCCTTATTTTAAATACAATTACAACAAGTCTGATTAGTTTCATACCAGACCAGTAGGAATTTTGCATCCTCAAAATGAAATTGCCAGACAATGCTTTATGTGTCTGATTTATGTGATAAAGACAACAAGGAATTCCAATCACAGAACCTATACACAAGAAATAAGCCTTAGCTTTATATGAAAATATTAGCCAACAAAAGTATGTTTATATGTTTTATTCAAATATAATGTTTATTGTATATAACATTTTATGTATTTATCAACTTTTCAATTAGAGAGCAACTTTCTCTCCCAATCATATTGAAAAAGGGCTTCCATCAAACTAGAAACACTGATAGAAAGAAGTTTGAAGATGCAAACGTGGATAGAAAGGGTTATAGAAAAATCTCAGCGTACTCAAAATAATGACTATGCTGAAAGCATAGACATCTGGTGATGGATTTTAGGGGCACCTGGTTATATTACTGTATTTCTTTTTGATGCAATCAATAACTGACTTTTATAATGACAAGCCTGAATTGCCAAAGAAATTGAGTTAAGGCTTCCCCATGACGTAAAAAAAAAAAAACAGAAACATGAGAAATACATATATAAGAGATTCTCATTAAAACTGCCAAAGTAAATGTTGATGTGGCAAAGAATATTTGATTATGGGAAAATTCCCTTAAGAAATTCAAAAATAAAAAACAACTAGAAAATATTTTCATCAGCTATTGACAACACAACCTCAGTACCAAAATGAGACTTCTGCCTTAATATTTGCAATTGTAAGATGTCTAGTAGCAATTTCTGAGCTTAGCATAATATTTAAAATTTTTTAAATTTTTTTCCATAGATCCCCCCAAATTCCATCTTTATTTCTACAAAATAATATTCATATACTTGAGGTAATGTATTTTTCAAGCTCAACTATATATATAACATTTTCACAAACATGACAGGTTAGATTAAAATGTTATATTTTACACAAAGGGAAAATTTAGGTAAATATTTATTAAGGAATTTTACAGACATTAATCATTATAAGAAAGAGCTTTTTTCTTTTCAATTTGAATAGAATTCATTGAAATGTCTCTAGAATAGCAACTGTATTGATGTCATTTGTTATTCTGGGTTTTAATGCCATGTTTATTTCTGTAAAACAATGGTTTAGTCATTTGTTACCTTTATGCCATTCTTTACTGAATCTAGACTAACAGAGCGACATGCTGTCCCTCAGAGACAACAAAGAAAGATTTTGAGAAATGAGATCTGCAACATTTTTAAAAAGGAAAAAGAAACCCACAATAAATGGTTAAAAAAATAATAATTTTGTTAGCTTCTAGTAATTTCTAAGAGTCAAGTGCTAATCATATTCCTTTCCAGTTTTCTGAGTATATTACCAGAAAGGAAAGTGAAACAAAATCATATGTGGTTTTCAAAGAACAACCCAACTAGAAAACTTGGACAAGGATTATTATTATGTCCATATGGCAAAAAAGAGAAGGAGGGAGTGGGTAGAGAGAGAGAGAGAGAGAGAGAGAGAGATGTCACTATTGAGAACTTAATTTCCTGACACAGACCTTAAGCACCCATGCAACCCATTTGTTCGTGTTGCTGATGGTTTGAACCCATCTCTGGGAATCAGTTCATGAGTTATTGCACCATCAGTAATTTTCCCCTGACATGAAAAACAACCCAAAACACTGTAAAAGAAGAGATGCAAATTAAACCATAATGTCAAATAGCGCAGTGTAAAGAACATTGAGTTTGGATTTAAACAGATCTGAGCTTGAATTCTAATCACAATCCTTTTAGTAGTTATATGAACATAAGCAAGTTCCTCCACCTCTGAGTCTTTTTTCCTTTGTCTATGAAAGAGCTATAAAATATTTAATAAAAACTATAATAATATTTACTATGATAAAACTCACTAGAAATATAAATACTAGAATATTTATTTTAAATAATATTTGCATTTAATTTGCAAGAAGATAGGTCTCAGTGCGGCATGAAATGTGTTTCCATCCCCCAACTCATTTCTTCCAACACTTCAATAATCATAATCTGTGAGAATTATGTTCTTCACAATATGAATGCTACCATGAAAAGTATGACAGCCCAAAAACTTATAAAATATTTAATGTGTTTTAATATAAAACTTTACATAATGTTAAAAACAGGCAAGTAACATTTGAATGACTTCAACTTAGAGATCAAAAATGTAAATGATTCTCAAAAGTCTTAAAATGCTTTTTCTAATCAATAAAACATATTAAAATTTTAAAAAAGCTTTTTCATTTAGCAGGATTACTGTACATTATAGTTATAAACTATCTTTGCTCTTGAGAATAGCAAGACTCATTCAAAAGCCATGTTCAGTTTGAATCTCTCATGTTAAGCTAACTGAAGTAAATTGCAACAGAAACCAAAAAAGTATAGTAAATTAAGAGCAATGAGGAAAAATAAAATTTGGTATCATGTGGCCTAAAAAATAAACAAAGGAAAGGTAATATGTAGTTATTTTCCATTATATTTCAATTCTATTATAAATTACTGACTTCTGTGGAACACATCTAATAAGATTCTCATCACTCATTTTCTCTTCCAACTGCTCAAGAATCGCAGAAGATTTTTTAACCAAAGTATTAATTTTCTTCCCCAACCAAGGAAGATATGTATTACAGATGTTTGTAGAAAACTTACAACTCAGAGAATGAAGCAAGTTTGCACATTGTCAGTGAAATTCCTGACCTCTAAACTGAGCTTTCACAGGACTTCATATTTTGTTTAAAATATTCTAGATTTTTCAGGTTATCAAATTCAACTCAAGTAAAACACAAAACGATATTGCAAAAGCAAGAGTTTGGAGAATTTTCCATCATTTTGAATTATCTAATGTATGTGTTCCCTCCAACAGCAAAGGCAACTGAAGGCTGACTTGCTGCACTGAAGTCCTAGCATTAGATATATGCCCTTTGATGATAGCAACAAGTTATGGGAGTTTCATATTACAAAGAAAATGTTTCTGACTAGAATGCCTTTCCAAGCAGATTTTTAATTTTTTCCCTAGAATTCTTTAAGAAATGTATTTTTAATTCTTAAAGCATTTTTTTAGAAAATGATTCATTATGGAAATGATTTTCCTAGAATTCTTTTCAAAAAGAGAACTCTTAAAATCTTTAAGAAAATTTCCATGGAATTATTTGCAAATTCTTTAGGAAAATAGGAATTATAGTTTTTTATTTATGTCATTATTAAACCTGATTTATGGAGCATGGTAGACAAAATATTCTTTTAAAAATCTGTTCAGTTCTTTGACTTACAGAGCTTAAAATGCCCAAGTTTCTAGTTTCTTATTTGATCTACATATGAGAAAGAAATACACTGCTTAACCCTATTTTTCATTTACATTACAGGAGAAAAGCTAGGGGAGGGGGAAAAGAAAGGGAATAGAGTGTGGATGGAAGAACAGGGAGAGAAGGTGGGATCCAATTGTGCTCTCCCTTGTTTGGCTGCCTTTCTCCAAAGTGATCCTTTCACCCCATGAAGGTAAAAGAAGGGCCAAGTCTCTCTTGCCTTCTTTAAGTATTTCAAGTACCTAGAAAATTAGTTCCTCTGGTTGTGAATGCTATTTTCTGTGCGTTTTGTTAGAACCTCTTTTTCATCCAACAAAATGTGATCTGACCCTTTTCCAGCTGTGAAGAGAGGCAGCCTAGCAAATACTTACCTTCTCAGCTTCGATTCTCAGACCCATTGTTTACAGGGGTTATTTTAGCCTGATGGGGCCACCACTTGAAGAGATAAATCTTTCCTTTCAAACATGCAACGGTACATGAGCTTTGTTAGGACTGTTGGTTTTTCCTTCAAAATAACAAAATTGTTTGCAAAAACGCTATTTCTGATTCTGTACAATCACCTGAGATATGGTCCTGTCATGTTTTCTATTTGCCGCCAACAGTTTCATTATATTTTATAATGGCATTGGTGCACCACAGATAATGCTTAACCCAGTTTTGTCTTGGACAAGGCAGCAGATTTGTCAATTGCTTACTTAACCTTATTCTTCCACGTTTCCATCATTCTTTCATCCACGTTCAAAGGAGTCTAATGTAATTGTATTGCAATTGAAGATACTTAAGCATTATCTTTAAGAAAACCCATGTTACAATGTTCCTATTAAACCTAAGGCTTTGGCCCACCTTACTCTTCAGTTTGTGACCTCCCTTCACTCCTCCCCTTTGTCCCATAGTCACAGGAACAGTCATGGTGACAGTAAAATGCACCTTTTGTTTCATTTCATCCTTTTAAGAGCCTTCTCAAGGGGTTACTTAAAACGATTACTTGCAAGTAACAAAATCCACTTTAAACAAGCATAAGAAAACAAGGGGGATTTATTCAAAGGTACTAGAGTGTCTCATAAAACCAAAGGGCAGGAGACGAAGCCTAGCTCCATGAAAGACAGGCACCAGGCAAAGAAAACAGTAACCCTGGTCACCACTCTATTTTTGCCTGTCTTCATTCCTGACATCACAGAGTCAGCCTAGCCCTGGTCCTCAGCTGCCTCATCTCCATTTCACAAGACCAACTAGTACTTTTGAAAACAAATTTTGATTTCTGAGATGTGCAAACCTGATCATTGTCTACCCTAGTCCTTGAGTGTAACCAAGGATTCAGAGTCATGTAGGTCAAAGGTGGTTCTCAGGGTCCCATCTTGCAGGCTCAGGGAATTGGGTTATTAGAAAAAAGGGATAGGTGTTGGAAAGATCCCCCCAAATGCTCCTGCTACTAGGATACAAGTTCTATTGAATTAGCTCCATTTTAAAGATGTGAAAGATTAAAGTATATTTTATATAATGGTCTTATCTTAAAAGATTAGGGTTTTAGCTTTAGCTCTGTCACTAATAGAATTTTTTTGAACTAAATCAGAAGTACTTCAGAGTTATATGATTTGCAAGGTTCCTTCCAGCGTTAAAATATAGTAATTCTGCCCTGGCTGCTGTGGCTCAGTGGATTGAGCATCGGCCTGCGAGCCAAGTGTCGCTGGTTCGATTCCCAGTCAGGGCACATGACTAGGTTGCACGTCAGGTCCCCAGTTGGGGGTGCGAGTGAGAGGCAACCACACACACACAACTAAGATTGATCCTTTAAATCGTGGATGCTCCTACACAAATCATATTTCATAGCTTAATAGTATTGGCTAACTATTCCTGAATAGTTACTCTGGGCCAGGTGCTAGTCTAAAAGCCTTATGCATATTAACTACCAAGCAAGTTTGACAACACTTCACAGGCGAAGGTCACTGCTCCCTACAAGACTGCTCTCACCTCAGACACCAACTGCAAATTAAGGATTCTCAGGCCACCCACACAACCAACCAACTGGGTACAAATTCAGGTGCCTCACAACCCCACAGATTCAGTAATTCTCTAGACAATATACAGAACTCAGGAAGGCACTTACAATTGCAGTTTTATTACAAAGGATACAAACAAGGACCAGCAGAAAAAGAAATGCAAAGGGTGCGGTTTGGTGGGTCCTAAACTCAAAACTTCTGAGTCTTCAGGAAACATCATCCTCCTGGCATGCCAATATATAATTACCAACCAGAAAAACTCTCCCATGATTCGAATGTCTGGAGTTTTTATTGGGATTTTATTATGTAAGTATGATTTATTGAATCACTGCCCATGTGATTAAACTCAGTCTCTAGCCTCCCTTCCCAGAGGCCAGGAGGTCAGGCTGGTATCATGTTGCTCAAACACCCAACACTCTAATCCCATGGATGGTCTTCCTGCATGACCAGCTTGCCATCCTGACATTATCCACAGGCCCACCATGAGTTACCTTGTTAGTATAAACTTAGGTGTGACCCAAGGAACATACCATAAATGCAGACACTCCCGTCATTCAGGTAATTCCAAAGAACCAGGATTAAAAGCCAACTAAATTTGTTATTATACAACATTACCTCACTTAATTCTCAAAACCCTTTAACATAAAAACAATTGTTTCACAGGGCAGAGTATGGTTAAATATCTTGCCCAAAGTCCACACAGCTAATGAATGGACAGAGACTCTGACCACAGAGCCTGTGTTTTTAAATGCTATATACTTCCTCCCTATTATTTGACCCTTGTTTACAAATCTGATCAAGAAACTCCATCCCACAAATCATAAGTAATTCTTCTCTGACTTACCACGTCATACTTTCCAACTTAACAATAACCGCATTCTAGTCGTTTGTGTTTTCAAAAGAAATGATATCCTAAATCCTTGTATTTTGTCATTTACTTCCCTTAAAACTAGAAAATAGCTAAGTCATAAATCTTTGGGAAATGTGAAAAGTTGATAGCTTCACAGCCATTATCCTCAAGGTGACTGAATACAGAGAATGTGGCATCTTTATCCAACAATGGTTTCTAATATGGCATTGGTCAGAGTGATTAATCCTAGTCACTGAAGCAAACAGCCCCAAAGTCTTGGCGGCTTAACACAACCAGATTTCTTTTTTGCTCACATAAAGTCCAGGGAAGGCTAGGCAGCACTCCTCCAGCCAAAGCTCAAAGATCTGTACTCCTTGCACCATGTGGTGAAGCCACCCTGGAGCCTTTGCTTCCAGAAACTCAAATAAAAGTGACAGAGCACTTGGGAAAGCTGAACTAGACATTTGACCCCTTAGCCCATAAGTGACATGTGTCATTCTTGATCGTATTCTATGATCCATAACTAGTCAGATGGCCCCCTTAATCACAGAGAAGTCTGGAAAATGGGGCTGCAACATGTGGACATTGTTCAGCATTATGAATAATCTCTGTCACCATCTTCCCATTCGGTTCTTCCTTCTTATGGACAGAAAACACCCCTTCCCAGGTACTCCACCCAAAGACACAGCCAGCTTATATCTAGCATCCAGTTTTCTTTCAGTAGCCGCGTAGACTTTGGGTGCATGGTATTTACCCATTGTCCCCTCTGTAAAACTGAGGAAATCATTCTTCATACCCTAAAGATATGTTACGAGAATCATGGCTCCATGTCCTATCCATTAGATCCAGCTATAGTGCTTCCAGGTGTTTTATGTGAACTGAAGTGCAGGTTCTAGTCCTCAGCACAGGCTCAGTACACAATGATAGTATAGAGATGACATTGACACTGGACACTCCTTCAAAAAAGGGAAGAATGGAAAAGAGAAAGCCGTCACTCACCTGTAGCAATTCTAAATTCTGAGGGGAAGACACTGTGACATCTCTCTGCCAGGGCAAGATAGAAACTTTCAAACTTTGGTATTTTGGTATTGCTGCTTTCTGCAAAGAACCGCCTTTCTGTGGTTGTCTGTGATGCTAGGTCTCCACCCTCTAGAAGGTCCCTTGATCCTAATGCTCTTCTTGAGAGTTGTACACTTGTCAAATTTACCTCTGGTTATAGAAGGCTGAGAACATGAGAATGATTTTAAGACCTGAACAATACAAGGCTTTTTATTCCATGTTCAGCAATATAACTTCTCCAAAAACCTAGTAGGCATCTCAGCTCTGATTGCAAATAGTTCCATGTGCTGGTAGCCACACTCAAACTTTATCTTAGGTTTACTTCCCAGCTTGACCTCTTTTGTTTATTCCTCTCCCTGCTGGTTCCTACCCTATGTCTCCTAACAATTTCACTCTGATTACCTGAGATTATCTAGCACAATGGATGGAAGGACCATATTCTTAACCTCCTCTTTGCAATGAGCCACTTAGTTCTTACTTGGAATCAGGGGACGTTAGAAGCAAACAATTAGCTTTCACTCCTTGAAGACCCTGAATTACTGGACTCTTTCTATTCCCCCTCCCTTTTCATTGAGGCATAATTGACATATAACATTATATTGGTTTCAGGGGTACAACCTAATGATTTTTTATTGATATATTGTGAAATGACCACCACTATAAGTCTAGTTAATATATGTTAACATACATAGTTATAAAAATTTGTTCTCATAAGAACTTTTGAGATCTAGTCTATTAGCAACGCTCAAATATGCAGTACAGTATTATTAACCATAGTCACCATGTTGTATCTCTGTCCCGTGACTTATTTATTTTATAACTGGAAGTTTGCACCTTTTAACCCCCTTCATCTGTTTTGCCATCTCACAATCCCTTTCCTTTTTAAGACAATTTTATTGAGATATAATTGGCCAGCAAAAAAAATGCCCATATTTAAAGTATGCAACTGACAAGTTTTGGCATTTGTATATACCCATTAAACTACCACAAAAATGAATAAATAAATTGAACATCATCAAAATTAAAAACTTAAAATATACTGTTAAGAAAATGAAAAGATAAGCCACAGACTAGAAGAAAATATTTACAAATCGTATATCTTATA
This sequence comes from Furipterus horrens, assembly GCF_987537825.1. Classification (NCBI taxonomy): domain Eukaryota; kingdom Metazoa; phylum Chordata; class Mammalia; order Chiroptera; family Furipteridae; genus Furipterus; species Furipterus horrens. The sequence goes on along the minus strand of NW_028327174.1, from coordinate 40,807,503 downwards.
ACAGACTTGTACCCAGAATATACTGTATATAAAGAACTGTCAAGCCTTGGCTGCTGTGGCTCAATGGATTGAGCGTCAGCCTGCAAGCCAAGTGTCGCTGGTTCGATTCCCAGTCAGGGCACATGACTAGGTTGCACGTCGGTCCCCAGTTGGGGGTGCAAGTGAGAGGCAGCTACACAGTGATGTTTCTCTCCCTCTCTTTCTCCTTTCCCCTCTCTCTAAAAATAAACAAATAAATAAACAAACAAGTAAATAAATAAAAATTATAAAAAAAAGAACTGTCAAAGTTCCTAGAAAACAAATAATTTAATTTTAAAAGAAACAGGCAAAAGATTTGAACAGACACTTCTCAAAAAAAATAAAGATATCAAATAAACACATAAAAAGGCGTTCAAGGTCATTAGTCATTGGGGAAATACAGCATAAAAATATAACGCTGTATTATATTATCACTACATACCTATTAGAAGGATTATAATTAAAAAGATTGAACATATCAGGTGTTAGTGCGAGTGTAGAGCAACAAGTATATGAATATGCAGCCAATGCTGCATACTTAGGAAGCCCCTCACACAAAGTATCAATTTCTGTTTTGGTTAGCTATTCAGCTGGTGCAAACATGGCCTCCAAATCTCAGCAGCTATAAGAAAAGTTTAGTTCTCATTCACACAAAGCCCTCCATAGTCTAGCGGCTCTCCTTCACCAATGACTAGGAATCAGCGTTCCTTTCATCATGTTTTCATTATCCTAGAGTCCTTTCTTCTTGACCACATGGACAGGGGAGAGTATGAGGCAGAAACACCAGTCAGCAAACTGCCTTGTCCCATAGGTAACATAATCACTTCTGTTTACATACCATTCTCCAGAACAAATTATGCAGCCAACCTAATTGTTTTCTGCTACAAATAGTCGACAATTAATTGTCTGTTTTATATACTCCCTGCCTATGCTCTGGATGCCATCCCCTACAGATTTGATCCCTTGTTCCAAGCCTCATCCCCTCCTTTTCTCATACTTTCAACCACAGAACAATTTCCAATTTCCAGATTAGTGAAAATTTTTTTGGTTGATACATTTTCTCTTAAAATTAATCACTTCTTTTTAATTCAAGAGCTTTACAGTTTCACAATTAAATGCATATTCTATCTAATTCCCTCCCAGTCTGACTCCTTACCCATCATGGCATTTAGATTGCTCTCTAACCACACACAGGCCCCACTCATGAACTTCAACCATTCTTACTCAGTTTACTCAGTTCTCAACCTGCTCAGTGCCTGTTGCACTTCTCATAACTCCCTCTCCATTAGCACATGCCTCTGTTTTCTAGTTCTCCCCCTACCCCTTCTGGCATTATCTGTCTTACCATCTATCTTCAGTACTCTTAACTGTGGCCCGGTGCTTGGCCCTTTATTCATCTCCCCTTCATGGTGTTAACTATCATCATTATTAATACTTTTTCAAATGTAACTAATGCCAAAATAACTCAATGTAGCTCTATAAACATTCTCTCATTCATAGTGTTAGAATTCTGAAGTTAGGAAGATTAAACCAGCTAAACAAAAAGTCAGAGATGTGTTAGAGGTGGAAGGGATGTTTAAACTACAACCTCTCATTCTTAAGACAAGTCATAGTAGTTTGTAACTTGACCAAGATTATATTGCCTCTGGCTATCAAGAGGCTGAGACAAGAACCCTATTCTCCTGTCCACTAATTGTCAGTTTGTTTCTACTGGTTTTTCAGTTTATTCAGAGTATATCCTAAGGAGATAGCTAAATCTTCCACAGAATAAAGGCATCTAAATAAGCATCAAATCAAAGTAAAAGCAAGTATTGTTGATTATAAAACACTCGAGTTGTTTATTTTAATTATAAGGAAAAACTATCATTCTCATACCTCATTTAAAATTTTAATTTACATATTTTTTAACTTTAGTAATGTGAAAGTTTGAGCAAACATTTTGATATTAAACAACACCCTCTTCTAATAAGCAGCTTTAATCAGTCTTTTTACACATAAAAATAATCCTCTCTTGAAGTGTTCTTAATTGGGATTTGATTCATGCATTCTATTTAACTTAGTTTGTCATGTTAATCTTTACTATTCATTGCAGCAAGTAAGTACCATTTATTTCTTCTCTGAAAGGCAGCTATTCTAGCAAAGTGGCCAATCAGAAATCAATTATCCCAGTTGAGATTTTACATGGATGAGCAGAACAAAGTTCCTGTAAAAGTAAATTTCAAATCTCCCAAAATATGAAGTGCTTTGTACTAATGTCAGGTGTTGCCATGATCATGATACAACTCTGATGGGTTTTCGTTTGCTTGCTTCTTTTTCACTCCTTTTGAATTCAGCAGACACATAGAGTCTTGTTAATCCCAAGCAATTATTTATTTGACCATTTTTGAAGGCTTCTTTACACTATCTCTACCCAAATATCTTCTGTCAACAGTGATGGGATTCTGTTGAGCTGAACCCAAAGGTAAGGGAGACACAGTAGAAGTATTCACTTCATGAACACATAGTGAGAGAAGTAAATGAGTCAGAGGAACATGGGACTGAAGGTGGACAGGTGTGGAGAACAGATTCATCCATTGGGCTATGCAGTAATATACACTCAGCTTCATAAATAAAATACAACACTTAGCTGTCTTAGAGCTTGAGGTTATGGCATTCCAGTTGCAGGCATCCTAAAAATATTCTAATAAAAAGACCCAGTTTCTCTGGATTAAGGCACAACCTAATAAACCAATACTTAATGCTGAGACAATGTAGAGGTTTCCTTGTCCTACCCAAGAAACAGAAGAACTGAATAAAAATTAGTCAAATACAATAAAATTATAATATTCTAACACTTATTAAAAGGGAAATTGGTTATAGTAAGGGTCAATATGAGGGAAGAGGAATTAACCAAGAGATGATCTGAAGGAAATTACTCTATAGAGTGTAAAGATAGAAAATTATACAACAGGTGTTCTCAGTTATGGAGATCGTCATTAATTTGGGTTCCATAGACAGGGAAAGATTCTTATGTGAACAATTAATGAACCAACAATTAGTCAATCAGTTAGAGTTGAGTGAAGAAAACTGAAGAGAAAGTTTGATTATAAGCATGTTTTCATGATGAGGAAAATTTTAATTAATGCTTTTGTTTGCTGGCTTTGGCTTTGCAATCTAAGATCCATCCTCCCTTTGTCCTTAAGGGATTGTAGAAAAGAATTCACTGCACTTTCTGAAGGCCTTCTAATACAAGAACAGACCACATTGCGAAAGCTGGAGCTTACCAATGGCCTTGACTGTCTACCCTTGAGGGGCTCTGGATGTCAAGTAAGGGGTGAAAGAGCCATCTATTTAGATCTATGTCCATCTCCATTCTAAAGACTCTTTGGGGATATTTTTACACTTGCCAAATTCTCCCTGTACTTCTTGGAGGAAGATAGTAAAGCAACATAAGATGCAGAAAGAATTGTTTATTAACACCATATTGATAGGGAAATAGACCAGCTTAATAAATTTGATAATTGAAACTATAGACTGGTATAAAAGAAAAGACTCCAAGAGCCATCTAACTGTTCTCCCTGCTTCCTCCCATCTACTCCTCACGCTGTAGCTTAGACTATCTTTGGAAAATGCAAGTTTGACCATATCACGCCTCTGCTATAAACTTTCAAAGACATTCATAGTCTAACTCCTCCTCAACTCTTGCTTCACCTTTCATTGCAAGCCCGTCCAGCTCTCCAGACCCATTGTACTGGATGCCCCCCAGTTCCCTGAGTGCCTCCCCTCGCTGACCCATGCCTTTGAGTGTACTGGGCTCTCTATCCAACACACTCAGCCCAAACCTTATCACCCGTGCTCCCCCTTTCACATGATAACACTTACCCCAGGTTCCAGAAAGTCTTTCTTGATCTGAAACTAGATATGGTTTCTCTGATCCCACAGCATCTTTCACTTGAGTAAGCTAAAAATTTATCTCTTGTTCAATCTAAGATTAAAGTTCCTAATCAGCAGTCCCTGATCAGTAACTCATGGACAAAGCATTTCTGGATTCATGCTGCAGGCTAGAGACTTAAATGGTACATTCTTTTATAAGAAATGTTGAAATGGAAATTTCAGTGAAGATTCTAAGACATCAGATAACAGATAACAAAACAATACAGACAATTCTGTAGGAACATTCTGGTCCCCTTACCTCTCATTCCTCCGTTTAGTACTTGCTCTAACCCTCTAGGGGTCAGAAACCAGATCAATGGTTACAGGTAAGAGAAAAAAGAGAGAAGCTGCCAGCCACACCCCTTCTGCAGCTCCAGACTTCAAGCCTCCATCAGGAACAGGGGTGACAAGCATGGTCAAGGTTAAGCCATGGTGCTTCCTGTAATGGCACTGTATTGTAGAGTCTACACCAACATGAGATTAAAGGTTTGAGCAGATACATGGTTTAAACCAGACGCATCAGGCAAAAAATCTGGCTTGTACTATATTTCGTGAGTTCACTAAATTGACAAAGTTTTAAGAATTCTAAGTAACTTCCTAGAAACTGGTTTCTAGCCCAGCATATATGAATTTCTGATTTCTTGAGAAGTTAGATTTCTCAGGAGCCTCTTGTGCAGCTATGGAACTGTCGGAGTTCTTTAAGGCATTCTCTTTTTCTCACTCAGTAAAATATCTCTAGACAATTCTACCCAAGCCCATGCCTTTAGCTACTATCTACATCATGACGGCTCCCAGTTATGCATTCCTTAGTCAAGGCATCTCCTCTGCACTCCAGATTTATAACCATATTCATAAGACACTCAAGGGCACACAACACCAACAGTCACACAGGAACGAGTGCTTAGAAGGGCCATCCTTTGATATAATGTGCTGCTGTAGCCATGCTGAAATTATTATTAATAAAAGGCTCCACCTTTTTATTTTGTACCAAGCCCTGCAAATTATGTAGCCAGTTCTATTCATAGTGCCCATTCCATCTCCACACACACAAAACAAAACAAAGCAAAAGTACTAAATACACCTTAACTTCAACATCTCTCAAGCTGAACTAATGATCTTCCCCTCAAACCTGCACAGGGTTCTCTAGTACAGTCATCCAGAAATCTAAGGGTTACCCTGCATCCTTTCCTCTACCTTACTACCCATGTCAGAAAGGCCTGTTAACTTTCTAAACCTCTTTTATTTTTTTATCATTTTTTGTTTTTAATTACAGCTGACATACAGTATTATATTAGTTCCAGGTGTACAGCCTAGTGAGTAGACATTACATAAATAAATAAATGACCATCCCAATATATCTCACACTCATCTGACCCCATACATAATCATTAGACTATTACTGACTATATTCTCTGTGACTATTTTGTAACAACCAATTTGTACTTCTTAATCCCTTTACCTTTTCGCCCATACCCCCAAGCCCCTTCCCATCTGCCAACCGTCAAAACATTCTCTGTATCTATGATTCTGTTTCTGTTCTGTTTGTTCATTTATTTTGTTTTTTAAATTCAATTGTTGATAGCTATGTATTTTTTTGTCATTTTATTGTTCATAGTTTTGATCTTCATCTTCTTAAAGAAGACCCTCTAATATTTCATCTAATACTGGTTTGGTGGTGATAAACTCCTCTAGTTTTTTTGTTTTTGTTCTTGTTTTTGTTTTTATTTGTTTGTTTGTCTTTGTCTGGGATGCTCCTTCTCTGTTTTTTGGTTCTAAATGGCAGCTTTGCTGGGTAGAGTAGTCTTTATTATAGACCCTTGCTTTTCATCACTTGAGTTTTTCTTGCCAATCCTTTCTGGCCTGCAAAGTTTCTTTTGAGAAATCAGTTGACAGTTTTATGGGAACTCCCTTGTAGGTAGCTAACTGTTTTTCTCTTGATGCTTTTAAGATTTTTTCTAAATCTCTTTTTAGTCTTTCCCCTGTTTCCTCCCTCATCTGCGTTACCATTCTTTCTCAGCCAGATTATTGCAAAAACTTCATAATTAGCCTGCCTTCATCCACACAGATCCTTTGCAATTCTTTCTCCATGTGTTACCAATAATGGTTATTTTAATACAGATCTTATCATGTCACAAACACACACTACCAAACACACACAGGCACAACTGCTTAAAACCTTTCAATGCTTTCTTACTGCTACTAGGTTGTATTTGGCCTTGTAATTTGGTCCTTTGTTACTTTTATTTTTTCATATGTTTACTTACTGTTGTTGTTTCTCTCTCCACAACCCTAACTGCCATCCTAAATTTCATAGCTGTGGTTTTGTTTATCACTCTATTCCAGGACAAGTGTGACATAAAGTAAGCATTCACTGAAAATCTGATTAATAAATGCATGATCCAAAAAGAGACAAGAAAGAGGAAGGCAAGGAGAAAAGAAGAAAAGGAGGAAGGAAAAGAGAGAAAGAAAGAGAAAGAGAGGGAGGAAAAGCAATTAGTGACAGATAGATTAAGGCTTATTTTAATTCTTCATCCTGATCCACCAAATGTTCTGGGGTTTGTTTCTAACATAGAACTTGTAACTAACCAGATATAAACCTACAAGAAAACACATAAATACCCTGAGAAGTTCTATACCAGGGATAGGGAAGTAACTTTGAGTACTGTTTAAAGATAAAAATACTGCAGACTGGATAAGAGTCTATACAATGGGTGGCAAACTCAAATTTTTCCATCAGGCAATCAGGTGACATTTTGACTGGGAAAGTCTAAAAGTCAAGGAATTGGATGTGGTAAGGACAGTCACTAGCAAGAAGGCACATGCCCATAAAAAAAAGGCCAACACTGCTCCACATGACCAACAGCTCAGCTCAACAGGAAGACAGGTCCAAGAATGCCAGATGTTACTACTTTGTCTAGAGAAGCTAAAACTCTAAATAATGCATGGAAACCTTCTCTATATTAAAACAATATACAACCCAAACAAAACACTTCTGGTTTATAAGGTCTAGGAATTGTGGTTATGAATGGAGTCAAAGTCATCAGAACCTTCATATGGGTGAAAGGTGGTCTTACTTCTTCGGACAATAAATTATAAGAAGAAGAGTCATTTGTATTTGTAGTTTACACTAGAAATCAAGAATCAGCAAGAAGAAGAGAAATGTTTTAATTATATGTTCAAAGAGAACCAGCTATCTGGAATTGTGAAGCACAACTTTTAAAAATCTAGTACACATGGACCAACATTGTGAAAGTGATTTAAGAGACTGAACTTGACTGAGCCTTGGACGGCTCCCTAACTGCTCACTATTGGTTACACTATTGAACACTCAAAATGAAAGTAGTGCTGAGTAGAGAGTGCCACAAGTATGCCTCATCGTCTCGAAGCTGAACCCATGATAGAAAAGACAGCAGTGGACAGGAATGAGCCAGTTCATTGATGCCAGCTAAGGTGACTGGTATCTTCCCTGTGCCCTTAATTGATGTAGGACTAAGCTTAAAAACAGGACTCCCAGGAAAGGGTGAAGCCAGAGAACTTGTATGTACGACCCATGGGCATGGACTGGGGGGCAGGGGGGCGGATTGCTGGGGAAGGAGGAGTACTGGGCAGAGGGGAGCAAAGGGGGAAAAAATTGGAACTGTTGTAACAATATAATCAATAAAATATACTTAAAAAAAAAAAAAACAGGACTCCCTAATCTGCTTCAAGTATGGCCAGTTGGCCACAGCTTTACGTACCCAGCTATCCATCTGCAGCTATTTCATAGCCCCCACAGGGTTGAAGATAGCTGTACACTGGCTCTGACTGTGGCAGAAAGACATTTAGGGGCAATCTGCATCTTGAGGTTTTTAACCCTACTTATAGAAGTAGAAGCCCTAAAAGAGCTGAAAATTAAATCCCAGTATGAATGTGTTGGCTCCCAGATAGGCCAGGAAAAACTGATGGGCGCAACCAGACTGAGCCTGGTAATGCCTTCAAATGAAACTGAGAAAAATCTCATTTACCTTGGAGAAGGAAAAGAGCAGGATAATAAACTGTAAGTAAGAAAGGACCTTAGGAAGCAAAAATGTATACTACGTGCCTTTCTGTGGAGCACTACAGAAATTTTTCCTAATGGAATAAGGTAGAGGATTACATACAACAGAATTCAGAAGCATTTGGGAAACCTGCTTGGAGTAAGAAAAATGAGGTAAACCATGATTGCCAGGGAGCTATGGGATGGAAAAAGACAATTGTCAGAAGACTGGGCAATAAGCACTGCAGAGAATAAGGGAAGGAAGAGGCAAGAGCAGCAAACATGGTGAGGAGGCTGCAGAAAGAGGCAGACAGAGAGACTTTTAGCAGTTGCCCTGAAGTGGGAAACTTGGGCAGAGTGAGCAATACCTGAAGATGTTTTTAGGAAGATTTTTAAGTGCTAAGCTATATAAAATTTATATTTTGCTACTTCAAACAGATCAGCCATAAATGTCTATAATGTTCTTTTTCAAAGTTCACTGGGGTGGGGATGGGGGGTGGTGATACGGGATGTGTAACAGGCAGAGGCAGACCAAGCAGCCCACCTTTAACTGGGGAACATCTAGGATCAGCATTTATTTCAAGAGCTGACTTCAAAATGAAATCTCAAATTTATCTATAACAGTACTGGAATTTAAGATCTGTGTTTTGGAAGAAAATCAAAATCACTGAGGGCTTGGAGACCATCCCTCCCAGCCCAAATCAGGCTCCCAAGTGTGGGTCATTACAGAGATCTGTCCAAGGTGCCATTGCCTCCCAGCCCTGGAAATACTTACCAAGGATGTCAGCTTATTTAGACTGGCACCCACTTTGCAAGAGGTCTCGGTTCAATAATTAACAAAATTTGATGTTTGTTCAATGCTGTCGGGTATAATTGATTTTAGATTATCCTGATTAGAGTGAGTCTAATTATTAGGCTGTTGTTGTAGCAGAAGTCCCTGCTGAAAAGAATCCTTATGAGGAGCTCCTGACAGTTTGAGCTTAATTACTTAGTATAACATCTCTCTGAAGTAGAAGAAATAACAAAGAGAGGGTATTCAAGCTTATAAATTCTTTAATACATCAACCCATGTGACATCTGGAAAAGCTTGATATAGCGAATGAGATTTTACAAAATATATTTTCTTTTTCCTATTACTAAGTAGAAATAAAATATAGATTATTACTGCTACTTGGGGAAAGAAACCAAACCCTTTGATCTGATTACAGAGAACTATCTGGGGGACAAAATGATGCTGGTGATGTTTTAAGAAGAAAATTACTTTTGAAACAAATACTTCACCATAATTATTATCGCTAGGGTAGGTTCATCACCCCCCTTGGCTACTGTGTTGCTCTAAGAGACGCACTGACTTTCCTAACCTCCTGTATTTACAGGTATGTTTCATTTCTTTGTGAATCTAATTGATCAAGTATTCATTCAGCTTTGACACTAAATGGAACCACGAAGGCTTGAAAGGGTTAATGCAGCTCATCAAAGGCCTGTGTTGCTGCAAGAAAAGCAGTTCAGGAAGGAGCTGTCCTCAATCTTGGCTGCACATTCAGCTGATGTGCTTTAAAAAGAAAAAGTGTCTGGGCCCTATCCCCCAGTGATTCTGACGGGCGGCCACATTTGGAAACCACTGAATCAAGAAAACCTATATAATTAACATGTTTTAATCAACGGACAATCAACAACTAGCACTTATTATAAATTTCAGCATATTGAATGTGACTCAAAAGATGGATTCAACATCAAAGGAGGTGCTCCTAGTGAGAGATGTCTTTCCAAAGCAGTAGTAGCACCTCATGTAAGTCCTACTGGTACCATAATCCAGAATTACACATAAAACTTCCCAGATTTCCCAAACTTGGAACTGCTATTTTGCATAATGTATGAGTATAAAAGACCATATCCATTATATCAGCTTATCAGATATTCATATCAATCTATGAGAAAGTACCTCAATAACCACTATAAAATTATATTTTTACACATGAAACAGTAAAAGTTTCTAAATGATAGCTTGTTCATCAGAATTAGTCAAATTCTAATTTCTTTGGAGAAGTTTTCCCAGTGTTATTGCAGAACCACTTTTAAGGGGAAAATTTTTTAAACTTACAGATTACTACCTATACTGTTCCTTTTTTACTCCCTTTATATTCTGCCCACCTCCTGGTGGAAAACAGCAGAAATGTTCCTAAGACATAGCATGCAAACACAAGGCCTTTCTCCCACGTGGAGAATCAGCAAAGCCGGGACTCGGGACTGACTAATGGGAGCAACGGGCCTCCATGATTACAGTCTAGATGTTCAAGATAACTTACACCTGCTCCCTTAATTTGGGGGCCCATCCTGGGAAGATATTTATAGATAATGACTGTAGGAAGGAGATATTGCCTTGGACTTAGTATTTGTAAATTCAATTAGATTGAAATTTGAATTAAGAAGGTATATGCTAACTATTCTTCTATATATTATCTCTGGCCTTTAGCAACTGTGAAATAGAGCAGCACTTTTCAAAATGTGTCCCCAGGATACCTCTGGGGGGAAATGGGGAAATGTCTTCTTTCAAGGGATTTTTGAAGTCAACATTTATTGTTATAATAATAGTAAAAAAAAAATGTTGCTCTTTTCAAAGAGTTAAAATTTGTACTGATAGTGCAAACACAACAGTGGGGAAACCAGATGTCCTAGCATGAAACAAGGTCTGTCACCAAACTGTACAAATAATCATGGAATTCTTTATTGCCATACACTCAAAGAAAAAATAGTTACCTCTTCCACTTAACAGTGCTTCAAAAGATTGGTGAAGCAATAAAAGTTACTAGTTTTACTAAATCTCACCCTTTGAGTGCACATGTTTTAAATAGTCTTTGCTAGAACAACACAAAGAATTTTTGCTGCATACTGAGGTGTGATGGTTATCTCAAGAAAAAAAAGCATTTGGGCAATGGCCTGAGTTGCAAGCTGAACTGACTACTTTTTCATAAAACACTGTTTTTACTTTAAAAAATTACTGACATTGATCATTCTATATTAGGTTTCTGGTCAAAGTTTTTTCAAATTAAATAAAGTATGCTCATCAAATTTAGGAAATATCACTGAAAGTATTTATTGCCAGAAAGAAAATTTAAGCTTTCAAGCAATAATTAAATTTGAAAACTTATATCTGCCACCATATATTTGACAGCTTCACAATACTTAAAGACAATATCCGTGGTAATATTAAAAAATTTGTTTTGTGTGTGTGTGTGTGTGGTGGGGATGCATATAATGAAATGTGTCAACATTTGGATTATCTGCATAACCCAGTAAATAAATGTTTTGAAAATAACCAATGCAAAAATATTACAAAATTGCACATTGAAAAAAGACCCACCCATTCACAGAAAAATGGGGTATCAATTTAACCAAGATCAAAAAGTTCCCTGATATAGTCTCAGATTCTACACTGCAATTAAACTTAAGAAACTATCACTTGTCAAGCTTTGTTAGTAGCAAAGAATAGCCATAATTATCTGAAAAAGCTATTAAAATATGTTTCCCTTTTCAACTGCATATCTGTGTGAGGCTGAATTTTCTGCAGGTACTTTAATCAAAACAATATATTATAACTTTTGAATGTAAAGCATATATGACAGCCCAGATATCTTTTATTAAACCAAACACAAAAGAGATTAGTGAAATGTACAACAGTGCCTCTCTTCTCAGTTGTTTTGTTTTAGAAAATGCTTTTTCTTTTTGTGTCTTTTATGTTAACATATGATGGACTTCCTGTCATTTTAAAATAAATAATTGGTCAATATTTTTTAATTTTAATTACAAATGTATTAAATATCATAGATATAACATATAAACTAAAGCTATTTGGTCATCTTCAGTAACTCTGACTATAGTTATTTGCAAACAGTTGCCTCAAGTGGACTTCCCAGCTGTCCCATGCTCTTAGTCAGTCGGTCAATCACCCAGCCCACAAATATTTATTCAGCACTTCCTGCCAGGCAACATTATAGGGACCGGTGATAGAGCAGTAAATAAAAGAGACCCATCTATGTTCTCCTGGAGTTTATATTCTAATGGATTAGAGAAATGTATGAGTGAGGGAACTTCTGACAGTGATTAAGTGCCATGAAGTAAGTACCACAGAGTGATGTGACAGAGAACGACTCGCAAGTCTGCTTTAGATTGCATTTTGAGGAGAGATGTCTATAAGCTGATGACATAGGAATTAAGCTGAATCACACTAAGAAGATAGCCATGCAAAGATCCGAGAGAAGTCTGTTCCGGGGAAGGTGAAGAAAGTGTAAAGACAGAAGTGCAAAGAGGTAGGCTAGAGCCAGGTTAGGGAATGTCCTGTAGGTCAGGGGAAGAAGCTTAGATTTTATACCTATAGAGATAAATCTGATCTGTTTCATTTTCCTTCAACCACACACTCCCTGCTCCTCAATATTTGCACTCATAAAATTCATTCAACATGCTAAAGGCTTCTTCTTACTGTCCCCTCTCCAAAGCCATGCTGAATCAGATGCTAAGAGAAGAAACAAGGCTTCCCAAGAGAGAAAGATTCCTATTCATATATGCAGAGTGAATTTTTCTGCTCAAAAGATGATTATATAAAGGGCAGCAGACTAATAGCAAGAATATTCTCTGCCTTCCCCTTATCTGCCTAAAAGCAAGGCATAAATTTCTTTTTGTGAAGGTGTCCCCTGGCCCCCATGCCAAGACTCATCACTGGAGACAGAGAAACCACATGGAAATGAATCTGCATGAACAAATCTTACTACACCCTAGCCTTCCATTAGTCCCCCCATATATTTCCTAGTCACTTCCCCACAATTTATATTCCCTTGAAACCCAAGTCCTCTTTCATTTGTTAAAATGAAATATAAGTCCCTGAGTCTAACCAGTTCTTTTCTATGAATTCCCATGCCCATAAATGTTAATAAAAATTGTGTGCCTTTTCTTCTGTTAATCTGTCTTTCTTTACTATAATTTACAGACTGCCTGTCACGTTGTGGTGATGTGGCTTTTTCCCTCTGTCTGTGGTTATTAGGCTTCTGACTGCTAGTGTTCAGTTGTTTAGTCAGGATGATTTTATATAATTCAGTTGAATTCCAGTTTGGTCCTGGGAGGAGGCTAGTGTAGCTTCTACTTACTCCTCTGCCATCTTGGGTCTCCTTCATGTTACTTCATTTTCCTTTGCCAAAAGTTAACAAAAAACATGCTTGTGAATATTGTAAAGAGTAGTTCTTCATTGAGGGGGTCATGACTCTCCCAAGAATCTGATGAGAGTTAAGATCACTCCTACTATAAATTTTTATATACAGAAATATTTGCATGTAATTTCAAGTAACATCTTAAACCCCTGAGTTCATTCATGGAGCCAAATTAAGAATCCATACAAGACAGTAACTTTTGATATCATTCATGTTTTTAACAAATGACATGAACTGATATACATATTTTTTGTAAAAAGTAACTCTGGTAATTATTTAGATAATGAGTTTTAGAAAAACAAGTAGTCTAGTTAGAAGCATAGTGCAATGGTCCAATGATAGGTAGAAATACAAAGCGAGCAATAAGAATAGTCTGAACTAAATAAATAACTAGAGGCCTGGTATAAAGGCATTTCTAAAAGATATACTTTAAGTAAAAGGAAAATAATAGTAACTCACAAGAGAGTTATGGTTACTACCATTACCAAGTATAATAATGTTCCCTGGGTGGATGGCTCAGTTGGCTGGAGCATTGTTCTGTACACCAAAAAATTGCAAGTTCAGTCCCCAGTAGAGTTGTTTAGGGGCAGGGGCGACAACTGATTGATGGATCTCTCTCTCATCAATATTTCTCTCTCCCTCCCTTCTTCTCTCTCTAAAATCAATAAACATATCTTCAAGTGAGGATTAAAACGAACATATAAAATAATGCAAGAATATATAAGAAAAAATTAAAAGGTGCATTGACCATAATGGTTAAATAAGTTGAAGCAGTTGTTTAAACTCTTTTATAAATAAGCACCAACCTCAGATGGTATTACTGCAGAGTTCTACAAAACTGTATGTTTCTGTCAGGGTCCAATCTAAAGACAGAAACCACTCTAATAATTTCAAGAGAAAAATTTTAACTGAAAGAACTATTAACTTTAAAAAGTGATGAACTACAAAAAGAGTACTCTAAGGAACATAGGAAATGCAAACACAGGAAGCAGAACTACTTTAGGGTTGAGAGTAAACAAGGAACTAACTAATAACTCTACAATCCATTCCCATGCCTATTTCCTAAGCTTCTGTAGATACAAATGGGCAAGATTGTATAACTCCGTTCATATATATATAATCTCTTCCTAAAAATAGACCGTACACTTCTCCATCTGGGCTACCCTGGACATTAATCCTCACTACAGGCATCAAGGCAATGACAAGTGGTGTGGGAGTTTCCTGCAGATAAGATAACTGGCCCAGATACAGTCGTTGAAGATTAGTCATGCAAGGGAGTAACTGGTTTCTCAAAGTGAGGGGGAGGGGCCCCTCCGTGAGGAAAAAAGTTTCAAGATAATATGGAGATACAAAATTCTCATTTTTTTCTTACTCTGCCAAAAATTTCCTCTCAAAATATGGCACCACTCCTTCCCAACCAGTTTCCTTATGACAACGGACTTAGCAGGTTAATATGCTCTGAAAATCTGCAACCCTTACAATCAGACCAGAGGCCTGCTGCTCAGCGGTGTCAGCTCTATGACTACATAAGATAAGGTCTTTCTTGAAGGCCATCATGAAGGCTTTCTGATACTTCATTCATAACAGTACTTGGAAATCCAAAATCTTAATTTTTATTTAATTTTATTTTATTTTATTTTGTGCTTTATTTTTATAAGCTCTCAGGCAGACTCATAAATGACCAGACTAATTCAATATCTTTGTAATAAATACTGTCAACACCTTGCCCCTTCCAGCACTCTGTTCTACGCCATCATCAGTGATAGTTTAAATAATTATGAAGCTGCTGTGTGCCATGGAATAAATGTGCCACAATTCCTCCAGCTAGTAGATTGTGTTGTGTCCATTAAATATGGGAACAACAACTGAGAGCCCTGTTTCAAAGCTTAATTTCATAGCAGTGGCCCAGTTCTATAACCACTCTTCAGTCTGCCAGAGTCCTGATTGAAGGATGACACACAAAAAAAGTTTAACTGAAGAGAATGTAAGAAGGAAAGTATTCACAGAGTTACAAGTACAAACAAAATGTGGAAATGAAATTATAGGTATGGGGAACATTATGGGAGGACATCAGCAGGGAGGGGGAAGTGGGGAAAGGGAGGGAGATGGTACAGGAATTAAGAAGCATACTAGGAGGGAGTGGAGTAGACAGGAAGATGTTGAGAAGAACTATATGCACAACCAATGGGCATGGACTAAGTGGGGGGGGACAATAGGAGGGACGGGGGTCACTGGGTGGAGGGGAGCAGAGGGAAAAGAAATTGGAACAACTGTAACAGCATAATCAATAAAGCATTTTTTTTTAATGTGGAAATGGTAAGTCAGCCCTGGACTTGCAACAGTGGAAAACTTCTACCACCGCTGGGGAGCTTGGCTATCAGAGGGCCATGAAAACTGGGGTTACATGATAAGGGATTCCTAGCAAAATCTATAGTTTGAAAGAAAGGTAGCCATTGCTAAACCTGGAGAAAGTGGGAAGAATAAATATCCCAATCACTCACTCACTCCTGTTTTTCTCTGATCTCCAACGCTGGCCTCCCACACTCAAACCCAAACAGAAGTCAGGGAGCAGAGTAGCCTGGTGAATCCCTGGCAGTTCTCTATCCTGAACATGTAAAAAGGCAGAGAAAAACAAAGAAAAGATCTGAAGGGACAAATGAAAAAAATTATAACAGTTCTCATATTCACTAATAAAACTTGACAAGGACATTTTAATAACGAAAAATTACAGATCAGCCATACTGATAAACATAGTTCAAAAAACCCTAAACAAATTACTAAGAAACTGAATCCAGTAAAATATAACAAGGATAATAAAACACAAACAAGGTGAGCCTGTTTCAAGAATGCAAAGTTATTTATTTTAATATCTTAAAATAAATCAGTTTAATTCACCACATTAACAGAATAAGTGAGAAAAAATAGATAATCATCTCAACTGATGCAGAAAAACTTAAAAATTCAGCATATATTCAAACATACTTTAAAGCCTATTTCTGAACTAGGAATCAAAGATAATTTCCTTAATCCATTAAAGTATATATATAAAAAATCATACCAAGTATCATAATTAATGATAATTTGTTTAAAACTTTCTCTTGGAGATTAAAAAGGAAAACTAAGTTCCCAGGCAGTGAAATAAAGCAATGAAAAGAAATAAGTTGCAAGTGTTCTTTGGCCATCTTATGGTTACACATCTAAAACAATACAAAAAGAACTTAAAGTTAAAATGTTAAGAGTAATAAGTTTATCTATCAGGGTTTCTAGATAACAAGTTAATATCAAAATCAATTTTCTTTGTACAACCAGCTGTGAAACCCTTAGAATATGAATTTTTTAATAATGCTATTTATAATAGCATAAAAATATCAAATTCTAAAAATAAATCTAATAAAGTTCATAAGGAGCTCTATATAAAACATTATGGAGAGAAATTAAAAAACCAAAACAGGTAAGAGAAAATTATGTTGATCGATTGAAATATTCCATATAGTAAGGATATCAGTTCTCTCCAGATTGATTTAGTTTTTGTGTAATATCAATCGAAATTCCAATTTTTTGGTAAAATGTACCAAGTTGATTCTAAAATATACATGGAAGTGCAAAGAATAGGGAATACCAAAGGATCTACTGAAGAGGGAGAAGGAGGAGGCAGTGGTGGTAATTTTGGTGGTGGCTACAAGGGAACTTAAGCTACCATACATTAGGTCTTGCAACAAACAAATCAAAACTAAGAATGTGTGTCATTTTTTGCTGGAATAGACAAGTGAACCAATGGAATAGTATACAGGGCCCAGAAACAGACCATACACATTTAGGTATGTACACCTGACCTAAGAAAAATAAAGGGAAATAATCTGTTAAACAAACAGTGCTGAAACAATTGGATGACCACAGGCAACAAACAGAACTTAAATCCAACTTCAGGCCATACACAGGTGGCCAGCTGATTTAAATGGCCTGCTGGTTTCTCTGCTAAGCCTGGATCCCCCAGGATAATGTAGGATGGCCAGTCTGGGAGGCCTCACCTATCAATGCTCTTCTCTTCTTTACAGGGCTCCCCTCCTCCATAATCCAGACCAGCCTTCTTCACATGGCAGCAGCTTTCCCACAGAGCACTGCTTCTCAACTGGGGTGATTTTGCCCCAATCCCCAGGGACATTTGGCAATGTCTGCACACCTTTTCTGGTTGTCACAACTAAAGGCAGAGGAAGATGAGATGGGGTGGGGTGATATGTGGAGAGGCTTGCCACTTGGCATCTAGTGGTAGAAGCCAGGGATGCTAGTAAACATCCTACAATACACAGACTAGCTCCCAACAATAAGGAATGATCTGGTCTAAAATGTCAATAGTGCTGAAGTTGAGAAACACTTCAACAGAGTGAAGGAAGTGGCAAGGTCTCTGAAAGTCCATGCTTGGAAACCATACAATGTTATTTTCACTGTGTTCTACTAGGTAAAGTATCACAAAGCCAGTTCAGATGCCAGGAGTTTGGAAATACATTCCAGCTTTTGATGGAAGGAGCTACTGAGAATTTAAAGACATTTCTTACCTTCCACAAAAGCTGATACTTTGGAGGTACATTGAGGGGTTGAATTTCTAAGTGAATATTAATGACTTTTTATCAAATGAAGATTGATACATAAATAGAGTGAGGTTTGGCAGAGGGATTCAAGGTTGGTTCTGAGATTTCAGAAATGGAGCATTAAGAAGATAGTGAGGCAGTGGGCTAAGACTAAAATGGTAAGAATCCTGTAAAAAATTCAGGCCTGACATGTTGATTTGGAGTTACTCTCAGGACATGAAAGAAAAAGAATTGAGTCATTTAAGTCCCATGAATGCCAAGAAGTCTTGGCGGTTCTTATAGATAAGTAAAACTTAAAATTTATCTTATTGCCAGTTTCACCATAATGTTGTGACTTTAAAAAATCCAAGTCTGATTTTTAAAAATAATAATTATGATCTAGGTCTTCCCTAACCCACTTGATGAGTTAGCAAAGGGGGAACTACATCATACAGCAAAACCAGTAAGTCCTAAAACCCTCCTTAGATACTGCCTGCATGCCCCAAACTTCCATTGCACATAGCAGCTACTCATGTTTCTTCTCTCTCCCTTCACAAACTCCAAAAACTCCTCTCAGCCTACATGACTTTCCCTTTTTATTGCTTCACTACTTGTCTTCCTCCTGCCATCTTCCATGTTTCTTATTTTTCTTGGCAAGTCTATATCCCAGCAAGCTATGCATTTGCTTTTCCCATTCACCACTACTCTCAACAAAACCTAAGAATCCTTCCCAGTTCCCACTTCCTTAGAAAAATGAATGAAGTGGAGGTTAATTGTTTATTTTTAGTTCCTGGAGCTGCATGGAGAAAAATAATTCTGTGATACCACCTTGCCTGCAACTTGTCAACCTGTCAGTTTACAGGAATAAAAATGGGTCTTCACTTCTATTTTGAGGTATAAAGGAGCAGAAAGACTTCAGACCCAATATATGACCAGGGCTTTCCTCCAACTGCAAGTTGTCTTACTTGAAGTGTCATTCATGGGAACACACCAGCAAAGCACACCCACAGTACATGATGCTTCACAGAGAAATAACAGTCATCTTGTTTTACAATGTTTGAAGCAGCATCAGCATACTTTATTTCCTCAGGTTCAATGATAGGACCCTGTCTTAATTTTTTCAAGCTGCTCTCACTAAATACCATAGACTGGGTGGCTTAAACAACACATTTATTTTCCCGAAGTTCTGAAGGCTGGAATTCCAAGATGAATGCCAGCAGAGTCAGGTTCTGGTAAGAACCTCGTTCTGAATTATGGACAGTCGCTTCCTCAATGCATGCTGCACAGCCTTTCCTTGGTGCATGCCTGCATAGAGAAAGGTCTGGGTGTCTCTTCCTCTTCCTATAATTGCATTGATCTCATCACAGGAGCCTCATCCACATAACCTTATCTAAACCTAATTACCTCCCAAAGGCTCTACCTCTAAATACCATCATATTGATGATCAGGGCTTCAAAACATGAATGCGGAAGGAAGTCAAACATTGAGCCCAAAGATCTTAAGATCAGAAATAAAAAACTTGCTAGGAATGTGTGCAAACCACCATGTTCACATATATTATTTTCCTGGAGTTGACTTAAAGTAATTCTTACCTTCAGGATAATTACAATTTACTCTACATTCAAACTTGCAATAAAATCTATATTTATTTCTAATTTTAAAAATATTTTACTGCCCCCAACCCCTGCCTTTATTACTTTCCCCTAAAAGCAAATATGCTCTGCTTTTTTAATATTTTATTAATTCTTGTAACTAAAATCCTCTTCCGCTCCTGTTCCTTTTTATAGCAACATCTTTCCTTTTCACACATCAGTTTTTCTTCTTTCTGAATTGCAGAGGTGAAAAAAAAAGAAGTTGAATAACACTGTGAGTGTAAACACGTCTGTTGCCATGGGAGCAGCAGCTGCTGAGCGATGAGAACCACTGTGGCTGCAACATTTGCAGGAGACCAATTACCAAAACCTGGAAACTCTAATTTAGTAAACAGGGACGACAGTGAGCATAGTTAGAGAAAATTGCTTATTTTATTGGGAGGAAGAGAGGCAAGCCAGGAAACTTTGAGAACTATAAGAGGCAAAAATGTTGCTGATGAGCATGTCCATTGCCTAATGAAGTGGTCGTTTCAAAGGGGCCTGGGAAAAATGCAATTTGCAGCTGCCATGACTGCATTATGGGAGTTTAATGTCACCTCCTGTGTTTACTGGCGGTTCCCCTTAGGCCTGGTTAAGAGGCAGTATGAATATGGTGCCATTCAGCAATTTAGCAGACTGTTGCCAAGTTGTGGTCTACTGGGTACCACAAAATTGAGAGCAATGTAAAACAAGTCCAGTAGGACGTGGCCATGTACTCAGCTTTTCAACAGAAGTCTGCATTAAATGTTCAGTGCCATGGAAAGAAAGCTACAGCTACATTTCTTGTTCTTCTCCATCTTAATGAGAAGAGCAACCAGGAGTCTTTGTATTTACTAAAAGCATCATTATTTATCTTATGGGTCGAAGGGATAGGAGAGTATCTTTGTGCATTTTGTTTTGGTTATTTAATAATAATTCTAATAGGAACAATGAACCACCCCCGTATTTCTGAGATTGCATCCCATATGCCATTGCCAAAACCAGGATACCAAGAACTAAGCCTGAAGAGTCTGGTCTGTCACAATCACAAAAAATAGTCAAATGAACTCCTTGATGGCTCATTTGACTATTCAGGCTTTCTGATCCAATTTACAAAACAACAGTTTTCTGCATACATAGCTGGTGCTTCATCAAATGTATTCATTTATTTGAATATAAGTAGACAAAATGAAAAGTTGTTAAAGCACCTAGTTGTACCAAATTTGAGTAACTGAATATGATTCAAGTGTGAGGAAAGATTGTCATTAATTTCTACATTTTAAATTAAAATAGAGGATTTAAAATTTTTACTGTAGAAATGTTAAACCTGTATTTTGTTAGCTTAAACAACATGTTCAGTCATGATTTATAGAGAAAGCGTCTGTAAAGTGAAAAAGAAACGAAAATGACCAGAGACTTTTTAAAAATCTACGTCCAGCTTGGATGTTAATTGACTGCATGACTTTGGGCAAATCCTTGAAATTCATTTTCCTCATCTGTAAATATTCTCCCTGGTGAGGCCCAAATGACTTTATATGTATGGAGGCAATTCAAAAACTGTAAGCTATAAAATAAACCATAAGGGCCAATCTTTATAATGTCTTTCTCCTTTGGGTCTTTACACAAATACCATCCTTGGGCACCTTGTCCAAAATGCAGTCGACTGCCGACGCCTTTCCTGTTTTATTTGTTTCCTTAGCACTTATCACCACATTGCACAGTACACAGCCTGCTTATCTGTTTTGTGTATGCACTTAACTAGCTGTAATCTGAGCCTCATGAAAGCAGAATTTTTGACTGTTTTTCCCCCAGTTATATGCACAGACCTAAGTAGTAGATGTTTATAAATATTTTAAATGAGTGAAAAGCAAGAATAAATGAATTAATAAGCCATTCTCAATTTTTTCTGAATGGCTTTTCAGAATGATGGGAACATAACCAGAGTGATTACATCAAGGCCTCTCATCCTATCTGTCAAAGTCAACAAACTCCAACCAAAGAGTGAGGACGTCCACAGAGTGGATGGTCCTAGGCACTCCTCTCAGCTCTTTCCTCTCTGTCACAGGTATAAGCCAGCTAGTAACATCAGCTCCAAACCTCTGATAGGCTTATATCGACATAAAATATGATTGTGTGAGCAAAAACACCAATAAAATATTACAATCTGTACTATTATTAAACAGTGGAGTTTCTGATGCCTTAATATTTTGTCAGGGACATTAAGCACAGTTGGAGGAAGAGTGACAGTTGCAAGTTAACATTTTCCAAAAAAGTGAAGGGAAGGCAGTTGCAGCTGGTCTGGGACTCCCCACCATGAATGATTTTGGAACCTCAGCCATGGCTGCAGGGGAGGCGCAGCGCCTTGGCCAGAGAGCGGGCAGCCTGCAGCGTTCTTCATGAAACTCAGAAGACTTGAGCTATGAGGAAAATTTGGACGCGGTAGCAAGCTAAAATGTGCAGATTGATGTGCATTGTTCGGTACAGCATCAAAGGCACAATTAAAAGCATGTTCAATTAGTCATACACCTGGAAATAATAAAGTACTGCTTCATTCAAAATGTCATTAAAAGGGGAAGCTTCTCTTGACAGACTGCATTGTTCTCTGAATACTGTTTTCTTGATATGACTCCTTTCAGTACCCCTGTATTTGATTAATTTTCCAATAACACAAAGTTCTTAGGTATTAAAATGTAGGACGTTTTCCATGTTCTTATGTCTCTTCCCTCAGAATCATTATAAATGAGGAATCAAGAACCAAGACTTCTAGAGTGAGATGAGTTGGAAACACATCAGGGTCTTGGCAGTGCTGGGAAGCGGTGTGATTATGGATTAGCCGAACCTCAGGAGTCACGCTGCTCTGCATTTCAGTCACAGCTCCGAGACTGTTCTAGCCAGTGTCCCCAGCTGATTCCAAAGGGATTTCAGAGACTGGTCATCTATGGGTGGAACTGGTGGACACGTTATCACTTCAGATGTCTCTCTCATGAGTTGATATGCCTACGGGTTTTTAATCCTTGACCTAAAGAAAGACAAGGAGAGTGAAGAGGTGTTTCCTCTTTGTCTCTCTCTTCCTCTCTTTCTCTCTCTCTCTCTCCTCTCCCTCGCTCTCTCCCTCTCTCGCTCTCTCTGTCTCTCTCTTAGTATGAACCCCAATGGAGAAGGGAGTTAGGAACAGAATTTGAAGAGCAGTAACTGGTGGACTGGGGTGAGGGGATGTGCAACAATATTACAAACAATGCTGCTTCAGGTCTAGGTAGAAAGTGCTGCACAGAAATGAGATAAAGCCATCCTTTTCCCCAAACTCCTTTACTTTACAGCACCCCATACTGCCACTGACCTCAGGTCAGAGTTGGTGCTGAGGGATCCAGGAACAGCTGCAACTCAGAGTAGCCCTACTTGGCATCAGAGCTTAGAAAGGACATTTCCAGGCAGGGCAGTGCTGGCGACATCAGTCAGAGTGCAAGAACAGAAGTAGCCTTGCTCTTGAGCCCCTGGGAGACACCTATGGGAAGAGAATGGAGGGTGGCTCTCACACAGGGAGGGCTAAGTGCCGTTGCCATTTGGGTGTTAGTGTTAACAACACCTCACCTGTGCCCTCAGACAGGTAAGACTTGGGTCCATTGTTTACAGAAAGAGTAGTTACCTCAAAGGCCTTTTGAAAGGATTAAATTAGATAACAGTGAAGTGTACAGAGCAGTGCTTTGACACATAGAAGGTACTAGATAAGTTAT
Source organism: Furipterus horrens (assembly GCF_987537825.1). Lineage (NCBI taxonomy): Eukaryota > Metazoa > Chordata > Mammalia > Chiroptera > Furipteridae > Furipterus > Furipterus horrens. The sequence continues at coordinate 40,784,454 of NW_028327174.1, read as the reverse complement.
CAGTCTTGGAGGGTTGCCCACGTAGCTGAATGCAAAAGTGCAGAAAGAATACCCACATCCCCAGCGCTCTTTTCCACATCCACCCCCTTACTCAAGCATCCTTACAGAAACTAGACTGGCTCCAGGCTCTGAGCAGTTGTCCAAGACGGTGTCCATTAGCTTCCTGCACAAAGCGCACTGGGCTTTCATCGCCCATTCCACATCAGAGGACAGACAGTCGCATTGGAATATTCTATATGGTTTTGTACCCAACCTCACCCGCATCTCTTAAGCATCTTATAAATTAACAATATCCTTTGAAAGAAAGAACGTTTTTGACTTAAATTAGTGCCAATATTAAATGAGCAGATCTGAATGAAGTTAGTCATAAATGTATCATCTGGCTCAGGGAAGGCTTTTACAGCCAAACCACCATCCCACTGTGCTGTCTTACAGTTTCTGTTGGTTCAATATGCTATTTTTAAAGCCCCTGTAATGTTGCCCACCCAAAGGGGCTATAGGAGAAGGAGTCAAAAAATAAAAGCCTAATCTAAATAGAAATCAAAATGAGGCTGCATACCAAAAATGACAAAATAAAACATTCATCCCTCCCAGGGGCCTGCCACAGCCAGCTCTTCCAGCTCACATACTGTTGAGAGGTTTTATGTTGTCTACATTACATCCACAGCAAATTAACTGCCCCAGGTTATTTAATCATATGCATACGAAGAATGCACTACATCTCATATATATAAATTGAAAGCAACTGCCTCTGTTTTCCCAGATCTCAATACACAATTGTGTAGACTTTCCAAGTAATGCAAACTTGTAAAGTGGGTGTAAATTAAATAAAAAATTCAAGGTGTTTTGGTCAAATGAACGAGTCAAAGGACAAAAATATGAAGCTTCACGGCTGTGTACTCAGTCACCAAAAATGCTTGTCAGGCCTGGGTAAAGGTGCTCTACTGTACAGTACTAGCTTATAAAAGATCTTCAGGTTGAGAGCAATATTTTCTTTTGCTTATGAGAATATTCCACTCTCCCTAACCCTTCTCCCTAACCCATTTATATTACAATGTAGCATTGTAGCTGTATTTATATTAAATGTAGAATTTTAGCTACATGGGAACTTAAATGGTAACCAGTCCAGTCACTCATTTTAAAGATGAGAAATAAACAGAACTCAGTAAAAGTAGTCTTTATGCTTTAAAACTTCTTGAAAAGACAGTTAAAAATCCTAATGCAGGAGAATGTTTATAAAGGCTCTCTTTGCTGGGGTCTAACCTTAGAGGCCTCTAGAGGAATGCATTTTCACCACCAAGCAACAGGAAATATGACGCAAAAATATTACATTTTGTCTCCCCCAAGAGACTATAAATTCTTCAAAAGCAAATACTATGTTCTATTATCTTTACATCTTTAACAATGTACATAATAGACATTAAATAAGCATGACAAGAATAAATATCCCATGTGTGGGATATATAAAATATTCCTCCTCCTCACTCTATTTCAAAAAAATGTTGTCAGATCTTCCATATAAATTTCCCCAATTATAGGCTGTGCCAAATATTACATGTAAATTAAATACTGCATAACTGTTTTTAGTAGTTAGTCTTAACTAGATACTGACTTTATTTCTGCTTGTTCATTAAAGAAGATACAGAAGACAGCAAAGAGTTGAAAATATCCACACTTATGTGTAAATGCCCAATCTTAGGTACTGCACATAAAATCATTCTCTTTAAAAAGAACATTCTCCAAGTCACAAAGATCTTGGAATTTGGTTGTATTTATATTATCCCTCGTTATAATAAAATCATTATTTCAATTCTTGCTGCACTAATTATGGAAAAGCATCCTACATTGTAGGCATTGTCTTTTTGCCTATAAATTACACTTTGTCTTGTTAAACTTGGTTCTTTGGGTGAACTGTTGACAGCTTATTGCCATTCAGATAGAAATAATAGCTTTGACCACCTCATTTCAAATCTCCACACTGAAATGTGACTGTTTTACTGCTAAAAAAAAAAATTTTTTTTAAGTTACCTGACTAAGATCTATATATACTCTCATATATATGTACATATGCATATGTATCATATGTTTTGTAGGAATTAACAAGCATTAATATGCTTATGTCAATAAGTAGTTTTCAACTACTTTCTGAAGCTTCCAAATAATTATTTCTAAAAATCTTTATTTTTTTATTTATTTCTTAATAAGTAAAGAATTCTCTATAAGAATCTCCAAGTAGTTGTACAGAGAATGATTTCAGTACTATTTGCAGTATGCATCTCTGAGAGAGATTCCTAAAGGAGCGATGTGCTAGCAGAATGTACTGAGGGTGGTGTCAAATTTGGGAGGTAAAGACATGACTCTCCGACACTGCTCACACGTGTGACCTTTTATCATTTCTTTACGACTGCCCCAATGTGTGAAGACATACTTCACCACCTAGCATGTATAGACTTAGTACCAGCAAAAAGAAACGGCTTAGGAGGCTTTGAAGCATCCATCTTAATTTATTTCAAGTTCCAACAAGTAAAAAAATCTAAATATTTTAAAACTCGTACAGATACCATTACCCAACTCTCTTCCATATCCCCCCAATTCCCCCAGCGAGTTCCTGTTGTTCTCAAGGACAATTTCTGGGTATACGGGCAACTTCCCACCTCAAACTCTCTTTCCTATCTGTTTATCTACCAGTAGGCACTTCCTGTGCTATGAGAGACTGCTCAGGCCTCTTGCTTGCACAGGTGGTCATGCGAAAAACTTAATGGTTCTGCTTCAAGTGTACATTGTTTTTCCACACTTTTGCTGTTACGGTGCAAAGCTAGTATAATAAGCAAGGCTCTTTTTATCCCTACTTCTGGCATTCTGGAAGTGCTGTGGATTCAACACAAGGAGCAACCCTCAACAATGAGAGAAGGAAATGAATACCCAACTTCCTTGTCCACAAGGGGTAACTGTTAAGTTCCTGAGAGCATCCCCAGCCAGACTGAACCCCATTGCCTACAGAGGCAATTGCCTTGTTTAATGCACCCTCCAGGGCCTTTCTTCCTACCCTCTCACCTTCACGAGTCCTTCACTTGTGCATCCTGGCATCTGCCCAGATAAACTACTTACACCCAAGTCTTTTTCATAGGGTCAGCTTTTAAGGGATCACAACTAGGGCAAACTTTTCTTTCAAACAAAGTCAGTGGCAATGAACAAACCTAGGGTTAAGTGGGGGCAGAAGTGAAGAGAAGAGGAAAGAAATGTCACCCTTTACTTAACAGCTGGAAATGTGTTTTAGTCATAATATTCATTGATGTACTCTTATGCCAAGAAAATCTCATAAAGGGCATATTTTCTATTTTCAAACCATGGATGTTTTCAGGTACAGTTTCTGGAGTTGTATCTTCACCAATATATTTTCCTCATGATATCTGGTTTCCAGAGTAACTAGGTTAGTCTACGGACTTCCCTCTTTATCTTATCTGGTGAAGCATATAGGTTTACTAGTTATATTTCCATACTACTTTATCTTTCAATCTCTCTAGCTGCTATCAGTCTTGTTTATAGTATAACTGTTAAATATATGAGTGAATAACAAAGGATGGATGGAAAGAAGAGAGGAGAGAAATTTAATTAAAAATAAAAATGAAAAGAGAGCCCTTAGCAGGTGGCTCAGTTGGTGAGAGCATCGTCCCATACACCAAAAAGGTTGAGGGTTCAATCCCCAGTCAGGGTACATACAGGAAGCAACCAATCGACCTTTCTCTCTCACATCAATGCCCCCCCCCATTTATTCATTTTCTCTCTTTAAAACCAATAAGAAAAAATATCCTTGGGTGGGAGTGCTTTTTTTTAATGACATTTTTAAAAAAGAAAGAAAAAGAAAACAGAGAGATGGGGAAGGAGGAAGGGAAAGAAAGAGGAAGAGATGAGGAAGGAAGGAAAAGAGGGGATATGTTTGAAAACACATTTTAGGGCTAAGTCACGCCATTCTTAAGGTCAGATCTGATTTTTTTATGTACGTGTAAATTACTGTATTTGCACATTACTTGGTTATCTGTAATTCTTGACAATAAGCCCGGATACTCCTTAATGTTCAATGAGAAAATAAGTTCCTTATGCCAGAAACTCAGGAAAAGTACTAAGATCCGAAGAGCATTCCTCAAAGAAAATTGAACAAGAAACCAGAGTTTAGTACAGAAAGTCCAAGTTCTTTTTGTTGTTGTTGTTGTTTAGTTTTTATTTCATAACCATAAACTTAACTCTGCAATCCAGCTAGACTTGGAAGGGGTGAGGAAAATATGGAACCCAACGAACTGCCACAAGATCGTTGGCGGCGGCGGCGGTGGCGGCGGCGGCGGCGGCGGCGGCGGCGGCAGCCGTCCGTCTCGAGAGACGATGGCGTAGCTTCAGCACCTCGGTGTTGGGGGCCTTATCCTGCCAGGCGACATGCAGGACGCGTCGCAGGCACCTCATGTGGAAGCTGTTGAGTTTCCTTTCGTGCCTTGCGTAGGTGGTCCACGTCTCGCTGCCATAGAGGAGAGTGCTGAGTACGCAGGCTTGGTAGATGCGCAGTCTGGTTTTCTCAGTGAGGCTGGAATTGTTCCACACTCGCCGGTTCAGTCTGGCCATAACTGTGGCTGCCCTGGCGATTCTCCGGTTGACCTCCAAGTCGACTGACAGAGAGCTCGAGATGGTGGACCCGAGGTAAGTGAAGTCGTTGACAACCTCCAGGGTGTACCCGTCGATGGTGATGCATGGGGGAGTCCCCGTGCCTTGAGCCATAACATTCGTCTTCGTCAGGCTGATGGCTAGTCCGAACTCCTTGCATGCGTGGGAAAGGCAAGTGACTAGCTGCTGGAGTCCCTCTTCGGAGTGTGATGTCAAAGCTGCATCGTCGGCAAAGAGCATCTCACGGATGAGCACCTCTTTGACTTTGTTCTTGGCCACAAGAGCACAAAGATTATAGAACATTCCAAGCAGAGGGGTGAAGGGGTGCTCTCCTAAGCTACAGAAGGAATGGTCTGGTGGTTAAGAGAAAACACAAGTCAAACTTATTAGTTGTCCACAGTCGGTAATGGTGATCTTCTTGCTGGTCTTGTTATTCTTGGACCCACAGTGCCCCAGGGCTGTCACAACACCCATGCCGTCTTTCACCTGGCCAAGGACCACATGCTTGCCATCCAGCCACTCAGTCTTGGCTGTGCAAATGAAGAACTGGGAACCGTTTGTGTAGGGTCCAGCATTTGCCATGGACAAGATGCCAGGACCTGTGTGCTTCAGGATGAAATTCTCATCATCGAATTTCTCCCCTGTGCTGCCTGTGCCATTGTGGCGTGTGAAGTCCCCACTCTGGCACATAAATCCCGGAATAATTCTGTGAAAGCAGGAACCTTTATAACCAAATCCTTTCTCCCCGGTGCTCAGAGCACAAAAGTTTTCTGCCGTCTTTGAAACTTTGTCTGCAAACAGCTTGAAGGAGACACAGCCCGAGAGCTCGCCAGCGATGTCAAAGAACAGGGTGGGGTTTCCCATGGCTAGGTGCAGGAACATCCAGGGTGGCAGCAGCATCTGCAAGACCCCAAGTTCTTAAGAGTATGGTTTAGTTCAAAAATTTTTTTACTTCATTCCACAGAAGAACAAAGAATTTAGAAATAAATGTGCATAAAGAAAAACAAAGTGCATAAATTTTCTGGACCCTTGAAAACATAATACAAGTTTATCTACATAAAGATGAAGTAAATAGTGAATAATCTTATGAAAATTAAAGTAGCAATGCTCTTACCATATGATCCAGCCATCACACTCCCTGGTATTTACTCTAAGGAATTGAAAATTTATGTCTACCCAAAAATTCACATACAAATGTTTCTAGTAGTTTTATTTATAATTGCAAAAACTTGGAAGCAACCAAGATGTCCTTCAGTTTGTGAATGGATAAATAAACTGTGGTATATTCAGATTATAGAATATTATTATTCAGCACTAAAAAAAAAACAAGCTATCAAGCCATGAAAAAGATGTAAAGAAAACTTAACTGTATATAACTAAGTAAAAGAAGCTATCTTAAAAGACTACATATGGTTCCAATTATATGACATTCCGGAAACGGCAAAGCTGTGGAGACAGGAAAACGGTCAGTAGTTGTCAGGGGTTGTAAAGAGGGAGTAAGGAACAGGCAGGCCCCAGAGGATGTTTAGGACAGTGGAACTACACTATATGATACTATAATGATGGATACACATCATTCTACATTTGTCCAAACCCATAGAATGTACACCAAGAGTGAATCCTAGTGTAAATTGTAGTGTTTGGGTGATAATAATGTATCCAGGTTTATCGGTTATAACAAATGTACCACTCTGGTGGAGGGTGTTGATAAATGGAGAGCCTATGCATGTGTGAATGCAGAGCATATACGGGAAATCTCTGTATCTTCTGTTCAATTTTGCTTTGAACCTAAAACTGCTCTAAAACACAAAGTCTTTTTTGTTTATCCTCACCCGAGGATATTTTTTCACTGCCTTTATAGAGAAAGGAAGGGGGAGAGAGAGAAAAACATCAACATGACAAAGAAACAGCAATCAGTTGTCTCCTGTATACACCCCAACCCGGGACAGAACCCACAACCTAGCTATGTGCCCTGACTGAGGATCAAACCTGCAACCTTTCAGTGTATGGTATGAACAACCAGCCAGGCAGAGCCTCAAAGTCTCATTATGTGCCTTGAACTGATTTCTTCAGGATTGTTCTGAAGAAGTTATTTCTTTCTCGACTCTCCCCAAAGTAAAATCAAAGTAAGAGGAAAATAATCAATCTTGAAATGCTTGGGATTTTTTTACTTTCTCCCTATCACTCTCTCCAAATCAAGCTTTTACAAAGGGACTGGATATGCAAAAAAAATTATCAAAATATTCTCTGTAGATTCTAGTTCAGCCACCTTGGAATGTATATGATCTTTTACTTCCTACCTCAAGAATTCATTTTCTTGGTTTTCTTTCCAAGACTTGCAAGCTTTAGTTCAGCTGAGGAAATACAATCAGTAATTCATCCAGGCTGTAATTTTGAACTGTTGAGTTCTGGCAACTTGTCCCTCCTCATCATTTCTCTAGACTTTCTACCCCGCCTCCCTTTCTCCTCCTCACTCCCACTCACCCACAGCCCCCCAGTATCCTCCATGGAAGCAACACGGTGGCGACTCAGAATGCTAGGAAGTCTTTGAAGTCGTTCAGACATAATAATTTACTTTCTATTTTTAAAAACAGATCTACTGGTAAAATAAATCAAGTGTCAGAAAAGTGCAATAATCAAATGTTGTGTTTTGTGCTTCTTTCTGAGGAACAAATAAATTTTTTTTCCTCCACAAGAGGAATGATAAATGATTTAGAGATTTTGAAAAAACTTCACCTCTGTCCCAAATTCTTGAGCTTGAAATATTGACTGTCTGGATGAGAAATGCAGACGGTCCCCAGCCAGCCAGACTCAGAGACAGTGCCAAGAAGCTTAATGGGGCTGCTCAAGGACAGGGACAGCAGTGCCTCTGGTTCCCTTTCAATGGTCAGGTCACCCAGCAGATCCCTCACTATCAGCATTGTGTTCACAAGTTACAATATTTTAGTCTCCCTTTCCTTCCTCTTGCCTGATTGGAATGGAAGGATAGGAATTGAGGTAATAAATATCAAAGCAAATGTCTTAAAAATCCAAGCTAGCTACAGAAAAAGAAATGTTGTTTTATTATATATTTATAAATGTATATCCCCAAGCTTCTCATTCCACGTTCCTGTTTGTCTTAGAGATGAGGCCATGCTGATCCTCCTGCGGTCGTTTTCGAAACAGGTGAGTGCTGAAGGCAAGCTCTGTGCAACCTGCCTTACAGGCTTTAAATGCCATTCCCAGAGTAATTGAAACAAAATCCCATGATCCCAGCCAGGTGTATGAGTGAAGACTCTCAAGACTCATAGTAACAGAGAGTGGAACAGTGGTTAGCAGAGGTTGAAGAGTGAGGGAAAGGGGGAGTTATCAATGATACTGATAACTTCTTTCAATAACAAATGTGATGTTATTCAGTTCCCCCACATGTTCCTCAGTTTTTGGCTCTATTTGTCACTCAAATATTTGTTGAGCAAGTGAATTAATAGACAGGCATTCTCTACCTTTTATCTATAAATATTTTTCCTCCTAAGTGAATGCAGTAGCTGCTTTTGATTTCTGTTGAACTTATTTAGCACTAATTATTCATCCAATTTTTCAAGGTATTTTTTTAAATTTCTTTACTCTCATCTTCCCAGTGATTTAGCTGCCTCTCAATTTCCTACCCTCCTTTGCACCTTCCACCTTCCACCTCTCCTCCTCCACTCCTGAACTGGAAAGCATACATTTTTTGACATATTCTGTTTGTGTGCTCATTTTTAATCATTGATTTACACATCCTATTACATGAAGTAAATACTTTTTTAAATTCAAGGGATAATTATCAGAAACTATTTGAAGAATTATTTCTTCAATTTGAAGAATAAATTACTGTACTCAATCATATGTTTTATTATTCTAGGTTAAAAAATAATTCCCCAATGAACCATGGGGGGGGAGGGTGATTGACTTACTTGTGAAAATAAATAAATATATTCCCATAACGGAAAAAAAATGTTTTTGATCAGCTTAGATTTTCTATAGTAATAATCAAAATGTTCTTTGTTTATAGCCTATCTGAAGTTCCTGCTTCTTAAATTTAGACTAATCTCTTTGGCTTGTGATGAGTCTCCAACTAAAATGATAATAAAAGATCGTTAATACTTCTCTCCAGAAGGTGTGGCTGCCTTTAAGTAACCTGCAGGGAGGAAGATTTCATAGGTGTTTTGCTGTCATTGTTGTATTGTTTCTAATTACTTTTCCTTAATTATCTAAGACTAGAAGGAAAAATAAATTGACATTTATTAAGTGTCTAGGATATATGAGCTACTTGATGTATGCTACCTCACTTAATTTTTTAAAATATTATTAAACAGAGCTTTTTGGCTCCTTCTCAGATCTCTGTCTGGTTTGGCTCCTTGCCTTCACCATGTCCACAGGGGTGCCCCAGAAAACTACACAATGTCCACCTCTGGTCCCCCAGCCTTCAGCAGACGCTGGGACTCTAGTGAACCCAGAATCACCTCCTCAGCCCTTTCCCAGGTGGACAGTGGCTACCAAGTTGACCTGGGTGCCAACATGAATCTGGCCTGGAATTTTGGCAGGTTTGGGGGCCTGCTGAGCCCCCTGAAGCTGGAGGTGGGCCCCAATATCCAGACTGTGTGCAACCAGAAGAAAGAGCAGATCAAGAGCCTCAACATTAAGTTTGCTTCCTTCCTTGATAAGGTGCAGAGCCTGGAGCAGCAGAATAAGATTCTGGAGTCCAACTAGACCCTCCTGCAGCAGCAGAAGATGACTCAGTAACAAGGACAACATGTTCAAGAGCTATTGTGCTGGTCAAAAAGTTCATGTGGTTTTTTCCATAAACTAAAAGACACATTTTTTATTTTCACCAATAACTTTATTGATTTGGATATTTTGAATATGTCAGTTATCCACCATGTGGTATAATATTGAATGTTTTCAATTAATGTCACGATTTGGTCATTATCAACTTCAACTGGTCTACCTGACTGTGGAGCATCATCCAGCAATAAATCACCAGAACAAAACTTCACAAACCACTTTTGATATGTTCGATCAGTCATAGCACCATCTCCATACACTGCACAACTTTTTTTTTTTTTGCATTTCAGTGGCATTTTTAACTTTCTTGAAATAATAAAGCATGATATGCCAAAAATGTTGGGTATATTCTTCCATCTTCAGTATTAAAATGGCTACACAAAAATTCAATTTTTTAATGCACACAGATATGACAGCTGTCACAATACAATCAAACAAACTTGTTTCAAATTAAGTTAAAGACAACTAAGCACTACCAGATCCATCTTAGGAAAAAAAAAAAAAAAAAACAGATGAACTTCTTGGCCAACCCAATACATCAACAACCTTCGTTGGCAGCTGGAAACCCTGGCCCAGGACAAAATGAGGCTGGGGGCAGAGTTTAGCAACATGCAGAGGCTGGTGCAGAACTTGAAGAATAAGTACGAAGACGAGACCAATAAGTACACAGAGATGGAGAATGAATTTGTTCTCATCAAGAAGAATGTGGATGAGCTTACATGAACAAGGTAGAGCTGGAGTCCTGCCTGGAAGGGCTGATCCATGAGATCAACTTCTACAGACAGCTGTATTAAGAGGAGATTCAGGTGAGCTGCAGTCTCAGATCTCTGACACGTTCTGGGTGCTGTACATGGGCAACAACCACTCCCTGGACTAGGACAGCATCATCACTGAGGTCAAGATCCAGCATGAGGAGATTGCCAACCACAGCCAGGCTGAGGCTGAGACCATGTACCAGATCAAGTATAAGGAGCTGCAGACATTGACTGGAAAGCACGGGGATGATCTGCATCACATGAACACGGAGCTTTATCAGATGAAACAGAACATCAGCTGACTCCAGACTGAGATTGAGGACCTCAAAGGCCAAAGGGGTTTCCTGAGACCACCATCACTGATGCCACTTGTGTAGGGAGCTGGCCATCAAGGATGCTCAGGCCAAGGTGTTTAAGCTGTAAGCGTCTCTGAGAACCACCAAGCAGGACATTACCCCACAGCTGTGTGGGGACCAGGAGCTCATGAATGTCAAGCTGGCCCTGGAGGTGGAGATCGCCACCTGCCTCAAGCTGCTGGAGGATGAGAAGAACCGGCTGGAGTCTGGGATGCAGAACACAAGTATCCACACCAAGACCACCAGCGGCTACTCAGGTGGGCGGAGCCCAGCTTACAGGAACCTCAACTACAGCCTGGCTGGGGCTTTGGCTCCTTTAGCCACATCAGCTCTAGCTCCTCCAAGACAGTAATTGTGAAGAAGATTGCAACCTGTGATAGGAAGCTGGTGTCTGAATCACCTGATGTCCTGCCCAATGAATGACTACTGTGGTCCCTTCTGTCCTCCGAGCCTGTAGGAAAGGAGCTGTGCAGAGGAGCAGAGGGCACAGGAGACCCGCCTGAGACTCAGCCCCAGTCCTTAGCTCGCCCTTGGTGGGGGATTTTACTGCCTGGGGGCCACCTCTTACCCATGACCCCAATTAAAGCCAAATTAAGTGTTTTTCCCCAAAATAAAGTCTCAACTGGCTATATATAGAAAATACCCATTTTAAAGATGAGGAAATTGAAACATAGAACCTGTAATAACTTGACCAATATCTCACAGATGGTAGATGTTGACTTCAGGAACAAAACTCAGGTTAATCTAACTCCGAAGTTTGCACTCTATACCAAAAGCCACTCCCATGAAGTCTTACATGTCATTCTCAATCAGTATATTATTACACAGATCTCCACATGTGTTGCTCTTTCCATTTCATAATCATCAAATTTCACAATGATCATCTTAAATGCAGTGAGATTCATCCTTACTGAAAATGTAAATTGGAACCTTAAATTCTTAGACTTTGTTTCTGTCTATAGAAATTCTCTGCTCATTGGAAAAAGAGGCAGTAAGTAGTAACTGGTGCTCCAGTTTAATTATGTTCATTTGTCTCCAGAATTTTTTCTAGTATTTTAAAATGAGCTAATAATCCAAACCAATTAACAAACAAAATGAGATTATACTCAAAAACTGCAAAGTCAAACACCATTCCTGGTAAATACAAATATTAATAATTAGGGTTTTAATTAGAATAAATTTTAAACCAAAGGAGGTATGAAGATAAACATACCAACCACTAGTCAACATCATAACAAGTCACTAGTTTAGCAGAAAATATCCAAGTATGCAAGTGAGCTCTGTAGAGTCTTCCCACCCTCCCCGCAATCTTAGACCATTGTTTTAAAAACCTTTGTTTCCATTTTTGTAATACAAACATCAGATATCAAAGTTCTCAAACAGAAACAGCATGGGTTCACATAATCTTTGCAAGAAACCATCACAATCACTCCAGGTCTTTGCTACCAACCATAAAAAAGAGGAAATAAAAAATAATAAAGTCAAATGTCTGAAAATGTTTTCTTAATGTAGAAACATCTTGAATTTTCTCTGGCAAAACTTGGAGTTCTTTGCTCTATTTCAGGGAATAATTATTATATCCTTGGAGGACACATTCAAGACCTGAAATTTTTTTAAAAGTAGAAAGATTATTTTATTAGCAATGTAAAATCAATCAGATCATTAATTAACAGGGTGATTATGAATAGCATTGATACTTAGAAAATTATGTCCATAAACCACTGATGGGGCCCTGTTGTATCAAGTGCAATCACTGAGAAGTTAAGGGAAACAAAATATTGCTACCAAAGAAGAAGCCTAATAATACAGCAATAGGAAAGCTAAGTTGGATGATTATCCATGGTGTTGTAATTGACCAGTTTAAAAACGTATAGGATCAATGGGGCACTGGGAAGGAAAATCCATACAATGTAAAACTACGCGCCCTTAAGAAAATAATGAAGGAGCTCCTTATGACTGATATAGAAAGATCTCAAAATAACATTAAAAGAAAAAAATTAGGATACAATTTATAAAATATATAATAATTTTTGTTTTAAAAAATCTAGAAGAGGGGCAAGACCATGAATGCATTTGGATTCTATTTATATAAATTATCTCTGAAAAGATAACTTTGAATACTTGGAAGGAGAAGTGGATGGCTAGCAGAAGGGGTAAGACAGAGATTGTTTCATTGTATATTTGTTCCTTTTAATTAGCATGTACTTTGACCCAGGAACTCCCTAGCTGGATATTTTCTCTATATACAAACATGTTTCAAAATGCAAATTCAAAACAATATTTACTATAGTAATGTTATTAATAGAAAAAAACTTGAAAAAAATAAAAGTGTATCAATGATTGATTTATCTATGGAAATTGTGGTAGATCACCAATCTACTCAGAAGAATTAATGAGGGGAGGAGCATACCTGTAAACTCTAAATAAAACTGCCCTTCTGCTATCCCAGTTGCCTTATTTCCTACCTTCAGCATAACGAGATGATCATTTGGATTTGAAAAGAAAGAAATCTAAGAGAAATACTACACCTACCTGTCAAGAACTGCAAAGGGTCTGACATTTAACCCTACTTGCAAGCTAACAAGCTAGTCTGCCACAATTTCAAGGATGCTTACAAGACACAAGACTCCGGTACTTAATTATTCACAAGCAATACCAGTAGCCAGAGTTCCAGCATTTTCTTATGCTGGTCCCTGTTCTCCAACACCAACAGGATGACACAGGAGAGCCAGGTGATACCTGCACACAGGATGGGTTGTGTTACAGGAGGGGACTTTAGAGCTTAGAGAAAACAAATCTCTTAATATGAGCAGTAAGCATACCCGCCCTTTCCTCCAGAGGGAGGCTCTTTTCCAAGACTGTAAACAAGTCTGACCTTTCCTCTTGAAGGAGACAGTATCTCTGTCTTGCAACACTATTCACCACACTAATATCCTTGAAAAAGTAGTTTAGAACAAAGGTAATCTTTGTGTCTCTGTTCACAAAATGCACAGAAATAAAAGAGACCCAAGGAGAATTGTCTCCCAACAATATTCACTTCTCATTTCCACACCATCTTGGCTTCTAGTGAATTATTTATCTTTTTAATTTTTTTAAGATTTTATTTATTTTTAGAGAGAGGGGAAAGGATGGAGAAAGAGAGAGCGAGAAATATCAAAGTGTGGTTGCCTCTTGCACGCCCCCAACAGGGGACCTGGCCCTCAACCAAGACACGTGCCCTGAATGGGAATAAAACCAGTGACCCTTTGGTTCACAGGCCAGTGCTCCATCCACTGAGCCACACCAGCCAGGGCTCTAGTGATTTTTTAATGAGTACACTACTACCCCGGCCACTTGGATTAATCTGACAAACAGAGGGTAGGACCTAATCCACTCAACTTCTCTGGTTCAGAAATAAATAGTCTTAATTAAGATAATCAACAGGACTCCAACCTCCAGGATAAGGCCAACCTGTAGGATTGACCCCAACCATGCCCTGCTGGGTCCAGGACCTAACCAGCTAAACAAATACCATAAACCATCAAGATCTGCATTAGAAATCCAGGTAGCCTTCACCTTAAGCTTCTGTATTGACCTTTCTACTTGGCTGGAGACATTAATCCAGGTAAAGAAAAATACATATATTATCAGATGCTCATTCTTCACCCCAGCTCCCCCAAAAAGCAGTCTTAGGCAATTCTCTTATCCATAAAAATGCTTGTCAGAGAGTGAAGATTAATCTGAATGTGTGCTTGCACCCAGTGGTTACCATTGATCACTTCAGTGAAAGTCAAGGAAATATCTCATACCACTTTATCTAGATTGAATGCCTCATTATCTACAAAGTGAATATATTAAGTAACAAATCAGTTATCCTTTTGGGAAGCCACTGAAAATAATAAAGGTAACTTCAATTTGGAGAAATTGCTATGGTCTTCTGAGGATTGTTGAATCAAGGGGATGTTTTTCTTTAAATCCTTAAAGGTGATTATGATCATCTTTAACGTGCCAGCCACTGTATTTTCAAGAGGAAAGCAAGTTAATCCCTGGCTTCCACACAAGAAGTGCATTCCCAGGGGCGCATGTGGTACCCCTGGACAGAAGTACTGTTAACATTCATGTGGTTCCCAAGAGGAGCTTACATCAAGCTAGAGACCTGCCAGTGAGCTGATAAGCTTTAAGGTTCCCAGTTCAGTTCAAATAATTGAAACTAGTTTTTGTTTCTGGAGGGACTGCCCAAGGGAGTCTGGACCACCAACAAGGATGACCCATTTTTTTATTTTTAATAAATATTTTATTGTTGTTCCAATTTTCCCCCTTCACTCTTCTCCACCCAGCCTTCTCCCCTCACCCACAGTTACTCTCCACCCTGTTGTTCATGTCCATGGGTCATTCATACACATTCCTTGACTAATTAGCCCCTTCACTTTCTTTCCACCCTTGCTGGGATTATACCCTAAGAATTATTTTAAGATTTTTTTTTTTTAATTAGAGAGAGGGAAAGGGAGGGAGAAGGAGTGGGAGAGAAACATCAATGAGCAAGAGAAACATCGATCAGTTGTCTCTCGTACACCCCCAACCAGGGACCTGAACTGCAGCCCAGGCATGTGCCCTGACTGGGAATGGAACCGGTGACTTTTTGGTTTGCAGAACAATGCCCAACCCACTGAGCCAGGGAAGGGTGGCCAATTTTTGAACCTCTCACAGAAATCACCTGTGAGTATTTCTAAACGTCTGCCCCAGCCCCATTGCCACAGCTGTTGCTCAGTCACTCCATAGGGTGGACAGATGTGATCTGATTGGTGTGTTAAAGGATTTGGACTTTATTGCTTCTATAAAAACACATGGGGAGAAGGAATAGTAAGTTGGACAGAATCTAAAGCTAGGATATCTGGGTGTTGATCCTGACTCTGCCACACTTATGTTATTTATCATTTATCTGACCAGGAAAATATCTTTTATGGGCACATTGTTAAGCTCACAGCTTAATGTGCAAATTTCTAAAATGTATAAAGACTGAAAGCTCAAATGGTATCATTGGCAACAAATACTGTGAGTTGTGTTTCTTGAAGAAAAAGACTCACTTTGTTCATTTTTGAGAAAATGTCTGCCAAGAACCAAATCTGAATAACAGTTTTCTGCTTAACACTTTCAGGCACAAGTGTTCCCTGAAAAAGTAGTTAGTCCATCTTGCAAATCAAACAATCACACAAAGGCTTGCTCTTGAGACAGCCACCACACTGCTGCATACTGTCTGAAGACTTCCTATTTTGTCACCCAGAATATTCAAAAGATCTGTGCTCAGACGATGGGATTTAGTCAATTAATAATTTATAACATAAACAAATGCTACCACATAAAAATTGGTTTTCTAATCATTCTTATCTTTCGTAGACATTGTCTTGATCCCAACATTATTTTAACAATGACCTATTTTCTCCAATAAATTTTTATTAAATTATGAATCCGAAAGCAGAGAGATTCCCTTTTAAATTAAAAAAAAAATCATTTGCTATTTTTTACTTTATCCTCAAAACTTCATCTGTATCTGATCAGTAGTGGTAACCAAATACCACCAAATAGCTTAACATTTTTAATATCTATTTTCCATTCTATGTAATATTAACTTTGGGGAATTTGAGTTGTTTCATCATGCTTTATGATGGTTAACCTATCCAAAGAATTATTTACCAAAAAAAAAAAATGTATTGCATATTCACTAGAAAGGTCAGTAACCTGACAATAGCTAAAATATAGTATTTTACATTGTACATAGCTTTTAAGTGATGATTTGTTAAATACATGGTTTATCACATTACAAAACCCAAGAAGATAAAGAACTATGAACACAAAATATATACTTACAAAATTTTGTTATGTTTCATTATTTAACAAAAATAGACTGTATATAGAAATTGCCTGCTACTCTCCCCTTCCCACTAAACTCCAACTACATAGGCTTTTTTGTTCTTCTCCCAACATGCCAAGTTTGTTCTGGCCCAAAATATTTTGTACTTGTTATTTCCTTTTGTACTAATTATATATTTTTGTGTAACAAAATACCCCCAAACTTCATGACTTGAAACAATAAGCATTTATTGTCCCATAGTTTCTCTGAGTCTGACATCGGGAGAGGCTTAGCTGGGTGCTCTGGCTCAAGGTCTTGACAGACCTTAGTTCTTCACCACATGGCCCCCTCCATAGTGTTGCTTGAGCATCCTCATGATACAGCAACTGGCTTTCTCCAATAATGTTCCAAATTAAGGTGGAGATGGCACTGCCTTTTAAGTTCTAACCTCAGAATTTGCCCTCCATTTCCACTGTACTCTGCTGGTCACATAGACCAGTCCTGGTATTGATACGGCGTAAGATGAGACTGCACAAGGACATAAATACTGGGAGGCAAAGATCATTGGGGATTTTCTTGGAGACTGGACACCACACTCCTCTCAGATCTTTTTACTTTCCTTAGCTCACCTATTCAGGACTCTGCTGAAATGTGATCCTCAGAAAGATTTTTCTACTTGTCTAAATAGGTTCCCTTTGCCCTATGACCTTCTAGTCCCTTACTGCTACATTACTATGTCTGTAGATTGCTTTTACAGCACCTGTCAATCCCTGAAATTACATTTTATTCACTTAAATGTTTAATTTCTTTTATCATCTATTACCCAACCTTCATGATGGGAGAAACTTTATCTTATTTACAATGCAGGCCAATCACCCAGCACAGTCCCTGGCACCCAGTAGGCACTTGTTAACTATTTTTTGAATGAATGAATGCTCTCTGAAGCAGTGGTAATGGATTTACACTCAGCTCTTCCTTCTCTGTCACATAGTTTTGCAATTCCATACAGAGAAAAATATTAATCTGAAGGATAACAAATCACGAGGGTACAACTCATAATATTAATTTGAAGTGAATTATAGTGTTTGTTAGTAATTGAGGTTTTCATTGTTCAATATAAATGATTTTTGCCTTTCTAAGGGAAGTTTCTAGGAGTTATAAAATACTTTATTAAATATATTATTAAAAAGTGAATGATTTAAAATATTTAAGAATAATAAGAAACAGTGAACTATCAGGAGAGAACACTTGGTAATAACTGATAAATGCAGTTGTTAATTTTGCAAGGAGATTAATCTCATTAAAGACGATAACTTAAGTATTTAATATTTGTGGTACTTGTAACTTTATTATCTCAGTAACTGATGTACATATATATCATTTATCATTTTATCACTGAACTGAGTAAAGAAAGAAGTACACTTGTTTAAATACATGAAGGATAGTTCTCTCTACTGGCCTTGCTTTCCTACCCTCAACTCTCCAGGAAGTAAAATTGTAATTTGTCCCTTCACTGCTAGAATCAAGTATAAGTTAAAACTAATACTTAAGTTTCACCTAAGATAACTGTAGTTTATGTTTTGCACAAAAAAGAATGGTTAGAAACGTTCTGTCAAATACTTATTTCTATAAAGTCATTTGCACCTACACAATTAGATTATAATGGAGGTAATCTGCTCAGACTAATAGCTCTTATTGCAAATGTAATTATTGCAGCTTTAATCCATCTTAATTGAGTAGCAGAGCAGAAATGGGTAGGCCAGTCAGTAAATGAACCTCTGACTCTGAGATCAAAGTAAGCGAAAGGATACTTATTCTAAAAAAAATTGATAAATAATTTTTTGGCACCAGGTAATAGAATTATAAAAGTGAATGTAATGTTAGAAATTATTTAATTTTATCTTCCCAGCCAAAGTGAAGTTTGCTCCACAATACCCAACCTCTATTTGAGCTATAACTGTGATTGGCAGTCTCCTCTTCTCAATAGAAAATAAGGGTTCAAATGGGCTTTTTATGTTGAGCCCAAGTAATTCTTTGTGAGGCTTCCACATTTGGAATAGAGATTCCATTAAATGCAACAACATACAGCTTTCTACTACTTGTCTTTTAAATTTGTGGTTTGCCCTTTGAGTCATCTGGAGAGCATGTGATTTCAATGTGCAGGCAGGGTTGAGAACCACTGTGTTTGAAAAAAGCTATCTTGTCCCCAACACAATTCATCTTCTCTTGCCCAAACTAATTCTTCCCTTTCCCTCCTAAGACATTTTCAGATTCCCTAGTCATCTTAATCCCCTGAATATGCTCTACATAATCGAAGTCAATCTTCAAATGCACAACCTAGCATTCTCCAGTAGTCTGATGGATACAGAATAAAGTTGCCATTGTGGTTTCTTATTTTTTTTACAGCTTGAGTTGCATTAGTGTCTGAATAACTATGTGACACTAATACACAGAGTGAGCCTACAGTCACCAAAACTCTTCATTCATTTTCATGTAAACTGACACTAAACCATGAATCCCAGTCCTGAGTATTCAAAGTTGATTTTGTATCCCCAATAAATTTCATCTTGTTAGTTTACTTTCATTTGTTCTGTTTTATTTTTAAATGAGTCATTACTCAATTATTCAGTACATTAGCCCAGAGCTAAGCCAAAATTAAGGTGAGGCAAGTGAGGCACTTTCTTCAAGAACAAAATTTAAGGGGCACCAAAACTTTCAGAAATCAAGACAAAGTTTTTCAGCTTTATTGAGGTGTAATTGACAATAAAATTATAATATACTTAAAGTGTACAAGATGATGATTTTGTATATGTACATCATGAAGAGATTCCTACAATTGACTTAATTAACACATCTATCACCTCACATATTCACTTTTTGGATTTGGGGGTGTTTCTTTTTTGTGAGAACAGTTAGGTCTACTCTCAGCAAATTTTATTTATACAATACAGTATTATTAACTATAGTCACCCCATTATACATTAGAGCCTCAGACCCTACTCATAAATGAAAGTTTATATCCTTTCACCAGCCTCTTCCTGTTTCCCTGACTCCCCAGCTTTTGGCAACCACCATTCTATTTTCTCTTTCTATGACTTCAACTTTTTTAAAATTCCACATGTCTTTCTCTATCTGATTTGTTTTACTTAACATAATACCCTCCAGGTCTACCCATGTTGTCAGGAATGACAGGATTTTTTATGGCTGAATAATATTCCATTGTATATATGAGGTCTGTCAGGAAAAAGTCCAGCCATGTTAATATAATGAGAACGATTTGTATGACATCAGTGTAACCTGACAGCCAAGGAGAATGGACTGGAAAATGTATGCGTGAACAATGACAACTTCACTGTACTAGTCAGTGGGGGCAGTAGACACCATTGAGTGAGCATGTGTACTGTGACAGTCGCATTCAAAATGACTGAGTGGACTCCCGGCCAAGATGGAGGCTTAGATTGACACGCTTGGTCTCCCTCTACAACTAGAAAGGAATACAGTACCTCAAAATAAAAGATAACTAGAAATTCCAGAAAATAAAACTACACGGAAGCCCAACGTACGAAGTTATAAACCAGCGGCGCTCATTGGGCAGGTAAGAAGAGTGAAAGTGGGAGGTGCTGTTTGTGGTAGCACCAGGGACAGCGGCAGGGAGAGCAATCCCCGCTGCAGTCGAATCCCAGCAGCTCCCGACCCCAAGGCTGGGAAAAGCAGGCCCCGCATTGCTCTGACGGTGAGGCCCAGAGGGCAGGAGGATGGATCCGGGTCTTCCAGCAGAGAATAATGGCAGGAATCCATCTTGGACCCCTGCCCCCACACAAAGCGCCACAGCGCCGCAAAATAGGTTGCGGATCACCGCCGGTTGCGGGGTTGTGACGAGTACACAGGCACTGTCCCCTATAGCCAGCCCAAGAAAGCAAAACTCAAGTATGTCAAAATGAGGCAGACAACTATAGAAATCCCAGTGGCGCAGCTCACCAGGCAACAGATGAAGAATCTGACAGACGAACAAATAAGAAACCTGTCAGAGGCTCAGTTTAGAGCCATTGTTTTAAGGTGGCTTACAGAATTAACAAAAGATTTGGAAAAATACGAGAAAGGATTGAAAACCACTCATACTGAAAATAACAAAAACACATACGAAACAAGCGGTGAGGAAATAAAATCCAGAGATCAAATCAACAAACCAGAACATAGAGAAGGAACAAACAGTAAACCAGTGCGGAGAGAGGAAAAAGGAAGCAAGGAAAGTGAGAAGAGGATCAGAAACCTCTGGAACAGCTACAAGAGACCGAACATAAGAATTATAGGATTGTCAGAGGGCAAAGAAGATGAACTAGAAATTGAAAAATTAAGTGAAAATATAATAAAGCAGAACTTCCCAAACTTGGGGAAGGAAATAGACTTACAGGTTGAGGAAGCACAGAGAGTTCCAGAAAAACTGGACCCAGGGAGAACCACTCCAAGACACATTATAATCAAAATGTCAAAATTTAAAGATAAAGAGAGAATCTTAAAAGCAGCAAGAGAGAAGAAAAGAATCATGTACAAAGGGGTCCCTATTAGACTATCAGCTGACTTCTCAAGGGAGACCTTGCAGGCAAGAAGGGACTGGCAAGAAATATTCAAAGTAATGAAAATCCAAAACCTACAACCACAAATACTCTATCCAGCAAAATTTTCATTCAGAATAGAAGGGCAGAGAAAGTGCTTCCAGGACAAAATAAAACTGAAAGAGTTCATTAGACCCAAACCACTATTATATGAAATGTTAAAGGGACTGGTTTAGAAAAAGGAGGATCAAAACTATGAAATCTAAAATGAAAACTGCATCACAAGAAACAACAAGAGAAGCTAGGGAATTGAAACAAAGGCAAACTAAATAGGCAACGAGAGTGGAAAAAGAACTATATCTTTGGGGAACATATTGGAGGGAGGTCAGCAGGGAGGGGAAAAGGGGTAAGGAAGGGAGATGGTACAGGAATTAAGAAGCATAGTAGGAGGGAGTGGAGTAGATAGGAAGATGTTCAGAAGAACTGTATGCACAACCAATGGACATGGACTAAAAGGGGTGGACAACTGGAGGGAGGGGGGCCACCGGGTTGAGGGGAGCAGAGGGAAGGGTTATTGGGACAACTGTAACAGTATAATCAATAAAACATATTTTTAAAAAAATGACTGAGTGAATAGAGCAACGAATCTGCATCAAACGTTATGTGAAGCTCAAATATTCCCTCATGGAAACTATTAGGATGGTTCAGAAGGCTTTCAGGGGTGATGCAATGACTGCAGCACAAATAAAAGTGTAGCAAAATGTTACAAAGATGGTCACAAACATATTGAAGGTGATTCACATTCTGGAAGGCCTGCAACAAGCAGAACACCTGAGAATATTGAATGTGTAAGGGCTTCAATCAACAAAGGAGAACTGTGTGAGGTCCCAAGGTGCCTATTTTGAAGGGGACTGAGTCATCATTGTCTTATGTACAATGGTTGTTGTATCTTGTATCTTCTTCAATAAATGTCTCTATTTTTCCTATTATGTGGCTGAATACCTTCTGGGCAGGTCTCCATTATATACCACATTTTCTTTATCCATTCATCTATTACAGGCATTTAGATTGGTTCCACATGTTGACTATTAAAAATAATGCTGCAGTGAACAGGGATGGACAGATATCTCTTCAAGATAGCAAGTGATATTTTATGCATTTTTTAAAAACCAACATTTATGTGAAACATTATGGTATATAAAATTTCAAAATTTTAAATAAAGACCATTCTTGTTTGTTTGTCTTATGATCCCACATTATTATGCAATGGAAGCAGTCATTTTCAAGTAGCCTGCAGTTCCCAGGACAGAGTAGCCACTGAACGCCCCCCAACCCACCTCATCCCTAAACTAGTGGGTTTATGAGAGCTAGTGATGACATGCACACAGACTGGCCAATTGGGGCTTTATATATATAGTCTTGCTTTTTTATGTAGAGTTTTTATTACCTTTTCCATTTGGTTCACAATATGGGAGGACATTTTGGCAAGTGTATAGAGAGCCCATATTTTTCTTTTAATCTCAGGTTTCAGTAAGTGCCCCACAGCACTGCAATAGCCATTTGCCTCCATTCCCAGATTTATGTTGTCCACAAATTTGATTAACCTGCTTTTTGTATCTTTGACTAAGGTATTGATAACTATGTTGACCAGGAGCAATTAAAGTATAAACATGTGTTCTCTGATTGAGAGAGCTTGCTGTAGCTTAAAAATTGTTCAAGCAACTAAAAATTCACTTACCTGAAGTCATTTGTTTTACATCGCTTCATCTTCATACTTCTGTACCTAAGAGGCTCGCATTACTTACTAAACTGAATTATGCCCTTATTAATTTTACTATTTTATATATTAGAATGCCTCATTTTACACGACAGCAAAATATCAGAAAATGTAGTGTTTAAAATGTGTCATAATTTTTGTTTTTATACTTCTCATCTACACAGAAAATAATTACTAATTATTTTATTTGACTTACTTAGCACAGTTACTTTTACCAATGGATTTTTCCTTCAGATAGCCACACAGAATAAAAAGTGTGGAATTTATAGAATACCACATTTTTATAAAGTACAAAAAAGAATTTTCTAACCACTGGACATGTATAGACTTAAATGCAAGTGAGGGGCCAGTGATTTCTTTGTCACTAGAAGTGTTTTAGCAAAAGATGTACACCATTTGCTGTGAAGGTGATAGCAGAGATTCAAAAGTATAAGAGGAGCTTTGGTTCAATTACTCTAAAGACCCTTTCCAACTCTAGAACTCTATGATAAGACCCCCATAAAATTATAAGGTCCCATACAAGTATAAATTAGTGGCTCTTTCATCTTAGTATTGTAAGTGACTATGAATCAGAAAGACATTTGAAAAAGAAAAACATGATTATTTTCATGATTTCAAACCAAAAGGCTAAACAGGCATTCTGAATAGTTCCAATGTCCTTCTAATGGGAAGGGATATGATTGTGGGAGAAGGGGTGGGCTGGGTGGGGGGGAGCAATGAGGAAAAAATGGGACAACTGTAATTGAAAAACCAAAAAATAAAATTAAAAAAAAAAAAGAATCTATCCCATTTTGCCCACAGCCTATAGGACCTATTCTCTTTTCTGCCTGCATTGCCATTCTAAACAGCACATTCTATGGATTAACTAGTTACTTGTAAAGTAAAACATCATGTCATTCTACTTGTCCTAAAATTGCCTCTTTCTTACCTCTAAGAAAAAAATTAAGTCATTTCTATTGTATCCATACTTCCTTGAACAAACTGAATTTAAAGGTACTGATGAAATCTTTATGATATATCTTACAAGAATAGGTTTACAGTGGCCCAAGGAAAGAATAAAATTTTTTCCATCAGACAGATATACAAGGTCTGTCCAGAAAGTATCCAGCCATGTAATATGAAAAATAGTGACATTATACAAGCTACAAGAAACATTGTACGTAGGACAATGACACCTCAGTCCCCTTCAAAGTAGCCACCTTGGAACCTCACACAGTTCTCACAATTGCCATCAGCTGCCCCATCATATTTTCCTGAATCTCATCGAACAGTCTGAAATCTCTCTCCTTCCAAAGGTGATTTTAGTTAGCGGAAAAGCCAAAAGTCACAGGGCACCAAATCTGGGTTGTAGGGGGGCTGAGTCATGTGAGTGATTTGATGTTTCACCAAAAATTCCGCAAGAGACATGATGCATGAGCAGGTACATTGTCGTGATAAAGCTATTAATCACCAGTTGCCCATAGATGTAGCCTTCTGGATCATCTGAATAGTTTCCATGGAGGAATGTTTGAGCTTAATGCAAAATTTGATGCAGATTCATTACTCTACTCACTCAGTCATTTTGAATGCGACAGCCACACAGTACACATGCTCACTCAGTGGCATCTACTGCCCCCACTGACAAGTACAACGAAGTTGTTATTGTTCACACATGCATATTCCAGTCCACTCTCCTTGGCTGCCAGGTTACCTCAATGTCACACAAACCATTCTTGTTATATCCAGAATGGCTGGACTTTTTCTGGACAGACCTCATATATTTGGCTTTTCTACAAGAGAATCACCTAGGAAGTCTTTAAAATGCTGATGTCTAGGCCCCACTTCAGGCCAATTAAATTAGAATCTCCCAAGGCAAAAAGAGCCAGAATAAGAGTATTTTGTAAAGTTTTCCAGTTGTTTTAATGTGCACGCAGAGTTGAGAGCCACTGTTCGTGTATTACACTCTCTCTTCCTCTGGCACCGGTGGAACTTAAATAACAAAAACAGCCAGAGGTTCTCTGCATGTGACTGACTACAAACCAGTACCTGAGACACAGGTGCAATCAGAATATTTTAAGTGCCCAAGAAGACTGAGTGACAATTGCTGACTTCCAAGGGGTTTTCTCCCTCCATGTGGAAAAATGAAAGATAAAGAAATATTATTTTCTTTAAAACTAGGTGTAAAATTATCCTAATTTAACATTTGAGGTTCTTTGGTTTTGTTTTGTTTTTCTTACTATAAAACACAGTTGAGAAATAAGTAAATCATAATTTAAGACACTCTTAGTATCACAGTGCACTACCTGATTGAGGGTAGGCTGTATCATAACATTAAGACTGGTTAGTAATTAAAATATTAACAATGATGCTTTTTATATCTTGGATGGTTTTGTGGTTTTTTTTGACATTTTACTTATTTATTTTTAGAGAGAGTGGAGGGAGAGAGAGAGAGAGGGAGAGAAACCACAGGCAACTTTTGGCTTGTAGGCCAGCTCTCAATCCACTGAGCCACACCAGCCAGCGCATATCTTGGGTCATTTCAATTTGAAGAGCTCAGTTATAGTTCAATCACTCATTTTAAAATAAGCATTTGGCCTAGTCTATGGAAAAAAATAATGTAAAAGTCAGACAATAGGTGATTGGTTCAACAGATTATGAATTAAAAAAACTAGAGCTATATTAAAGTAGACCAATACGGCTGTGTGAAAAAAAATCAGGTTTAAAAGTAGTATGAAGGTTATAATCCCATTTTTATAACTACAAATAGTTACAGACCCAATATATTATCTTTCATATATATTATTTTTCATATATATGGAATATAGATGCTTCATATATTATATAATTTTTCCATTTGTATACTATTTATCTCTGGGCTTGGAATTATTAGTGATTTTTAAATTTCTGTTTCAGTTTTTTATTCTTTTATTTTTTCTACTTTTTGCACAATCAACACTCATAAATAAATAAAGGATTTAATAAATTCATATGACTTGTAATAGCATCAAGTTTTCTTAAGCTGTGGCTGAGATAGAGAAACCTGTTACAATCAATTACTTTTCAAGAAACAGCAAAGGAAAGCTGTTTTAAACCAAATATCCAATTTTCTCCCCTTCCTTCACTACTTTTTCTTCCTCTTTCGTATTCTTTTTAGGAACAAGAGTATATGCCATTTTTTAGACAAAGGAAACATTTTGTTGGATTTTAAGAGATGGGAGTGACAGCACAGAAATGTCTGGATTGCAGGCACACTCTGTAATTCTACATATCGTGTCTCCAGCCATCACTAAGATGATCAAGGAAAGGGAGTTTTCTGGAAAGGAGAGAAAAATGCTAAGTTCATAGTCCAACTCAACACCTCAATATTTTAGGCTATTCTTTAAAACTAGCCTGAAGTTTATCTACTATGGAAGCTTTCCAAGTAGTCCACCCATCTCTCCCCTTCTTTGAATTCTAACAGACTTTTGTCTGTACAACACATTTCAATCAATTCACCATCAAGTTGTATTGCTATTTCACTTTTCATTTGTGTAAAACTGCCCTTTCCATGAAAATATAAGTAAGCTAAGGACAAGATTATGTCCTACATGAGCCCACACAACTATTCACTGCCTACTTTTCACTTCATGAGGGGATGGCATCTTCCCAATGGAGCTTGTTCCTTTGCACTCATGTGGTGAGAGGTTCAAGTTGGTGCTGAGCTCTTGATCTCTTGGCACCGGCAGCTAGATCTGTACATTGTTTCAGTTAACTATCACAGAAGATTATGCTCTAGAATGTTTGCAGATTCTGATCTGTATAACCCATTGATCTTTACAATTCCTGTCTTTACCTGATGATGTGCACATTGCTTAATTGAGCAAAAAATGCTTTATCTATGCAGCCTGTAGAGTGGTCAAAACCTTTTTCAAAGGGTAATTTAGGGCATGTCTTCCCAAATGTTGCTTAGGGGTACATGAAACCATTAACATACTCTGGTTTTGTTTTTTGTTTTTTAATCATGGTGGAATAAAAATAGAAAATGCTGCATACTTTTCCAATTCTTGGAAATTTACCCTATGAATTCTTCCAGTGAGTCAAACTGCTTGATTTGATTGAGCCCAGAACTTCTCAATGAAATCATTTGTTGCATAATATTCAGTAACATCCTTCAGAACATACTTTGGAAAATGATGATTCTGAGTTTCAGAATTGCATTTCCTCTTTCTTAAAGATCATACCAAAATATCATACTTTATCACTGTTACCACAATAAAAATTTTGGGTTAATTAAGAGAAATCTTAACATCGTAAGCCTTTGCTGTGTCCAAACTTTTCCTTAAAGAGAAGAATGCAGAAGATTGTCTTGCACTGTCTGGAGAACTAAATAAACAGTCCATATATCTTAAAGTCCTTATGAACAAGAAAGATCACTTAATCTACCAGCTCACCTCCCCAGTACACAGGAAGGCTATCAACTTTCTGTTCACTAATATGTTTTCCCAAAGATTCATTCTCTTCCTCTGGTTCAGCTGTTAGATCCCAATGGTAATACTCCAAAATATTTTACCTAGAAATGACTCTATTAACACCAAAAGAAACTTGGGATTATGCACAGTGAGACGGAGTGACAAAAAAAGAAGATAGAAAAGAACATCCATCCTGATAGAGAACAAACCCTCCTAGCTATGCTTAAAATATTAAAATCTGGTTTGCAGCAGCTTCTGTCCCTCTGTGAAAACAGAGAAAGATGGTGAAAGCCTACAGCTGGAATCGGGTTCTGGGTGCCATAGTAACAGCATCTTCGGTGATGACATTATGTACCACCTGGTGCTCTCCTGACTAAATTTCAATATTATGTCTCAGTATTCACCAAGGTGGGACAAAGCCCAGGCATAAAACAGAGCAATCACATTAAGCAACAATTCACCCACAGGTTGAAGTAGGATGCATCAATCTTTTTTATTCTCCTAATAATGTTCTTTGTGCTATCAGGTGTTAGCACCATAGCAAGATTTATGAGCAGAGACAAAATTCAAAATACTCTACAAGTAAAACAGAGAACTATAAATTTGTACACCACAGACCTGCATAAAAGACCCTACTGAAACTTAATTATTTCAGTAAGAAAAGCTTGCCAAACTTTTTAGTCTATTTCATCAACAGAGGTGCTAAGGCAGAGGCTGAATAACCACTTTGGGGAAACATGGAGGGGACTGGCTAAGACCCTGCACTGGATAATCTATCAGGACCTTCTCCACATTAAAATGCAATGCTTCTGTGATACAGTCACAATGCTTTACAGCGCTACAATGAAACAGCCTACTTCAGTTGAGAAAATTCCAATGTTCCACCTAAACAGGGAAAAACCCCGTTTTCCTCTTCTGTGTTCCTTTATTCACACCCTACTACCACACTCGCAACGCTTCTTATACTAGATGTGTGGGGGATTTTCCCCCAACAAGCATTTCACCAACACCAGTTGAGTGTCCTACAATTTAATTCATTTCTAGAAATAACGTCAGATACCACAGGTAAAGGGCTCAGTCCCATCAGACTGCCCTCACACCACTTCCTGTGCCAATCAAAACTCCAGGTTGTCACCTGTGCTTCTGAGTGACTGGCTATAAGTAAGAGGCAACTTGTTTTGGCCGATGGCACGTGAGTAAAAGGAAAGTGTACTACTTCCAAGCAGAACTTTATTGGCCATGTTCTCTCTCCACTGCTTCTATGATCCTAGAAGCACATGTCCAATGAGTCTCCATTATCCTGGGTTACGTCACTCCTTTGGGCAGAGCCTCCCTGTTGACCCACGTCTTGGACATTAAATCCAAGAGAGAAATAAACTGTGTTATGTGACTGAGACTTGGATTGTTTGTTACCACAGTATAATCTAACCTATTCTATCCAGTAAGAAAAAGATAATAGCTATTTAGAGCACTTACTGTGTACATAACACATTACATGCATCTCACTTAGTCCTCACAATTTTTATATGATGAAGGTATCTTCACCTCTTTTAACAGAGAAGAAAATTGTGTACTAAAGGTATTAAGCAACTTTCCCAAGATTGAACAACTGGAAAGTAGCAGAGCCACAAATCAAACCAGGTTCTGAACTTAGAATCTCTACCACCCATGCAGCCTGCTCCTAAGGGAGTTAAATTCTAGTCAGATTAAATTTTTTTAAATATTAAAAATAATTCTGAGACAAAACAAGTGTGTGATGTATATACAGATGATGTGAAAAAAATCTTTGTAGAAATACAAATAGAAAAGGATCAATTTAGAATTTAGATCAGATTTAAGTATAGTTATATACAGGGGTGTTGAGTTAAATCTATAAGATTTAGCAAGATGTTGATAAGTAAGAAAAATGGGGGTAGCAATAGAGACTAAAGATACTAAACAAGCAAGCAAGGACAGGAAGGAAACTGTTAGAAGACAGGTGTAGCCAAGGATGCTTATAGAAAACTATGAGTGAAAAAGAGGTAATAAGGGGGCCACAAATGGTCTTTTTATGGGTTTTTTCCTATGCAACTAATTTTAAAATTTAAGGATGAACCATAAAATTTTAATCAAGTCTAGAGGAATACACTGAGAAATGCACTTATGACAGTTATAAACTTATTTGAAAATATTACAATCTAAATTTAGATCTAAAGAATGGGAATTCATCATTCTGTCACATCTTAAATTTGATTGTCAATATTCTTCATAAAGCACATATCAAGGAACATGATCATAAACCAACAATATAGGAAAGAATTACTACACAGACATCAAGTTCCAATGAATATCCCCATCCTCAAGTGGGGTAGGCATCACCATCAGAGCTCCCTCTCCATCAGCCCTAATCCTGAAGTTGAAATCTCACAATGCATATGTAATCTATTCATGGTAAATAGTAGAAAACTGAATTACTTGAAATGGAAGAAAGATGAGTTATAACATTTGAAGAAAAGCATAAGGTCTATAAGTGTGACTTAATGGATAGTAAATGTTGAATAAATGAACTTCAAGTTATGAGAAATTCCATGTCAGGAGGTAGCAATAAATAGAACATATTTAAATTGCAACAAAGATTATGGAAGGTAAAACTAGAAGAGAAAATAAGAAAGTTCCTGGCATATATGTGTTTGTGAAAAAAATCAGCCAAATATCCAATCAATAAATTAATATGCTAGAATTAGAATCAAATTGTAGATGGGTTTAAAAGCTGAAGAAGTTGTCTTACAGGTATGAGGAGGCACCAGAGACTGAAGAGAGTAATATAATTTAATCCATTTATTTTTTTATTTATTACATTTATTACATTTTTATTTATTACATTTGCATTGAACATTTTCCTAATATTCCCTAAGTGCTAAATAGTGGTGAAAGTACCCAAATCAGGGTTTTTTTTTAATTTAATGAGTCTTTTATTTAAACAATGCTAAATGTTTTGAATGGAAATAGTTATTATAAATGTACAACAGCATTTTCTATTTTAAGTTTAGAAAACATAATTTTTAAAAAGGTGCCATTAATAATAGTAAATAATAACAGCTACATAATAATTCTGATTAAACCTAACAAAAGATATATAAAATTGACACATGTATGTGAATTATACCCTAATAAATATTTTTATAATTAAATTTATTCAGGTAACATTAGTTAGTAATATCATGTAAATTTCAGGTGTATAACTTTATAGAACATCTGTGTACTCTATCATGTGCTCACCATCTGAAGTCTTGTCTCCTGTCACCATGTACTTAACCCCATTTATCCTCATCTTCCTCTCCCCACCCACCTTCTTCTCTGGTAACCACCATTCTGTTGTCTGCATTTATGAATCTGTTTTTTAGTTTGTTTTGTTTGTTCATTTGTTGCTTTTTGTTTTATATTCCACATATGAATGAAGTCATATGGTTCTTGTCCTTTCCTGTCTCGCTTATTTCACTTAGCATAACCCTCTCAATATTTATTCATGTTGTCGAAAGTGGTAATATCTTTTCTATGACTGAGTAGCATCTCATTGTATATATGTGCCATATCTTCCTTATCCAATCATTTGTTGAAGAACACTTGGGTTGTTTTACATGTCTTGGCTATTGTAAATAAGGCTGCAATGAACATAGGAGTACATATATCTTTATGAATAAGTGTTTTCAAATATTTCAGGTAGACATCCAGAAGAGGGATTGCTGAGTCATATGGTAGTTCTAGTTTTAATTTTTTGAGAAACTTCCATACTGTTTTTCATAGTTGTGGCACCAATTTGCATCCCCATCAGCAGTATGGGAAGTTTCCCTTCTCTCTATATCTTCTCATTATCATAGATATGAGACCATTCTCATAGATGTGAGTGGTATCTCATGGTTTTGATTTAAATTTCCCTATAACTAGTGATGTTGAGCGTCTTTTCATATATCTATTGGCTTTCTGTATGTCTTCCTTGGAAAATTATCTCTTCAGGTCCTCTGCTCATTTTTAATCAAATTACTTTATTGTTGAATTGTATGAGTTCCTTATGTATATTTTTTTAATTTTTAAGTATATTTTATTGATTGTGTTGTTACAGTAGTCCCAATTTTATCTCCTTTGCTCCCCTCTTCCCAGTACTCCCTTTCCCCCAGCAATCCCACCCTCTTTAGTTCATGTCCATGGGTCATGCATATAAGTTTTTTGGCTTCACCTTTTCCGATATTATTTTTAACTTCCCCCTGTCTATTTTGTGCCAACCAATTATGCTTCTTAATCCCTGCACCATTTCCCCATTTCTCCCCCTTCCCCTTCCAGCTGATAACCCTCCAAATGATCCCTATATCTTTGATTCTGTTCCTGTTCTGGTTTGCTCAGTCGGATTTTTACTTTTTAGATTCAGTTGTTGATAGTTGTGAGTTTGTTGTCATTTTAGTGTTCATAGTTTTGATCTTCTTTTTCATAAATAAATCCCTTTAACATTTCATACAATAATGGCTTAGTGATAATGAACTCCTTTAGTTTTACCTTGTCTGGGAAGCACTTCATCTGTCCTTCTATTCTAAATGATAGCTTTTCTGGATAGAGTAATCTGGGTTGTAGGTCCTTGCTTTTCATTACCTTGAATACTTCTTGCCATTCCCTTCTTGCCTGCAAACTTTCTTTGAGAAATCTCCTGATAGTCTTATAGGCACCCCTTTGTAGGTGCTTTTCTGCTTTTCTCTTGCTGCTTTTAAGATTCTCTCTTTATCTTGAACCTTGGCCATTTTAATGATGATGTGTCTTGGTGTGGTCCTCTTTGGGTCTAGCTTGTTTGGGACTCTCTGTGCTTCCTGGACTTGTATGTCAAATTCCTTCACCAAATTTGCAAAATTTTCCTTCATTATTTTCTCACATAGACTTTCAATTTCCTGCTCTTCCTCTTCTCCTTCTGGCACCCCCATGATTCGGATGTTGGCATGTTTAAACTTATCCCAGAGGTTCCTAAGCCTCTCCTCATTTTTTTCAATTCTTGTTTCCTCATTCTTTACTGGTTAATTGTTTCTTTCTTTCTTATGTTCCAAATCATTGATTTGAAACCCAGTTTCCTTCCCTTCACCATTGGTTTTGTGTGGATTTTCCTTCATTTCACTTAGCATAGCCTTCACTTCTTATCTTATGCATTTGCCATACTTAAGCATATCTGTCAAGCCTATGAGCATCTTTTTCACCAGTGTTTTGAATTCTGAGTCTGTTAGGTTGGCTATCTCCCCATCAGTTAGGCTGGCTAACTTCTCATCTCTTAGTTCTCCCACTGGAACCTTGATCCATTCCCTCTTTGGGGCCATACTTCTCTGTCTCCTCATCTTGACAGGCTCCTGTGTTTGTTTGCTTCTGTGTCTTAGGTAGAGCTGTCACTCCTGTTACATTGTAAGGGGTGGAGCCTTAGGTATTTGTCAGTACAGGGCAACCCATTTCACCACATTGTGACACTGTATGTGGGGAAGGGGTCAGAGAGGGAACAATGCAGCTTTCTCAGTACTTTCCCCTTTTCCAGGCACTTCTCCCACTTTTGTATGGGACTGGCGCCTCTCTGGCTGTTGCCCTGGCTGTCGTTCCCAATGTGGGTGGGTCTGCGGATGTTCTAGAACTGTGGGGGTCCTTTAAACAAGTGGACTCTGCAGAGAGACCAGCAGTTTCTTCCTCCACCCTAACCCCCACTGGTTTGCACAGTCAAAAGCAATGAGGCTTGATTTTCCCTGGCGCTGGGACCATTAGCTGCGCAGTCTGGTGAGGAGCTGGGAATGCTTCCCAGACACCCCTCCCCACTTTTTAAAACGTGTGACTGCACTTTCTGCTGGCCTGCCACTGCCACCACCACCACACCACGTTCTTTCCGCCTCGGCTCCGCCCCTCCTACCTGTCTGGTTGAGTATTTCTTCTTTATATCTTTGTTTGTTGGACTTCCATGCAGCTCAATTTTCTGGAACTTCTGGTTGTCTCTAGTTTTGAGGTAGTTATATTCCTTCTTAGTTCTGAAGGGAGACCCAGCATGTCTGTCTAAGCCTCCATCTTGGCCAGAAGTCCTGTATCTTAAGGTTATTGTTTGCAAATATCTTTCACCCCAATAAAGCTTTTACCAAAAAAAAAGTAGCATGGAAAATACATAAATATAAGAATAATTAGTGTGACATTTTGATGTGTCCTTCAAAATGCTTTTAAATAAAATGGAATAAATAAATAAATAAATAAAATGGAATTATAATATAGATGCTATTATGTAATTTGCTTTATTTTTTTTTTTGATTCGACATGATTTTAAGACTATTTTTCCAAGTTTATGAACATTGGAAAATCATATTAATGATTAAATAGTATTTCTTTCATGGATATACCATATTTATAATATCTATTTCTTGGCTATTAAAGTGTTTTCAAGTTTTTGATGTTAAAAGCAGTGCTATGAGAATATTGTCAGATTATTTCTATTGGGTTCAATTCCAAAGAAAATTATGGACCAAAAAATATATACATATTTTAACATACACATTGCTAAAAAAGTAATAGCAATTTAAATTCTGAGAATTCCCCTTTCCCAAACTGCTATCTATATTGGAAATTATTTTATGTCTTTGCCTAGTGAAAATTTGTTAATCATTGTTATCTTAAATTGCACTCTCTTCATTTCTAGGGCTTTTTAACAGTTTTATACATGTATTCTCAATATAAATTTTTTAATTTTTTATTGCCTTTACCCATTTTTCTATTAATATGATTGTTCAAATGTTTTTTGAAAAATAAACCTAGTCAGAATATGCTAAATAGATTGAGGCATGTGTGCTGCCTGAATGCAACAAAAGAAAGATAAGACTTCTTTGTACCTGCTACACAGCTGTTGCTTGTTTTGTTTAGGCCCAGAGTGATGTTATGGCCAAAAAACAAGAAAGCCAAAGTAATTTCAGTTTTTAACCAAATGTAGTGGATAATTATGGTACAAGTAGCCAAAAGTAATTTCAATTTTTAACCCAAGTCCTTTATTTCTAGTTCTTGAACACTATGAAGGAAAATGAATGTAGTGCCTAAGTTGTTGAAAATTCTCTTTCTCTTCCCCCATCCTCACTCTCACTTTGTTTGTCTTTTGAGACTATTTCTTTCTTCAAAGCCATCTAAAAACTTCTCTTCTCCTAGTCCAGGCAATTTTGTTCTCCTACTCTCTCTCTCTCTCTCTCTCTCTCTCTCTCTCTCTCTCTCTCTCTCTCTCACTCTCTCTCTCTCTCTCTCTCTCTCTCTCCAATTTATCATGTGTTGGAAAAATATAATTAAAAACAAAATCTCCTGCCAACTCAGAAAACCTCTCCACAAAGGTTAAAGAAAACAGTTTTAGTATCAAATAAGCAGGAAACCAGAATGTTACCATTATCACAGGCAATCCACTCAGAATTGCAGACAGAAAGAAATCTCACTCAGATACAGCATGGCATACATGTCCTCAAGCTAACTGGTAACTAGTCCTCAAATCAGAGGACCTGAGAGTACCATTTGTCACACATAGTCCCTCCTAGATTCACTTGGTAATCAGGGTGGCTCTCTACATGAGATTGCTACCGAGCAGAGTGGGGCTCATTCACGTGGTGCCTTGGGGCATGACCCAATAATTAGTAATGAGAAAAACAGATCTTTATTTACAATATTCCAACCTTGGAGGGAGGTTGGGAGCACTACTGTTCAGAACTCTTTTCTCCCATGAGATCCAGCACTTCCCTTGCTCCCCAAAAGGCTATAAACCAAAACCAAGCCCAATAGTTCCTCGTTTCTTATCTGTCAGCTCTCTCCTTCAGGATATGGGCTATGTTGTCTTCAGCCTCCATCCAGGAAAGCATGTGCCATGTTATACTGGATCACGGTGAAGTCCAGGAAGGCACTGTCCTAGGAAAGTATTCTCTCTCTATGTCCCAAGTTCTAAGAGTCCAGATAGAGACTGGGTCTCCAAGGCAGAGTCCTTGGTGGCTTCAGAGTCAGCTAGAGCAGGCACGATCAAAGCAGCAGCATGCCTGCTTTCTTACTAGCCCAGGCCACATGGCCGGTTCCTGACTACAAACTGCATAGCTATTTGCTGCTTCCCACAGGGCTGCTACAACATCCTCCTGCATGGTGGCACCCACTTCCATCATGCTTCCTCCACATCTCCCCTTCTCTCAAGACTGCCGCCCTTCTTTTTAAATCCTGAAAGTTGAGTATACCTTTTATGCTGGGTAGCACAGCTATTATCTAGCTATCAGCTTGCCATAGATATACAAAGTACCTTAAAAGCTGTGTTATCGCCTTCTCCCACCACCCCAAACCATGGGCTGTGCTGACTCTGGGAATCCCTCCCCTCCTCTGTTTCAAGATCATTGTCTTTATCCGGAAGAAAAACAAACCTCTCATATCTTATGGCAGGATGTAGTTTTGGAGTGAGGTGCCCATGAAAGCTGTCTCCTTCCCTCTCACAAAAACTGAGAGAGAGGGACACTCTTTTCCCTAAGGATTACATTTCAAAAAGATGGCTCTCAGGTCCTTGAGAAAAACATTTCTGAGTTGTAATGCAGGCACGGGTCTTATTTAGGTTTTAAAAGGGTTTACATACATTCCAACTTTTCTGAAGAAACGCTCTGAAAGAAAAGAAGTGGTGAGGAAGGGGCATTATTCCTTTTTGCACCAGGGAAAATGAAATACATAATTTTATTCTTTTTTTGTTTGTTTGTTTGTTTGTTTGTTTTGTAGCTACCCTACATGTGCAAGTAGGTTTTACTTCACTCAGCCTGGCAGCACCAAACCTTTCTCCTGAGGCCCTAAGACAAGGCTAGAGTCCTCTGTACAGAGAGGGGGGAGGAGGAGGTGTGCTTTACTGTCCCTGAGGAAATGTCCCAGAGGTTATTAAAACATGTCCACATTAACAGTCAGTGTTCACAAGTTCCAATTCTACTTCTGCAATTTATTTGCTGAGTTCTCTGGATACGAAGTAATTTAACTTTTGCAAATCTTAGTATACTCATCATAAAACTGAGAGGATGGTTATTTATGTAGCTCCTTCTAACTACAAAATTCTCTTTTTCATGAGAAGCATGTATACAGAAAATAAATGGTAATGGACCATCCAAACAGATGCTCTAGTAACAGCTGAAATGGACAAATTTCCAGAATATTGAAACATAACTTCAAACAATGCAGTGAAGCTGATAAGAAGGTAGAGAAGCAGAAGGACCAAGACCCCTCATCTAGAACACTGTGGGAAGATTCACCCAGAACCACCAACAGCCATGAAAACAAAGGGCACAGCCTTTCCTGGGAAATGATTACAAATGTCTGTGCACTGAGTGCTGCTAAATCCCACCCCCGAACTTCCAGCTATATCTTGAAAAATCATCCATTCAATCCTCTGGGCATTTAACAATAATGATATCTAAATTATAAAACTATTTTAAATACCAAAACTTATAATGTTCAAATTTTACAGATGAAGGGCTGTTCTGGTCTTTATTTCCTAATGTGTCAATGAATCTAAATAATGCGTATGTCAAATAAACGTAAGTAGGTGTCTCATTTATCTGTTGTACAATAATGCTACATAGCACCACCAGATCTCAGTGGCATAAAACAGATGTTTGTTTAGTTCATGAGCTTATGGATTTCAGCTGATCTGGCTGACCTCATGCATGGTTGCATAGTCCCCTAAGAATCAACTAATATAGGACTCCTCAGCTGGGAGGACTGGAAGGACACAGTTTTCGCCAAGTGTCCTCATTGTCCAGCAAGATGAAGCCATCCAGGCAAGTGAAGCCTCCTTTCCAGCCTCTGCTTGATCATTTGCCAAGTCTTAGAGTGACCACCTAGTCCTGGTTTGCCTGGTCAATCCCACATCTCACAGAAAATCCCCTCAAACCCAGGCAAACCAGGGCATTTGGTTATCCTACAACATCCCTTTGGACAGAGCAAGTAACATGGCCCAGCCCAGAGTCAGACTAGGACAGCCCTATAAAGTTACAGTGACAAAGAGCAAGAATATAATTAAATTATTAATGCAATCAGTCTACTACACAAGATTTTTACTTTCTTGCTACTTAAGTGTTCCATTTTTGGATTTCTAATAAAATAATCAAAAGGATTGATTTCATGTCCCATACCTGTGATTCTACCTCAGTTCCTAAAAATGTCCTTGAAAAGCAGCTCCTCAAGCTTGACCTCTTCCTTGGCTCAGGTGTGGCTTTTGAATTGCAAAACCAGGGGTATATGAAACTCTTAACTTGATACTAAAATTGTTTGACCCAGTAAAATAGTTTCTAATCTGTAGTCTTCAGACCTACAGAAACAGGACCTCTGACAGTTTCTCCTCAATAACACAGGTCACAAATGTCCTAACTTGATATTTTATTTAATCCTTATAATAACCTCACAAAGTTTACTATTATTCATTCTTTTTTTCCCCCCCCTATTTCAGAAACTTGAGGAGAAAACTGTGATCTTGCTCCTTAGGATAATTCCGATCCTGCCTTCAACTGTCCTTCTCTGGGAAAGAAGATGATGTGTTTTATTGAATCATTCTCAATGGCTGTGTTTCTCAAATACAGGCAAGACTTACCTGAGTCTCTGTAAGAGTAGATGAGGAAAATGTACACATCTCTCCTACATGCAGGGATTTTGTCACCTCATATTCCTTGGTCATTTCCCATAATCCTCAGACTTTTATAGCAATAAAAACTAGCTCCTCATATGTATGGCAGTTTACATATTATTGGGACTGAGCATATTGTTCCCTTAGCTAACCATCTCTATATTCAATATTGATAATATTTGTTAAATGTTACTCATTTGTTCCAAAGAAAAAGGTAATATATTCTGTCCTTTCCACAATAAAAAGTCAGATAAATAGATGAAATGATAAAATACAATAAAATTATAGAAACAGATGATATATATTTTATTGACCATATGTTAAAATATATACTTTATATTTTTATTATGTATAGCATATAAAAATTATGTAGTTTTACTATTACATATACTGATAAATTATTTTATTTTGTTATATATACACATATATTGAAATAATGACAAATGTGACACCTCAGATCAGTGGGAAAAGGACAGATAAGTCAGTGGCATCCAAAAATTATCTAGCTTTATGCAAAAATAAATTCTATAATGATTAAATATTCAAATGTCAATATGAATAATAAATAATATTAGATGAAAGTATGGTAAAATATCTGTAAATATCAGGGTGGGAAGGAGTTTGTAATATAAAATCATAATACTGAAACCATATGAGGAAGGCAAGAAAAGCAGCTGGTAGGCCATTACTGTGAAGGGTTTTGCTGTTGTAACACTACCATCTAGTGGGAAGTTTGATCTGACAAAAATTCAAGATATTCCTAAAAAATGTTCTTAGAACACCTCTGAATGGAATATTGGGGGACCATTCCTAAACAATAGCCAAGTGATAAGGCAGCATTCCTTGGAGGCTGATCATTGGAGTCATATGAGTAAGTGATATATTAAAAAAGACATTGGTGGTCAAGTAATTTTGGATAACCCAGAATAAAACAAAGATAAGCTTTTACTAATGTAAGTCTTTGGAAGTCATTTAACATGTTAACTTACATTCTCACTCTCCAAGAAGAAGAATTTTCAATATATTTTCTGCTACAGGGTACTTTTATTCACCCTGTAATGTTTTCAGAATCAAGAATTTGACTTATAACTCATGTGTATATTATATGTAGCTATAGACTTTTCTTCAAAAGTTACTGAATCAATGGCAATACTTGCAATTACACCTATACTTTCACTGAGGATAAGTATAGTAGTATGCAGATTTCACAACCTTTGTTTGAATATTGGTCTCTCTTTTTTCTTGGAGCATCTCATAGGATTATGTTCCACATGATAACATTTCTATTATAGAGCAAATAAAAAACATTGATCTGATTACATTGAAAAGGTTATCATGAAACACCGGTAGGTCGTGCACTCCTCTGGCAGCTTCCTATGCAGTTGTATTCACCTTTCTGATCTACTCAATGGCTTGAAGCTCAGCAATTAAAGCAGCTGGAAAAAGGAAATCTGGCTAAAAGTACTAAATTTCATAAGACCACAGACATAGGTTCCATAGAAGAATGGTGATGTTAGAGGGATTCACTATAAGTTTTTAAAATCTGAGGTTGTGTGCCAAGCTATCCCAGGCAGGGACCTGTAGGAAACTTACAGGTGTTTAAAAAAACACAAGGAAGGGGAACAAAATAGAATTTAGGAGCTGGCACTGAACGTAGCACTTCATTACTGATACATTGTCTAAAAGCCAGTGTGGTCCACATTTCAGGTTTAAACTTGTAGCTTCAATACAGTCCTGCTATGTTTAAGACACCATCTGGAATTTCCAGTTTCAAATCTCAGAAACATTCCTAGTCAGGTTTCCTTCAGGCAGCAGAAATGGGCCCGTGGTAGTCAGCAGACTTGTGAAAAAACAGCAAGCACGTCCGTCCTCATTATCCACTCCGGCCCTTGGGGCCATT
Source organism: Furipterus horrens (assembly GCF_987537825.1). Taxonomy (NCBI): domain Eukaryota; kingdom Metazoa; phylum Chordata; class Mammalia; order Chiroptera; family Furipteridae; genus Furipterus; species Furipterus horrens. The sequence goes on along the minus strand of NW_028327174.1, from coordinate 40,744,776 downwards.
TCTACTCCAACACTGACTCACCTGCCTGGCTCATCTCCTCACCCCGAGCCCCAGAGTAGTGTCTGAGATGTTCCTGCTTAAACATTTTATGCCAAAGTAAGCATTAGTTATAAACAGTTACTGTAAATAAATTGGAAAAGAGGTGAAGAATAAGGTTAGATATAATAGTGAAATAAATATCAGATTAAAAACAAACTTCAGAGTATTTTAAAGCAATACCTCAGAGAGGGGAAGTAGAGCTTGAATTGGGGACTTTATCCCCGAAAGATGAAGGAGCAGTAGTTTGTAAAAACAAGTTCTGACAAAATAGTCTAATTGACACATGATTTAAATAATTAGTGGAAGCAGTCAAGTTGCCAACTGTCTTGGTTTACCTGAGACTGAGGGTTTTCAGTGCTAAAACCAGAACTGTCCCAGGCAAACCAGAATGGTTGGTAACCTGAAATAAATCTGCCAACCAGCCCTGGCCAAGTAGCTTAGTTGGTTAGAGCATCACCCAGATATGCCAACGTTGTGAGTTCAATCCCTGGTCAGAGCACATACAAGAATCAACCAATGAGTGCATAAATAAATGGAAAAAACAAATTGCTGTTTTTCTCTCTCTTTCTCTAAAAAAAGAAAAATCAATAAAAAAAATTTAAAGTCAGGAAAAAATCCATGAACCATTTTGAGAAAATAACATGAGAAATGTCATTACGTAAATGTTCTAATATATGAAAATGTCACTTAACCTCCGTGGGCCCCACTTCACCAGTCTGTAAAATAGGGCTCAGAATGATGCCTACCTCCTATGGTAGTTGTGAAGATTCAGCAAACTGATATACAGAAGTGCTCCGAAACAGTGCCTGGCACATGGCAAGTTGCTCAGTAAATTCAGTTCCTGTCATAATTATCTTTGCTATTATCTTATGAGGCGCTCAAGAATGCTTGCCTTGCGAAAATGTAGACAACTGCAATGAATTATATAATTTTTGTTCTAAAAATATATACATGCCATAATTTTAACTATTCAACACTTAGCTGTCCAACACTTTCCACTGGACAGAGACATTCTTTTAAGAAAATCTCCGGATGTGATTATTAAAGATAAAATAAAATCTAATAGAAAACTTAAGTACCCTGTAGTCTGTTGACTGTCATTTAATAGAGGTGCTAACTGGTCTCCACTGCCAGGCTACAAATTAAGGAATTAAAGGCCCAAATTATTGTCCATTTTAAGATTAAAATGAATGAAAATAAATTGTTCCCAAAAGAGATTTTGAGTTAGAGGGAAATAATTTGCCTAATATCACATTGAAAACCATCATAAGTTCAGAATTCTGCTAGTGTCTATGTCTAAAAAATGCCATTCTTTTTTAAAAATATATTTTATTGATTATGTTGTTACAGCAGTCCCATATTTTTCCCCTTTGCTCCCCTCTGCCCAGTACCCCCCTTCCCTCCAGCAATCCCAACCCCTTAGTTCATGTCCATGGGTCATGCATATAAGTTCTTTGGCTTCACCCTTTCCTATATTATACTTAACTTCTTCTGTCTATTTTGTACCAACCAATTATGCTTTTTAGTCCCTGCACCATTTCCCCCCATTTCTCCCCCTTCCACCTTCCAGCTGATAACCCTCCAATGATCCCCATACCTATGATTCTGTTCCTATTCTGGTTTGCTTAGTTGGATTTTGTTTTTATTTTTTAGATTATGTTGTTGATAGTTGTGAGTTTGTGGTCATTTTAATGTCCATAATTTTTATCTTCTTTTTCTTAAGTAAGTCCCATTGACATTTCATATAATAATGTCTTGGTGATGATGAACTCCTTTAGCTTTACCTTGTCTGGGAAGCACTTCATCTGCCCTTCCATTCTAAATGATAGCTTTGCTGGATAGAGTGATCTTGGTTTAAGTCCTTGCTTTTCATCACACTGAATACTTCTTGCCAGTCCCTTCTTGCCTGCACAGTTTCTTTTGAGAAGTCAGCTGATAGTCTTATAGGCACCCCTTTGTAGGTTAACTCTCTGCTTTTCTCTTGCTGCTTTTTAGATTCTGTCTTTATCTTGAAACTTTGGTATTTCAACTGTGATGTGTCTTGGTGTGGTCCTCCTTGGGTCTAGCTTCTTTGGGACTCTCTAAAAACTGCCATTCTTTTCTGGTGACTCCTACACTGAGATTCTGTGCATAGAAATCATGGCAGATCATCTTTATGTATTGATTAATTATTATATATCTAATTTTCAACACCACCACTAGAATATAAGCTATAGATTGGGGGCCTTGTCTGTCTTATTCTCTACTGTGTGATAGTGCCTATAATGGCCATTATAACTATTCAATTAAAAGAAGATAGCAATGTAAGCTTGATTTAACACCAGACTTTTTTTCCAATGTAGAACACATATTAAAAATATTAGCCAGGCAAATTGGTGCAGCCACTGTGGAAAGTAGTATGGAGTTACCTCAAAAAATTAAAAATGGAACTGCCTTATGACCCAGCATTTCCACTTCTGAAATTTTATTAAAAAAAAAAAAACTAAAACACTAATTTGAAAGAATATATGCACCCCTATGTTCGTTGCAGCATTATTTACAATAACCAAGACTTGGAAGCAGCCCAAGTGTCCATCGGTAGATGAGTGGATAAAACAACCATGGGACATCGACACAATGGAACACTATTTGGCCATAAAAAAGAAGAAAATTTTATCTTTTGTGACAATATGAATGGGCCTGGAGAACACTATGCTAAGTGAAAGAAGTCAGTCAGAGAAAGACAAATACCATATGATTTCACTCATATGTGGAACCTAATGAACAAACTGAACTAACAAGCAAACTAGAGACAGACCCATAGATAGAAAGCAAGGTGACAGCTCTCGAGAAGGGGGGTTGGGAGGTGTAGAGTTTGAGCAAAAAACAAAAAGGACTCATGGACAATGACAATAGTGTGGTGATTGCAAGGGGGATAGGAGGGAGGAGGTGGAAGAGGGTATAGGGGATAAATGGTAAGGGGAAAAAATACAATAAAAAATGGGTGCAGGACATAAAAAGGCAATTCACAAAAGAGGTGTGTAAATGCCCCTGAAGTTTTAAAAAATGAAAAAAATTAACCAGAAGTAAAATATTAAACTAACTTTTATAACAAGTCTACCACAGGAATAATCTTCCAGGTCTTACCAGAAATTTCTCCTTTTAATAAGCCATTTTAAAAGTTAGTTCTTTAGCCCTGACCAGTGCAGCTTGGTTGATTGGGCAACACAGGGCAAAGCGAAAAGTCACTGGTTTGATTCTGGGTCAGGACATATGCCCAGGTTGCAGCCCAGTCCCAGCAGGGGCACATGCGAGAGGCAATCAATTGATGTTTCTCTCTTTCTCTCCTCCCTTCCCATCTCTCTAAGAATTAAAAAAAAAAACAAAAAACAAAAAAAACATAAGCAGTAATATCTCAGACATTTTTCAAAGCAATATTTAAAAAATAAAAATAAAAGTTAGTGCTTTAAATTCCCTAAAGACAAACTAAAAGTAAGTAAAATCCAAGCGTTTTCTTTTCAAAACAAGTTTAATTTCAGAAGTACTGTTTGACTTTATTCAACAGATAAGATCTTCTTCCTTAATATTAACCCTTTGTGCTAATTTGGGGACATTTTCCAGCATCTAGATATAGGCACTAGCAGAAATTTGAATTTACATGTTAATGGAATTATCATATAATATTGCTTTGTAATTCTTTTGTTTATGGTTATAATGATATGTTGACCTTTTTTATCTTGTTTACCGCCAAGCATTTTCAGAATAAGGGGAATAACAGATCATAGATCATGACATTGTTGACTAAAATTTGAAAAGTCTGCTGTCAACTACTCTCCCTTATGCCAAACCCCCCCAAAAAGAAAAGATATACCTCTCCAGAGATAATAAACATCAGTTTTCCTAGACTCTCCCATTCCCTATCAAAGCAGCCATTTGAGACCTTGTATTAGTATGGCAGGCTACCATAAATAAGTACTAAAAACTGTCTGGTTTGAACAATAGAAATTTATTTCCACACAATTTTGGAGGCCAGAAGTTCAAGATCAAGGTGTTGGCAGGGTTGTTTCTGTCACTTCTCTCCTTGCTTTGCAGACAGATGTCTTCAAATATAACCACATTCTGAGGTAACTGGGATTAGGACTTCAGTATGTGAATTTGGAGGATATAGTTCAGGCCACAATAAACCTATATTTAAGAGTATATTTGTGTTTCCATAACATACATATTCAAACCTTAATGTTAGCAGTAGGAACCATGAGACTACACTACTTTCTCAAAATTCTAGGTTAAGTAGTACAGACATGGTAACTACAAATTTGGAAGATATGGTTTTGCTACTTAATTTATTTATATTACTTTTTCCATTTGGATTTGTTGCTCATCCATGCTTTTATTTATCAGAATGGAAGATTAATGGAAAACATACTTATCTTCTATGTGAATAATTACCAGAAAATAATGGCAACCAATAGCAGTTGAAGAGACATGAATATCTAGCATACTGCAGTTGGTAAAAATGAAGTACTTAAAATGCTTAATACAACCACTTATCATTTTGTCATCCAGTCATTTCCATTTCCCAGTGAGATCCAACCCTCCATAGCATCCTAAATTTGTGCAGTATCTGTTACCTATGCCATTTGATACAGCACAACCTTTTCACAAAGTACCTGCTGGGGAATAATTTCTTCTTGCATAATTTCCACATTGATTTCCAAGACACCAAGGGCCTGAATAAAAATCAAGGTCCACATTAATCTTCTGCTCACTTAATTTTTTATTCAGGAATTATTTTCATGTATTAACCTTGGTTGGTGTGAACAATTTTCAACAGCTCGCCTACAAAAGGCAGTTACAGAGACAGAGCTCATAGGCAGGTTTGACCTGGCAGGAACCTCACTGGCTTAATTGTCACAATGGGGTCCATGACCCATTTGTTTCAGCTTTTTATTGGGAAGCTTATCAGCCAGGTATAACAATCTAGTCTAGGATAGTTGTTCTTTTTTTAATTCCCTGTGTGAATGTGTGATAAACATACCTTAGGCTTAGAGTATGGACTCTAATGGGAGAGAAAGCTCAAAAAAACTTCAGTATCAGAAGCAGTAGCCTGCACAGAGAAAGAAACTAAGACCCTGATGTTGCTGATAATCAGAGGTCCCAAGATCACATTAAATAAATTGGAGCCCCTGTTAAAATAAGTGAGGGCAATTATAAACTATCAGATGATTTCAGTACCTCAGCTATATTAGCAGGTGAGAAAGAGATTATTTTTAACGTCTCCATCCTGTATACATAACCAGAAAGTACCTGCTGGGGAGTAAAAGGTCAGGAGCTAAAGATCCCCTGAACTCAGCCACTATAAATAGCCAATGCATACAGGAAGTTTCCAGGACACAGTTCATTCTACAACTGTAGATAGTTTCCAAAACACAAAGAACTCAATAAAATGCAACATCATAAATACAGCAAGAATTAGGTTGTTCATAAACAAAGCTCTGCGACATCCAGAAAAATCAATTTTGTCAATGTAGGTAAGGGGCAGTGGGCAAGAATAGAATCATACTTCTCTTTTCAAAATTATATAAACCCCAAAACTTGTATAAAAACCTGAAGAACCACAAACTTGAATTTGATCACTGATAAATGACCTTTATTCAACAAATGCTCACACACACACACATACACACACACACACACATTTTCTTTTTATAGAGCTCTGCCTTGATAGTCCCAAAGTTTATACAGAGAGCTGAATCTCAGACTCTATTTACCAAATGATGATGGACTTACTACGACCTGGCTCTCCATTCCTAGACAAAGAAACACATGTTAGATGCGAAGTCCTCCTGCTTCTCTTTCCCCCTAACCTCCCAGGAGGACCAGGCTTATGTCTTTTAGCCCAGTCCCCCACCCAAGATCCATGGATCACAACAGGTCATATTTCTTCGCTCTTCTCTCTCTCTCATTTTTCTATAAGGAAGCACCTTCAACACTTAGCCTGGACATCTTCTTAACTAGATGACCCAGTTCATTAGATATATTTTATGCTTTCTACATTACCTCAGATGACAGTGTTGCTAAACTTTCTGCCACAAATCAAGGGTCCCCTGCACCCAGTTTTCAAAAACATTTTCCTCAGTTTCCTTTAAGCGCTCACTGGCAACCTTCTGAAAGGCCAGCAGGCTTCTACCACCAGTCTCTTCAGGACACCCTGGGCTTTCATTTACACTCTCCTTACCTTAAAATAACAATCAACACCTATTATCCCACACAATTTCCTCAGGTCAGGAAATTGGAAATGGCTTGCTAGGTGGTCCTGGCTCACATTGCATGATTTTCTTCTGTTAATTTGTCTCTGTCGGTTTACTCTTTTAGACCTGGGCAGGGACCCTGGGAGGGTCAAGGAAAACTTTTTCCTCCTCTACTATTTTGTTCATCAGTTTATTTTGTTCATTGGATTCCACATATAAGTGAGATCATATGGTATTTGTTCTTCACTGACTGGCTTATTTCACTTAGCATAAGGAAACAGAGTTTAGATTGCTTCATCTGCTATACTCAGTTATTCTAGGTTATCACTAAGGAGCCTAGTGACATGTGGCATGATACTGGCACTGGGCTAGCTTTACAAGTGGTCTATGCCAATGCTCTCAACAGAATTTAACCACTAACACTAGCCATTTTTTAAAAGGACAAGAGACAACTCAACAAATAAACAAAAAAAATTAAAAATGGCAAAGGATTTGAATAGACATTTTTCAAAAGAAGATTTACAAGTCATCAGCAAAACACATGAAAAGATACTCAACATCACTAATCATTAGGGAATGCAAATCAAAACTACAATGAGATTCTACCTCACACCCACTGGGATGACTACTGTAAAAAAATAAAATAGAAAATGACAGATGTTGGCAAGAATGTAGAGAAATTGGAACCCTGGTACATTGTTGGTGAAGATGTAAAATGTTACAGCCACTATAGAAAACAGGATGGCAAGTCTTCAAAAAAATTACAAATAGAATAACTATAGTATCAAACAATTCTAATCCTGGGTATAAATATAAAAGAATTGAAAGCAGAGTCTTGGTAAGATATTTGTACATCCATATCAATAGGAGTATTATTCACAAAAACCAAAAGATGAAAGACATTCAAGTGTTAATCAGTAGGTGAATGGATAAACAAAATGTGAGATAGATAGATAGATATAGATATATAGATATAGACATAGATATAGTTATAGAGATATATATCATTATGTGCTCATCAGCCAAAATCTCATCTCCTTCCATCACCAGATATTTGACCCCTTACCCTCTTCACCTTCCCTCCACCCACTTCCCCTCTGCTAATCACCATACCATTGTGTGTGTCTATGAGTTTGTTTGTTACTTTCTGTTTTATATCCCACATATGAATGAAATCATTTTGTTCTTGTTCTTTTCCATCTGACTTATATCACTTAGCATGATACTCTCAAGATCCATCCATGTTGTCACAAATGGCAATATTTCATTTTTTTGTGGTTGAGTAGCATTCCATTGTATATACATACCACATCTTCCTTATTCAATCATCAGTCAAAGGATACTTCAGTTGTTTTCACATCTTGGCTATTATGAATAATGCTGCAGTGAGCATAGGGGTACATATGTCTTTACAAATAAGTGTTTTCAAAATTTGGTCTAAATACCCAGAAGGGGGATTCCTGGGTTATATGGTAGCTCTAGTCCTAATTTTTTGAGGACTCTCCATGCTGTTTTCCATAGTGGCTGCACCAGTTTACCTTCCCACCAGTAGTGTGCGAGGGTTCCCTTTTCTCCACATCCTTGCCACCACTTATTTCTTGTTTTACTGAAAATAGTCATTCTAACAGGCATCTCACTGTGGTTCTGTTTTGCATATCTATTACAGCTACTAAAGTTGAGCATCTTTTCATGTCTGTTGGCCATTTGTATGTCTTCTTGAGAAATGTGCCCTTTCAGGTCCTCAACCAATTTTTAAATTAGATTATTGGGGGGGGGGGTTGTTTTTATTGAGCTATATGATTTCTTTATATATTTTCTACATTAGCCCCTTATCAGAGGTATCATTTGCAAATATCTTCTGTCATTCCTGACCTACTTCTTAAAGTGCATTTTTATCCCACTCATTATCCTCCTGGCCTCTGACTTCCCTCACCCTTATCACATATGTTAAATTTGACCATCAGTATTGTCCTTTAGCCAACATTTAATCAGTATTTATTGTGATCCAGCATACAAGACATCAGTTAGACTTTGGGGATATTCTCCATATCTCTTTACTCTTAGCCCCCAATAATTATTCCTTCTCTAGCTGCACTATTTCAAACATTCCTTAATATACAACCTCCCTGAATTAACTCAACTTTGGAACTTGCCTGTCTCCCTTCTAGCTACCCTACCCTCATGGACAGGCCTTTGATCAGGGATTCTATTAGGATACTTTCAGATACAAGAAATCAAAACAGAAAGAAGAAAAAAACCTGATTAATGGAGGCTTAAACCACAAGATAAAACTTACGGTTAACAAAAAGTCTAGTGGTAAGTGGTTCCAAGCAATTTATCAGGTCAAAGTTGTCAGTGTTCCAGGTTAGAGTCTCTTAGACTCTCTTGGCTTTTACAGCAAGATCACAAGATGGCTACTGTAGTTCCAGTCAGCACTTCCTCCCACTGGTGCACTTAGAAAAAAGGGAGAGGGATCAGATAAACTGTCCCACCAAGTGTTCTCTCTGTTATCAGTGTTTGCCACATACTCTCAGGAGACTTCCCTTGTATTCCATTGCCATAACTAGAACCAAGCCTACCCTCTTCCCCTGGCAAAGAGTAAATTAATGTGACTGACTTAATCATGTATAGTTCTCCTCTTGCACAAGGGCAGGGCCCATTGCTGCCTGTCCAAAATCTCAACAATCAGGAGGTTCAGTTAGCATGAAGGAAGAGAGGCAATGACTGTTGGGTAAATACATGGCTGTATGGGCCACAAAGACACCCAACTTTCCAGGAACAAAAACCAGCAGGATGTCAGCCAGGGTCGTATCTGCTTCACTTTGCATCTAGCACTTCATCTCACTGATGCTCAGAAACATTTCAAGTGGATAAAGGCTTAAAGGTGATTTGAAGAGGATGGCAAAAAATAAGAACAATACTTTAGTGCCTTTGTATGTGTGTGTCTGTGTGTGTAGTGAGGTATTAGGGTTGGATACAGGAAATCTGATCTTTAAATTACTGAATTTTTAAAAATTCAACAGAAGCAGATAACATGCAAAGGTATATAATAATTACACGTAACTTTAAAAAGTCATGTATAGGATACAATAGTACACAATGTGATGCTTATTTCTAGAAAAGACGCCCAAGGGAAAGTGAATTTTCAAAGGGAGTCTGACAGAAGAGAATAACAAATAAAGAAATGAGTGAAGAGCACACCCAGCACAGGGACTGAATCAGAATGGAAATATCCAATAAACACTGTATTTTTACCACTTCCTATTTTTTCCCTTAATGTCATTATCTTCCTCTCCTAACAACCTCTTGTTATTTTCTGCCAAATTTATTTCATAAACAGTCCGTACCCTGCCTCCAATCTTCACCTCTTAGTGAATGCTCAACCCTGGGCAATTGAGCTTTTGCCCTCATCATTTTGCTAGACAAGAATAGAAAAGGAAATGCTTTTGGAAGTTACCTAGTCTAAAACCAACCTCTTTTTCTCCTGCTAATCTACCCTGAAATATGGAAACTTATTCTAGTGATGAGATTCACAGAGCACCTTCCTCTGAATGAAAGAGATACCGGAAGAAATTCTGAGTTTTCCTCTTAAAAAATAGAGATGACCTTGGTACATCCTATGTTGTCAGTAATGTTCTTCTCCTCCATTCCCCAGGGTCAGTTTGGCTTATCAGAATTAAGCTTTCCATTACCTCAGTTGAAGTGGTTAGGGAAGCATATTAGCTCAAAACATTTCTTAATTGAAAACAGTAATAAAGAAAGAAGAATACAAGGCACAAGTCTGAGACCAAAAGAAATGTAGAGTATTAGATAGTGCTCCTAGATATTGGGCAAGTTCCTCAAATTCTTTTTCCATATTTCAGAATGGAAGGAAAGGGAGAGTTGAAAGATCTCTGTAGGGTTTTCAGCCCAAAAGACTTATAATTTTATGAAATTCCTTTCTCAAAATCACCAATGACCATTTTAATTATTAAACATAGTATTTGTTAGTCTTTTCTGGTTTTTCTTTACCTCTGCAGCATTTTGCACTCTTGACCACATTTTCTTCTTTCCCTCGATTTAAATAAAAAGGTGTGATTTCCTTTGAGCAAGGAACACTTAAGACCACTGCATATGGTTGTGTAGGGTGGGCATTGCCCAACACACCACGTGCAAAGGGCACTATTTCCATCAAACATATCATACCTATGTATTTATTATAAAACTTTTACATTGGTCATAGTAAACTATCTTATCTAAAAATGTTCTCATTCACACAGAGGATCCATAAGCTAGCAACAGCACTGGCAGCAATGTCACTGTTGGAAAGAACAGAATGAATTGCCTTAACACTCACCTATTAAGAACTGAGACTTTACTGTCAACTTTTTAACTATTTCCTTTCCTCAACAATGACCAGCACCTATTTGACTAACTTTTTTTTTGCATTCACTCTTTTTAAATGAGGGAGAAAGAGGTTCACACAAGCCAAGCCCATTAATTTTATCATTTTCACTTCTCCAACCATGGTATCTCCTAGTTTCCCTACCTTTGGTCTCATACTCCACAAATATATCTTATGTACCATTACCAGTTATGTCTTTTCAAACCACAGACACAATCATCTCTTTTGTTTTCTTAACAACATCCATTTACTGCTGAAGAAAATATGTCACCCATGTTCTGGTCCCAGTCTACTCTTCTGGCTTTTATCTCATGCTTACTTAGTATTACATACTCAAGGGGGGGGGGCAGAATATATATAGAATAACTTGACAAAAGGACAATTATTATTGGCTACAATATAAATGTTTATGCTATGTCTGTGTCCAAATAGACACCGTTATTTTCAAGATGTTTTAACATCTGATTGGGTAAAATAAAAGTGAAAATTCCATCCTCTTATTTGGGGCCTTCAGATAATTTCATAGGGATTTATAAAGTTTCCAGTTTTCCAATCCAGGGACACTTGCAGTTTAAGCCAACGCAAAGCATTCTTTCTCACCTTAGAATGATTTATTACTCAGAAGCTAAAGAAAACAACCCATTAATCCCTCCCTGTTATTCTCATATGAATGTGACATGCAGGGAGATGCCTCATCACTTAGTCATTTGCAAACTTTAGGACGTTTTGCTCAAAAACAGATGATAACTCATAGAAGTTCTCTCCCTGTTTATTGTTCCTGGTCATTAAATTGTCTTCAGCAGCAAGTCCATGACCTATCAAATCAGCTGACTGCTGTTTTTAGTTTTTATATAAATGTTCCTCCTGCCAATTTTCTAAATGTATCAGCCTTCCACTTGTGACATAAAATGAGTAAGCATCAAGGAGCTGAACTGAGGACCCACTGTTTCTTCCACTTAAAAGGTGGCTAAATCTAGAATTTTAAAACGAAACGTGCTTCATTTTATTTTCATATTTTAGAAGCATAAGGTAGACATATTGAAAAAATAAGAAAAATGACATCTGAGAAGCACAAGTGCCAAAGCAGAAAGCACTTCCCATGACTCAGTGACTTGGCTCCACTGTTCTCACACAGCATAGGCAGCCTGGAATCAATGACAATCTAGTTGCAGCCACATGGTCTACCCAAATCTAAGACAAAAAGATGGTCCCTGGGATCTAGAAAATCCCATTTTCTCCGTGTTTTGTTTTGTTTTGTTTTAAATAATTGAGAGTTCTTCCTCTGCCAATGTTTTGAAGCACCACAGTTCAGAATAACTAAACATCTATGTGCCAATTAATTACCTAACTTCCTCCTCTTTCTCTTCTTTCTTTTCTTTAGTTTGGGTGTGCCTTACTCTGTTCAGCAATTGTATTTCTTTAAACTGTGTATTTCAAATTTGTATAAACTTAGTCATACTATAAACATACTGTGAGAGCACTGTTTAAAGGAAATCTTTGATGAATGCTCTTATAGGGTAAACATCCTGAGAGCCACCTCTTAATTTCTCTCCTATAAAATCTGGGGTTTGTTCAGTGTTGTTATTTATTTATTTATTTATTTATTTAAGATACCTAAGTTTTAGCTCCCCACGGATGGTTATGAAAGGAGCTTTGCCTTCATCATAAACTCAATGAATTTTCTAGGCATGAGGCCTAAGTATTCTCACTTTAGTCAAATTCATAGTGCTCTCTCAATTATGAGTCATATTGTTTTAAAACCGCTGACAGTTTCATCAACATCATCATCGTTTCTGCATGTAGAGTTTACTTTAGGCTTTCTTTCACTTCACTGAAACCACCTCATTCTAGAAACAACTGAACAAAGGTATTTACATTGGATAGTATTCAAAGGATAGCATGTCAGGGCCTTTTTTTTTTTTCTTTTTTCTTTTCTTTTCTTTTTTTTTTTAGCATTACTGGCAAGTGAGGCTTGCAGGAACTAAAGAATATATCCTCTAACTGATGGGGAGGGGGGAAACAGCACCCTGTGTTAACTTATTTAAATATCAAAGTCCTCCCAAAAAGGAAAATACCCTATAACAACCACTTGGTGTCACTGCTGTAGCTTGCCTCCAGCTTTAGAGAAGAGACATTGGCTTCTTCTTAAGTCACCAGAAAAGAAAAATTAGACAAATAGATTTTTAATATTTTCTCATGGACATTTTAAAAAAGGTAATGATTGTTTCTGTTTTAAATTGAGTTATTCCACCATGTTTCTTTTTCTTGCTCTGCAAGACCATATATATATATGGTCTTTCCAGAAAGTGTCCAGCCAAGTAATATGAAAAATAGAGACATTTATTGAAGAAGACACAAGATACCAGAAACATTGTACACAGGACAATGACTCCTCAGTTCCATTCAAACTAGGCAGCTTGGGACCTCACACAGTTCTTGCAATCGCCATCAACTGCCCTGTTGTATTTTCCTGAATCTCATCCACAGTCTGAAATCTCTTTCCTTTCAAAGGTGATTTTAGTTTTGGGAAAATGCAGAAGTCATAGGGCACAAAATCTGAGCTGCCTGAATCACCTGGATGATTAGATGTCTTGCCAAAAACCCTGCACAAGATGCGAAGCACGAGTGGGCGCATTGTCACGATGAAGCTGCCAATCACCAGTTGTCCATAGCTGCAGCCTCCTGAATAATCTCAATAGTTTCCGTGGAGGAATGTTCAAACTTAATGCAAAATTTGATGCAGGTTAATTGCTCTACTTGTTCAGTCATTTTGAATATGATGGCCACACAGAACACATGCTCACTCAAAACATCTATGCCCCCACTGACTACTACAGTGAAGTCATCATTGTTCATGCATGAGCATTCCAGTCCACTCTCCTTGGCTGCCAGGTTACATCAATGTCACAAAAACCATTCTGTTTATATTAACAGACCATGTGTGTGTGTGTGTGTGTGTGTGTGTGTGTTGCTTTACTTACAAATCTATTTTTCAATTGAAGGAAAGCTAAACTAATTCCACTTCCCTTTGTTGCTTGGTCTTCTCTTTCATGACAAGCACATTTTAGTTCCAGCATGTTTTAATAATAAAAACAAACTCCCTTATTAAATTTATACAATGTTATAGATAAAATATATTTTTAAATAATTTCATTTACTGGCCAATTACATGCCTAATTCTATGTAAGATATTTCATATAAGTACATGCATTCTATCACAAAACCCTACATAAACTGTACCATAAATGTAGCTTCACAAATGAAATTGAAGCCAGAATATTGCCTCCTCTGCTCCCCACACCCTAATCTTAAAGTCAGAAATCCTAATACAAATACCTTTTCGGGTTTTTGCTCTCTCCTTTAGATGCTGCTTTGTCTTATTAAAAATATTATCTCTTTGCTACTGACCAATTTATGAAGTGTCTAGGGTGCAGACTTCAAGGAAATTAGACTACAAGTTAAATATAAAGGGCCCTACATAAAGATATAACATGCAGTCTTCTTGATGAGTCATATTGTTTCTGGTAACTATGGAAAAGAAGCTAATTGCAAACCCAGAGCTGTGAGCTAACTTCTCTATCAAAATCAAACACACCTAGAACATTTCCCAAACTTTTGCTAAGGGACAAAAGAATCTATACCTTGGAAAAAGAATCCAATGAGTGGACCCATTTTTGGCTGACAAATTAAGGATGTCTTCTTGGTTTGTTTGTTTGTTTTTCAACAACACAGTGCACTTTAGTTCTTCTGTAGAAAATGTCAATAATCTCAAGTTTCTTCCTTGCTTTCAGATTTCAAAGGAGATTTATGACCAAAAACAGATTCACCCAACCAAACATTTATGTAAGAAATACTGATTTAATTTTAGCATACTGCCTAATTCTGCCTTCTTCTTGACACAACAACTGGGAAGAAAATCAAAGCAAAAAATTGCATAGTTAAGTCTGATAATAGCCAAAATAATGATTATACTAACATCAGACACTTAAAACACTGCCAACAGAAAGAAAACAGATACGGTTCATTTTGCTGGAGTAAAATTGAAAAATAAATTCTGAATCCATGTTGAGTGCCAAGTCCTATATCTAGTGATCACCCAGCTCTGATATTGTTAAATTAAGGTGAGAATCACCTAACGTAAAATTAACCATTTTAACGTAGACAATTTAGTGCCATAAATCACATTCACAATATTGTACAACCACCACCTCGATCTACCTTCAAAACATTTCCTGCAACTCAAAAGGAAACCCCATGCCCTCTGAGCAGTTACTCCTTATTCCCTTTCCCTTCAGCTACTGGCAACCACCAATCTGCTTCCTGTTTCTATGAATTTTCCTATTCTGGATATTTCATATACATGGGTGTAACCATACAATATATGACCCTTTATGTCAGGCTTATTTCAAGATTTCTCCATGTTGTAGTATATATTAGTGCTTCATTCCTCTTTATGGCTGAGTAATATTCCATCATGTGTATATATTATGCCTTGTTTATCTGTTCATCTGTTGTTGAATATTTGGCTTATTTTCAACTTTGACTGATTTGAATAGTATTGCCATGAACATGTGTGTAGATGTCTTTGTTTGATTACCAGTTTTTAATTCTTTTTGGTATATACCTAGGAGTGAAGTTGCTGGATCATATGCTAATTTTATATTTAACATTTTCAGGAATAGCTGTGATGCTTTTTGTAGCACATCTTTTCTCTTGTCATCAGCCTCCAATG
Source organism: Furipterus horrens (assembly GCF_987537825.1). Classification (NCBI taxonomy): domain Eukaryota; kingdom Metazoa; phylum Chordata; class Mammalia; order Chiroptera; family Furipteridae; genus Furipterus; species Furipterus horrens. Next base: position 40,729,391 of record NW_028327174.1, on the reverse strand, counting down.
AGATTTTCTTTTTTAACTATAGGAACAGGTAGAGCAACTTCAATAAAACCAGCAGTTCTCAAACTTTTTGGTCTCTATAACTCTCAAACACTTTTAAAGACCCCAAAGAGTGTTAATTGTGTGGGTCATGTCTACCAATACTCACTCTATTAGAAATTTAAACTGATAATTTTTTAAACAATGAAGCAATTACATATTAACACAAATAACATATTTCTCAGAAAGAGAACTATATTTTCCAAGGTAAAAAATTAGTGACAAGAGTAAAATTTTTATGTATTTGCAGCTAATGTAAGATAACTGGATTCTCACTTCTGCTTGTACATTCAACTGCTGTGGCAAGCTGTTTTATTGAAGTATTGGAAGAAACTCCAGCCATACACAGATATGTAGTTCAACAGCCTTTTCAGGAATTTATGAGCATTTTCTTGAATACTACATGAAAACTTAACAAGTAGTAGAATCTTAAAGGTTAGTTGTATTGTGGGATCTGAAACTATATGAATGGATATTTTACTTGATTACATTAAAATCTGTTTGTCTGTTCAGCACTTTGTTTTTGTTTTTTTAGGTATATTTTATTGATTATGCTATTAAAGTTGTCCCAATTTTTTCCCCCTTTGCCCCCATCTGCCCAAGTGCCTACCTTCACTTCATCAATCCCCTCCTCCTTTAGTTCATGTCCATGGGTCATACACAGAAGTTCTTTGGCTTCTCCATTTTCTATACTATTCTTAACATCCCCCTTTTTATTTTGTACCTACCAATTATGCACCTTTTCCCCCATTCTCCCCATTCCCCCTCCTTACCGACAACCTTTCATATAATCTCCATATCTATGGGTCTGTTCCTGTTCTAGTTGTTTGCTTAGTTTGTTTTTGTGTTTTGTTTTGTTTTTTAGACTCATTCGTTGATGGTTATGAGTTTGTTGTCATTTTTCCGTTCAGTTTTGATCTTCTTTTTCTTAAATGTGTCCTTTTAACATTTCATATAATGAAGGCTTGGTGATGATGAACTCCTTTAGCTTTACCTTGTCTAGGGAGCACTTTATCTGCCCTTCCATTCTAAGTGATATCTTTGCTGGATAGAGTAGTCTTGGTTATAGATCCTTGCTTTTCATCATTTTGAATACTTCTTGTCAGTCTCTTCCTGCCTGCAAAGTTTCTTTTGATAAATCAGCTGACAGTCTTATGGGAATTCCTTTGTAGGTAACTCTCTTCTTTTCTCTTGCTGCTTTTAAGATTCTCTCTATCTTTAACCTTTGGCATTTTAATTATGATGTGTCTTGGTGTGTTTCTCTTTGGGTCCAACTTGTTTGGGACTCTTTGTGCTTCCTGGACTTATATGTCTATTTCCTTTGCCAAACTAGAAAAGTTCTCCTTCATTATTTTTTCAAGTAAGTTTTCAATTTCTTGCTCTTTCTCTTCTCCTTCTGGCACCACTATGATTTAGATATTCACACTTTAAAAGTTGTCCCAGAGGTTCCTAAGTCTCTCCTCATTTTTTCCAATTTTATTTCTTCCTTCTGTACTGGTTGACTCTTTATTCCTTCCTTAGGTTCCAAATCGTTGATTTGAACCTCAATTTTCTTCCCTTCACTATTAGTTTTGTGTGGATTTTCCTTCATTTCATTTAGTATAGACTTCACTTCTTCCCTTATTCATTTACCATACTCAGTCTTGTCTTTCAAGTCTGTGAGCATCATTATCACCAGTGTTTTGAGCTCTGTGTCTGTTAGGTTGGCTATCTCCTCATCTGTTAGGTTGGCTCTCTCCTCATTACTTAGTTGTCCCACTGGAACCTTGATCTGCTCCCTCCTTTGGCCACATTTCTCTGTCTCCTCAACTTGACAGGCTCCTGTGTTTCCTGTGTGTCTTAGGTAGAGCTGTCACAATGTTACATTGTAAGTGGAGGAGCCTTAGATATTCATCAGTGATGGGTGACCCATTTCTCCACCTTGTGATGCTATACATGGGAGAGGGATCAAAGAGGGGATAATGCTGCTTGCTAAGCACTCACCCCTTTCCCATCAATTCACCCACTTCTCTCTAGCTGTTGCCCTGGTGATGGTTTCCAGAGTGGGTGGGTTTGTGGACATTCAAGGACTGGGGAGCCTCTAAACAAACTCATGGGACATTGGCAGTTTCTTCCACTGTTCCAACCCCCACTAGTTTTCACAGCCAGAAGCAATATGGCTTTATTTTCCCCAGTGCTGTGTGGTCTGCCCTGGGACTGGGATTACTTCCCAGGTGTCCCTCCCAGATTTTACAGTGTATGACTGCTCTTTCCGATGGCCAGCCACAGCCACTGCCTTGCTGCTGCTGCCACCACTACCACAGCCACAGCCACCACATCGCCTCTTCCCCGCCCCTTCTACCTGTCTAGATGAATATTGCTTCTTACTTTCTTTGTTTTTTAGACTTCCATGCAGTTAAGTTTTCTGGTAGTTCTGGCTGTTCTTTGTTTCAAGGTACATGTAATCCTTCTTATGATTGTGGAAGGAGGCGAAGCATGTCTATCTACGCCTCCATCTTGGCTAGAAGTCTCTGTTCATCGCTTTAAATAGCTCTTTCATCCATGCATGATTGTAACATTAGAAATGTTGGCTCACTGAGTTATGTATCTCCTCCAAATGTTCATACACATCTTGTTATATAATAACAAAAAGTCATATTTGTTAATATCCCCATCAATCTCATCAGAAAAGCATGGGAAGCTTTCAAGGGGACAGATATATGCTTTCCAAAATTCTAATTTTTACTTAGAACCTTGAACATTGTTATTTGCAACAAATACTTGTAGTTGGTGTCATTGTATGGACAGGCTTACTTCATTTATTATTTTTTTAAGTACCAGCCAACTACCCAAGTCAGCATAATATTTTGTAAGTTCTTTCAAGTAAAAGATATGAAAAACGGGGACTAGTGTCACTCACAACTCAAACAGTTGCACAAATGCTTTCCCTCAAAACAACCCTCACATTTCTGTGTGCAGCAGAAGTTCTTTGTGAGTGTTTCTAAATTTGTCATGCAGAATTTTTAAAAGGCACATAATCAAAGATAAAGATTTAATAAAATTAATAATCTTTCCTAGTCCATCAAGGATGTTCCTCAGTAAAAGCAGATTTTCTTTCACTGAGGTGACACCTAGCGCAGTGCAGGACCACTGCCTGGCCAGCAGTTTTACCCACCACTGTTTTCGACCCATCTGAGTAAATGCCAACATAGTGAAAAAGGCAGATAAAGTTTCAGTATAATTATTATGAAAATAGTTTCACTATGCACAACTCTCTGAAAGGATCTCAGGGAATCCAAGTGGTCTATACAATATGCTTTAAAAACTACTGCTTTAAACTTAGAAGCAGACCAGAGAAAAGTTGTACAGGAATAGCTTTCTACAGACAGGACTAGAAATTTGGGATTCCCAAGCAATCAGTGGGGAAAAGTGTCCCAAGAGTTGCTTGTCTTAAGAGCCAAAGCAGAAAGAGAAAAAGAAAGAAGCTATCTTAACCTCCTAAACAACCAAATTTCTTAGGGGTCTTTTAAATGGTGCTAAACATCCCTCTTATGTAACCAATGCTTCTGCTATTATTTCTTCCTCTGGCCAAGAAAATACATACTCTAGAGCCCCAAATTCTTACTATTATTCCCATAACCCTGCGTCACCTCTGCAGGATCTTCATTTATCAACTCATCTCCACTTTCTTTACCCTTCAAGGCCATTCCAGAGACTACAAGTAAGTAGATGAGTATCTTCAATTCATATCTGAAAGCACTGTCACTCCTCCAGAACTTTCTATGACTCTCCACTGACAAATTGCAGTTTTCTCATAGGGTCCCCATAGACATTTTTGCCTTTAAAAATGACTCATACATCGCTAAAGTTTGAGACATACTTTTTGCATGGAGTACAAAACCTACTCTTAACATTCAAGGCCTTGGAGTTTGGACCTCAACTAAACTTCTTGCATTATGGCCCATTAGGCCTTTTTACCTGTAGTTCCTAAACTGGGTTGTTCATCAGAATCACACTGAAAGCATTTTTAAGCTACAGATTCCAGACACCACCACTGAGATCCTGGTTTAATTGGCCTGCCATGGAGCCCAGAAATCTGTATCATTTTTAGTTTCTTGTTTGATTCTAATGTCTACCTGGGTCTGAGAATATAAGCTGGAATTACTGTAGTCAGACTAGTTTATCAGTCTTCCAACTATCACACCTTTCTACCTTCACACTTCTGCTGTTCACCTTCTTATACCCTCTACCCACTTTCCCCCAATCATATCCTACCCACACTGAAGATCCAGCTCAATTAATACCCAACCACATTCTCTACAAATATCCTCCTGATTACATCAACAGGAAAGCATTCCACTACCCCTAGGACTTCAGAAATACTGTTGCTCTTTCCAATTTATTTGACACATCACCCCATACCACCTCCTTTATTGTTACTTTGAATAGCTTTTGACATGCTATACTTATTTAACTTTTACATATTTTTGTTTTATGTCCCTATCTATAATGTACAATGGAAAGGCCTCCAGGACAGGAATGTACCTTATTCTTTTACATACCAGATTCCTAGCTTCCATCTTGTATATTACTGGTTTTAAAACAATCTCTTACTTTGATTACACATATCTAAAAATTCTAAAATATTCAAGATAACATTTAACATTCATGTAGCACTTTCTGATCTATGAAAAATGTTCATATCTGTTATTTCACTTGCGATGTCAACCCCATTAAATGTGGTAGTATTTATTACCCCTATCTTTAAGGCAGAACTAAGGCTTAGGGAAGTCTAAAGTGACCAAGTTTAAATAATCATTAAATGGCAGAATAGGGAAAATAATTCAGGTTCATCTAATTCCAGAGGCTAAGCTCTTAATAATAATGCTATATTTCTTTATATAACATGCATCATTATTCATTTTGTATCCCCTAATTTTTATTTTAAGTATATTATATATGCAATCAAACATAAAGTGGACAACTTTATTCAGTACACTAGGTTAAGCTCCTAACAACTGTCATCTCATTTAATTTTCAGCAGCAAAATCAAATGATTCTAAAAGGACTGGGGGTAGGGCAAGGAGAAAACCATGAGGAAAAGAAGCATAAAATAAACCTTAAAAGATGGGTAGAAATAAACTAGGCAGCCATTGAAAATAAGAGGAAATTAGCACCAGCCATTTAAGGGCGATAAGAATTTTAGCCTGGCTGCTTCAGAATGTTTGTGCTGGAGAGTTCCATACTGTGAAATAAAGTCAGCTTGCCAGGATGAGGCTGATGGGGAAGATCTTAGAAGGCCAGGATAACTAACATTGTCTTGATCGGTTATGCAGTCGACTGTTACTAAGGTCACTTCTTCACTTAAATACTTTCCTGATAACATCTTTGAAATTTGATTTATTAAGTCAATAGGCCTTGTGATTCATGGCTCCAAAGCTCAATATTTCTGCTGAAATCTAGAACACTGAAAGATGAGCAGGATCAATCAAAATACCCAGCACATTATTCTGAACCTTTTCTTTTTTTTAGAAGCTGTTGCCACAGTCACAACTTCAGAGGGCTTTTTTTCTTACCTTTTCTTCTTTTCAAAGAGAAATCACTAGGATTTGGTTCTATGGTCAGAATATTTCTTCAAAATGTTTCTTGTTATCTGAGATGTAAGGTTTTAAGCTTAGAAAGAGCAGACCCAAACAGGTTCTAGTTCAATGCAATAATCATATTGAGGAGCTTGAAAAAACTTGGGCTATAAAGATAATACAAATGGGTTTGGGGATGCAGAATTATGTATCCTGTCTAGACCTATCTTTAAAGCCGTAAAAATCCAAGGATTCCCCAAAGACCTTTCCCTTTAGAGGATTTTGGGGGTGGCTCTGGGAGATTTGCCAGAAATCATAAGTAAGCTCTGAGTTTCAGGTTCCAAGATCTACAACAAATTGTGAAAACAAGCAATTGTTTAATCTTACCTTCATTTAACACATTGTTGCTCAGCCCGTTAAGTTTCAAAATAATAATAAAATAAAATAAATAAGCTTCAGAATCCCATCTTTCATTATAAACTATATAAAAAAATTTATACTAAAAGATCTGTCTCCACATTGAAACTCCACTAAAAAGGAGAGAAGAACTAAAATTAAAGTGAATTTCTATTAGGCATTTATTTAACAAGTCCTGTGAGCTAGTTATATGTATGGATTCTAAGAACTGCAGAAGAACTGGTGAACAAGACAAAGTTTCTGCTTGCATGGGTCTTACATTCTAGTAGGGAAATAATACATATAAAGATATATACAACTGTTTAGAAGAAAACTATCAGGCCATGGTAAGTGCTTTGTGGAGAGTGACAGGGTAGCTGCTTAAGACTAGTTGGGCAGGAAAAATTCTTTCTGAGGAGAAGACATTTAAACAAATCTAAATGACAGGAAAAAGTCAAACCCTTGAAAATGCAGGAAGGCATCTTCCAGGAAGAGGAAAGTAATGCACAGGTGTATTTCATCAAGGAATAAAAAAGAACCCCTCCCCAAACACACCCAACCTACCTGGACAATTTTTAAGTTGGGGTTTATGTTGCAGATCTAATAAAAAAGTACAAAACATAGTTGCTGTGGTCTGAATGTTTGTGTCCCCAGAATTCGTATGTTGAAACCTGATGCCCACTGTGATGGTATTAGGAGGTGAGGCCTTTAGGAGGTGCTTAGGTCAGGGGTTGGGTTGGGGAGCAGTACCCTTGTGAATGGGAGTAGTGCTTTATAAAAGAGACCCCTGAAAGATTCCTTCCCCATCTGCCATGTAAGGACACAGCGAAAAGATGCCTTCTGTGATCCAGGAAATGGGTTCTCACCAGATACTGAATATGCTAGTGTCTTGATCTTGGACTTCCCAACTTCCAGAACATAAGAAATAAACAGTTATTGTTATTTAGCCACCCAGTTAATGGTAGTTTGTATAGCAGCCTGAACAAACTGAGACTATCATGGAATAACAACATAAAATAATAGGATTGGACTTCCGGCCAAGATGGAGGCTTAGACGGACACGCTAGGTCTCCCTCTACAACTAGAGAGGAATACAACTACTTCAAAACAAAGGATAACTAGAAATTCCAGAAAATAAAACTACACGGAAGCCCAACATATGAAGTTATAAACCAGCGGCGCCCTTTGGGCAGGTAAGGGGAACGAAAGGGGGCGGTGCTGTTTGCGGTCGCACCTGGGACAGCGGCGGGGAGAACAACCCCAGCTGCAGTCGAACCCCCGGCAGCTCGCGACCCCAACGCTGGGGAAAGCAGCCACCACATCGCCTTGAACAGTGAGGCCCAGGGGGGCGGGAGGACGGATCCTGGTCTCCTAGCGGAATAACTGTGTGAATCCATCTTGGACCCCCGCCCCCAAAGAAAGCGCCACAGGGCTGCGAAATAGGTCGCGGACAGGCACCGGTCGCTGGATTGTGACGACAAAGCACCACGGCACAGCAAGAAAGGCTGCCAAACGGCGCCGGTCGCTGGGTCATTACGAGTACACAGGCACTGCCCCCTACAGCCGGCCCAAGAAAACAAAACGCATCTGTCAAAATGAGGCAGACAACTATAGAAATCCCGGTGGCACAGCTCACTAGGCAACAGATGGAGAACCTGACAGATGAACAGATAAGAAACCTGTCAGATGCTCAGTTCTGGGCCATTGTTATCAGGTGACTTACAGAATTCACAAAAGATCTGGAAAAAGATGAGAAAGAAGCGAAAAACACTCATAACGAAAGGAACAAAACCACATACGAGACAGATGGTGAGGAAAAAAAATCCAGAGTTCATTTCAACAAACTGGAATATGGAGAAGGAACAAGCAGTCAACCAATGCAGGGAGAGGAAATGGGAAGCAACGATGAGAGGATCAGAAACCTCTGGGACAGCTATAAAAGGCCCAACATAAGAATCATTGGTTTGCCAGAGAGCGAGGAAGATGAACTAGAACTTGAAAAATTAAGTGAAAATATAATAAAGGAGAACTTCCCAGACTTGGGGAAGGAAATAGACTTACAGGTCCAGGAAGCACAGAGAGTTCCAAAAAAACTGGACCCAGGGAGAACCACTCCAAGACACATTATAATCAAAATGTCAAAAATTAAAGATAAAGAGAGAATCTTAAAAGCAGCAAGAGAGAAGAAAAGAATCATGTACAAAGGGGTCCCAATTAGACTATCAGCTGACTTCTCAAGGGAGACCCTGCAGGCAAGAAGGGACTGGCAAGAAATATTCAAAGTAATGAAAATCCAAAACCTACAACCACGAATACTCTATCCAGCGAAATTGTCATTCAGAATAGAAGGACAGAGAAAGTGTTTCCAGGACAAAATAAAACTGAAAGAGTTTATTAGATCCAAACCACTGTTACATGAGATGTTAAAGGGACTGGTTTAGAAAAAGGAGGATCAAGACAATGAAATCTAAAATGAAAACTGCATCACAAGAAACAACAGAAGCTAGGGAATTGAAACAAAGGCAAACTAAACAGGCAACGAGAGTGGAAAAAGAACTATAGGTACGGGGAACATATTGGGGGGAGGTCAACAGGGAGGGGGAATGGGGAGAGGGAGGGAGATGATATAGGAATTAAGGATCATGGTAGGAGGGAATGGAATAGACAGAGAGAGGTTGAGAAGAACTGTATGCACAACTAATGGACATGATCTAAAAGGGGGGGACAACTGGAGGGAGGGGGGCCACCGGGTGGAGGGGAGCAGAGGGAAGGGAAATTGGCACAAATGTAATATTATAATCAATAAACTGAATCATCTTAAAAAAATAAATAAAAATAAAAATAAAATAATAGGATTGGAGTGCCAATTGTCTATCCTTTCTCATTCACACCACTCTTGGCAATTGCTGCTCTATTGGACTTAGTAACTATATTTCCAGTGAATAGTTTACTTTCCTTCTTACTATTATGAAGATAACATGTATTTTTCCCTTTGTATTATAAGTAGGAAAGCTACAATAAAATTAATTTATACCATTCATCACTTTTGAGGTTCAGTTTTGCACTTTTATTAATTTTGAAATATTAATGAGTATACTCCAAATAAAATCCAAGATGATGATTGTTCAAGCATCAGTGACCTTGCTGAGCTGGTGAACAAATGGGAACTGCATTCAATTTTAAACCAGTAGAGGACTTATAATGAGTCCTTCACATCCAGTGAAATATGTCTGGATTAACCGCACTCAACTGGTAAAGACACACAAGGTTCCTCAGAATAGAGTTTACACTCCACTGATAGCAGAGAGCTATTTGTATCCACTAATCTTGGGTAAATGAATATTGCTTTCCTTTGACTTTGTTCTTCCAGCCATCAAAAGTTAATAATAACAATCCTGCCAACCTCTTAGAGATATGTCAATTTTAAATAATATAGTAATGATTATGATGATAATAATAGCAACTACCGCTTATTGAGCAGCAAAGGTGTTAGATGGTTTGCAAAGGTGTCCACAATATTTCCTCCTGTCCCTGCTTGCATATCCCTTGAAAGAAAACTTTGTGGCATCTCTTTCTCCAGCCCTTGAATCTGGGCTAGTCTTGTGACTTGCCTTAGCCAATAGAATATATGTGGAAATGACATTAAGCAAGCGCCAGAGCCTGGGCCTAAAAAGGCTTATTGCTTTTGCTCTTGCTCTCTTAGAATGCTGCTGAAGACCGCCCTGTAAAGAAGCCCAAACTAGCCTACTGCAGTATGAAAGGCCCCCTGGAAAGATAGGCTCAACCACCCCAGCTGTCCCAGCCATACCAGTTGAGGCCCCAGACTGGTGCAAATAGCTGTCTCAGAACATCCAGTCCCAGACAAGCTACCAGCTGACCTCAGCCGCATGGGTGAACCCAGGCCAGAATCATAGAAGTTTTGTGGAGTCAGTCACAAAATCATTCTTGAGAAGGAAATCATTCTTGTTTTAATCCCTTAGATGTCGGGATAGATTTTTTTGCAATTATAGATAACTGAAATACTAAGTATGTACTAGAGATCTGTTTTATATTTAGTATCTAAATGAATCTTCTTAACAACCCTGTGCTGCCAACACTATTAACGGCACCACTTTATAAAGAACTTGAAGTGCTGTGAATTTAAATAACTTGCCCAAGGTCACACAGTAAAGGAACAAATCAAACTCAGCTCTGGCTTCAAGCACACATTTATATCACCCTAGCATTCTGATGATGTTTGTGAAGGAAACAAGGGGGGTCGGTGGAGCTTTTAAAATCCAGGTCAGATTATCAGTATTATTTTTCTATATGAAATGTAATACTCTGTTTTGGAAATTTCAAGGAAATAGTAGTGTATATGAAAAAAATTAGACAAATTTTAAAATACTGATAATTTATTTATGAAGAAATATACACATATATATATCAATACCTTATATTCAAATAACTTCCAAAGTATATAATTTTAGTAGTTTAAATCATGGCTCTGAGATGATCCTCTACAAATTTATTTGAAAAAATCAGCTCTACTGGATTTCTATGCTACTTTCATAAGGTTAAAAATCACTAAACATGTGCTCCCCTGGGGACTAAAGTCACTTCGATGTTTTGTTTCAGGCCAGGCCACCTCCTTCAGGCCACCTCCTTCAGGATCCTTTTGTTCAGCTGCACCTAGGCCCACACAGAGGCAAACTAATTAATCAAAATGGCTATAGGTGAAAGGTTACACTCATTATTTATTAAGCATCTGCTAGTTATTTTCATTGCTAGATTCACGGCGGAGACAACGAAGTGAGGACCATGGTCTCTAATGAAGGCAAGAATATGCGGTAGAAATCAACTAAGTTGTTCCCTCCCTTCAGCCACTCTGGCCATAAGATGAGAGACCTGACAACCATTAATGTAGCAGCTGTGGTCATCCACCCAGAAGGTGGATCATTTTAACTGATAAACTGAGCTCATACATGCCATGAGCCATGATAAAAGGAACTGTCTTGAAAGCTTTGGTAACTATGAACAAATTGCACATTGCCAGCCCTAGCGCTTGTCCACCTGGTTTCTACCTCCCACAATATATTTGAGGTCTTTTAAAAAGAATAATTTTCAGATCTATGCACTCACAAAATATCCAAAATAGCAGACGAAATGAACATCTGCATTAAAGAGAAACACTTTAACCCTTACTGCTTTTGAAAGTCCCCATTGGAGCCCTGACTGGCATGCTCAGTGGGTTGGGCATTTTCCTCAAACCGAAAGTTCACTGGTTCGATTCCAGGTCAGGGCACACTCCTGGGTTTCGGGCCAGGTCCCTGGTTGTGGGGCTCACGAGAGCCAAACAATTGATGTTTCTCTCATACATCGATATTACTCTTCCTCTCTCTAAAAAATAAATACATAAAATCTTTCTTTTTTTTTTAAGAAAGTCTGCATTGGAGAGTGGCGTTCAGAGCTTCCTTTTCAGGTCCCAAACCGCTTTCATTATGTGTAGCTAATGATAAAACTGCTAACCATTGCCTTGGCAACACATCCATGTGCTAAGAAAGGAAACAACAAACCTGAGGTTTATTTTAAATTTTCTATCTGTCAGGTCTCTTATACTGATTTAGGAAATAATTTTTAAAAGCAAAAGATAATAATAGCCTACAAATAGTAACAGGATAATATTTCACGAGAGAAGACAGTTGTGAAAATGTATTAGAGTTTATTTTTTAAATATATGAATCAAAGAGTTTTATGCCATTCATGTTCTTTATGTTACCCATTAAAATACTATGTCTGCTCTAAAATGTATACTGTATTTAGTCATTTAGTAACTACCTGAATTTTTCACGTATTGAAATTTCCCATATAAAAATTTATATATGGTTAGAGAATAAAATTACTCTGATAAAGCTCTAACTCTAGATTTGAAAGCAATTAAAGGTTAGTGCTTTAAAGCTATAGTGTGTAAGTCAAATTAGAATGCAAGTATAAAACTCAAGAATTTCTGAATCATTATTTTAAGTCCCCAGCAGAAACTGTAGCCTCATAGTTCAGTTATCTGTTCTTTACATTCCACTTCTACATTACTGTGGTTCTACCTTTTTCTTTTATCAAATTCTGTTGGTAAATGGAAAAAAAAGAAATAAAAATTTTTAAAACTAGGACTTAATATTAAGAAGTAGCAGATTATAGAAAAGCCAAACACCACAGACATATTCATAGCATTTTATTTCCATGCTTCAATTTGTTGGCTAGAAGCTACCTTTTGCAGTTATCCCAGGGCTTGCTCACAATTTAGGAAGTTGCCAAGGCAGCTTTCCCAGGGAACATGACAGGGCCTGCATTTTGTTGAAATAGAAGCACATCTAGACTACATTTGAGGGCACAATGCCAGTCTGCATAATTCCTCACCCTGTAATTAACTATTGCTATTACAACAGGATTCTCATCTCCAAAGGGAGCCTTTTAATTAGTTTATATGTTTATCTTATTTTCAAAGGGATTATTTTTCTGAATCATTCAATTCTGAAAGTATTTTAAAATTATATCAGTGTTGTTTGTTTTTTATTTATAGAGGTATTACATAACTAATTAATTGAATGCCTATAATACATAATGTACATAATGATATCTATCTGACTTTTTAAAAAATAAGTTACCAGCCCTGACTGGTTTGGCTCAGTGGTTTGGGCATCCTCCCACAAACCAAAAGGTCCTGGTTTGATTCCCATCTGGGCACATGCCTGGATTGTGGGCTAGGTCCTCAGTTGGGGGTGTGCAAGAGGCAACCAATCAATGTTTCTCTGGCACATCAATCTTTCTCTCCCTTCCCCTCTCTCTAAAGATAAACAAAGAAAATCTTTAAAAAATAAGTTACCAAAAGTGTATGAAAACCTAAATAATCATTACTAACAGTTGTTGAGCACTCCTTATATACCATGTAATACATTCAGTGTGCTTATGCATCATTCATTCAACATACACGTATTGTCTACTATGTGCACTACTGTAGGACCTAGAGAAAAACAGTGAACAAAATGAAATCCCTGCTTTCATGGAGCTTATGCTGCAGTAAGAAAACAACAATTAAATAAGCATGCATAAAACATGTGTAATAACAGCAGGTGCTATGTGTTTGTGTATAGAAGTATCTCATTCAAATGATAAGCTGACATGAGCAGAGACCTGAAGAAGGTGAGAAAGTCCAAAATTGGGTCTTGGGGTGGGGGATGTTCGTTAAAGATCATCAAGCAATTATTTATTCAGGATTTCTTATAACCACTTACCATTTAATCCTTACAGCAGCACTTCATGGTAGGTATTTTTATTGCTCCCATTTTACAGGTAAAAGCATTGAGTCTTGAAAATGTAAAGAAACTTGCTTAAAGCGGCACTACTTATAAAGGGCAAGCTAATATTTAACCCTTACCTGCCTCACTCCCAAATGTGCTTTTGACCATCTTCCTCATGTCAAATTACCCAACTACTCAAAATCAAGATTTCTACACATTCAATACTGGTACCTACCGAATAGGATAGTCAGTTACAACATCATACTTAAAAAGAAAAAAAAAAAATCAACTTGAGGTAAATGAGGTTTCGCTCAATCAAATAAATAAATGAAAAAGAAAAATGCCTCTCCATTCCCATCTTGAGGGACCTAGACAAAGGCAGAGCAGACCTTGTAAGTTGTGGCTCTCCAGACACAAAAGTTGTGCTAGATGGCTCTGTGGTGGCAGGTACTGAAATCATCTTTCAAAACAGCACTCTCAGAGCTGCCAAAAGAGGCCATGCGTAAGGAGAGGGAGAGGAAGAAGAGGATAGGAACCGGAGCTTGTTGTGGGAAGTCTCTTACCATCACTTCCCCTTCTGTTCACCTCTCTCTTTTCAACAGAACCTTACCATCAGGGTTGGATGTTTCCATCTGGCCACAAAAATGAGCCAGTCACAAGATATAATCTACCTCAAGACTGATCCTGCTGGGATGGGAGGAATTGCTTTCAAGATCTACAATCCACAGGACTTCACTTAAGCACTACATTTCACAAGGACTTAGAGGTGTGGCTGGCTGAGAAAGGGTGGCAGAGCTATTACCATCTCCTTGTTTAGGATTGGAGCCCCTTGATTTCCTCTTATGCCCTGGAAGCTATGTACCTGTGCATTAAGGGTATCTGTAAAGAGTAAAAGGCATGAATAGGAAAATGGGGAAGGAGGAAGTTGTGTTCTCCAGCCACTCTACACTTGAATAAGTGTAGTTTTATAGTAATAGTGATTTGAAGTAGTGAACATACAAACCCAAGCAATCAAAGGAAAATTATCTTACTTAATACTAGGAATAGATATTTTTCTTTCTGCCTCTCAAATCCAAAGAGGAAAATCAGGATGAATGGCTTAGGTTGTAAACTTTAAGGTCAAGGACCTTTGAGCTTAGCTCTCAAGTTCTCAGTAGTCAATTACATGTGAAACATGATTAATAGCATGATAAATATAAGTTGTGGAAAATGCAATTGAAAGTCAGAGGCTCCTTCCATGGGCCCCCTTACAAAGCTTGTCATAAAGAGGACTTAATCAACATTAGCAGGGCAATTAGAAAGTATCGCCTATTAAAAGTGTGCTCTTCCCTGGCGCCTCTTATTGGAGTTTGTCTGTGTGGGTGTGTTCATAAGAGGAATTGGTGAGCAGAGAGTGTACCGGGTACAATGTGTATTCAGAAGAGGAAACAGATCTTCAGTGAGGAAGAACATATGTTTCTGAGGCTGCATCTGTGCAAGAAGTACATAGTCCCTGAAGTTGTACTAAGAAAAAAAAAACTACCGTATTATAAAAAATCTTTTATTTCACACATGTCATCTTGGCACATTTCCCTTCTAGTGCCTTTTCTGCTTGACCAATAGCCCTTTCTCACCCTCAGGTCTAGGAAAACCACGAAATGTTTCTAACAGTCTGACACAGCCTGACTAACCAGATATGCTTACTCACTAAGGGATCCCAGAGGCAAATCTCAGCCCAGTAACACACATGACTCTTTAGGGCGCACCTGCCCGGAGGGCGTTCTCTACGCAATCCAACGGATATCTTATCCTTAGAAGTCCGGGCCGAGGCCAAGCGAGGCAAATAAACTTGGGCGCGGCCCTGGCCTACAGTATCCTAGGTGATCCAAAAGTGTGCGCGACCCCCGGCGGCCCGCGCCCTCCCCCACCTCCCCGGGGGCGGGCCCGACTCGCCAGGTACCGCGCTGGCGGCCGGCTCCGCCCCTGCTCCCGGGCTGAGTGCGCCTGCCTGCCGGGAGCCGCGCCCCCTGCCCCGGGGAGGCTGGACTCCACGGCCCCCTTGGTCTTGCTCCCCTCGGCGCGGGCCTCCCACCGGCGCTGGGGGCGGGGATGGAGGCGGGCCGGGGAGGGGGGGCGGGGCTCGCACCAGTGCCCTGGGCTCCGCCGCAGCTTCAGCCGCAGGTCTCGCGGCAGGCGAGCGGCTCGGTCGCTTCCTTCGGTCCCATGGCGGCTCCCGGCACCCCCGCTGAATGCGGCTACATCCGGACGGTCCTGGGCCAGCAGATCCTGGGGCAGCTGGACAGCTCCAGCCTGGCTCTGCCCTCCGAAGCCAAGCTGAAGCTGGCGGGGAGCAGCGGCCGCAGCGGCCAGGCGGCCAAGAGCCTGCGGATCCAGGAACAGGTGCAGCAGACCCTGGCCCGGAAGGGCCGCAGCTTCGTGGGCAATGGTGAGTGGACCCCCGCCGCCCCCTCTTCCACCTTCCTACCCACTCCCTCACCTCTCAGTTCCCCGTTGCTTCGACTCGCTGCTCCTTGAGGGTGCGGGACTGGTGTCCTGCCCACCTGTTGCTCCCGGACCCTTTGTAGAAGCAGCCGCGCCTCCCGACTCAGACCGGCTTACTTGGAGAAAGCACTCTTTTCTAAAATAAACCTCCTCCTCAGTTTTTCCATATATTAAATGCACATACATATCTATGCGAAAGAATTCAGTCCAAGATTTTCAATCCTTCCTTAACCTAATGCTCCCCACCCCGCCCCCCCCCCCCATGCCCCCATACACGGGTCTTAATCTAGACGCTCCGGGAGTCTGTAAACACTTTGCAATATTATGCAGATATTCGGTATGATCATTTTCGAGGAGAAAGCGCCCTAGCTTTTATTAGATTTTTAAGTATTTTGCAAAAGAAAACCTGAAAGTACTGGAGCTCCTACAAACTGTACATTGGGATTGCGGTGCCTCGCTCAGGTACGTCGGAGCGCTCCATCCAGTGTAAGGAGGGAATGGTTGATCTAGGAAGTGAAAAACCTGGGAAGGAGGCTTCGAGCCAGGGAACTATCACACACACACACACCCGCCCCTCGCGGAGGAAGAGGGGGAGGAGGAAGGGGACTTCGGCCTCGCCCGGCCAGCACCCTTACCCGCACCCCTTACGCCTCCAAGAGGTGAAAGGGGTTTTTTAAAAAGTAAAACACTGTATCAGTAATTGATAGTGGAGGTGTTAACTGATGGAAGGTAAAGTAGTTGGCAAACTATTATAGTTGTAAAAATTAGAAAATATGAAATATTTTCTCCCCTACTAAAAGCCAGATAATCAGAACCACATGTCTCTCCTTTATTAGTTAATTAATTAATTTTTTTCATTATAAAAGTATTATAGGCTTATTATAGAAAAGAGAAGAGGAAAGAAATTGAACAGTAAATTAAGTTGGGATATCAGTTTGTTTCCTGCAATGTTGAACCGTTTCTCTGGGAAGGAATAGGGCAATGGCCAGTGGAGAAAACACCAGGAAAAAGAAAAACACTTGCAGACCAGCTTAGACATTTAAAACAGCAGACCCTGAGAGGATGTATTGTTTTCAACTTGTGTAAAAGAATCCTAAAGGATCAGGCAGTCAATATTTATATACTTGAAAGGTAAACAGATGTTTAATGACTATTGTTAATATAACTGTGTGCCAAGAATTGGACTAGGTAGTTTGTGTTCATTATATTATTTATGCACACCCCTCCCCAAACAAAACCTTGTTAGATACGTTCTTTAATCTCCATTTTACAGGTGAGGACAATAAGCAGTTAGCTAACACTCGAGTTCCCACAGGTAGCAGAACTGATATTTAAACTTGCAAGCCTGAATTTTTAAACCACTCCTCAGTTATATTGTTAAGCTGTTTGGTTATTAACACAAAGTAGAATTTTTATTAGACACTAAGCCTCCTCCCATTTTTCCTTAAATACGATTGAGGTGGTTCTGAGAGAGTGGGAGGTCTAGATAGCACAGGATTGATACAGTGAATGGGGAAGAAAAAAACAAACCTAAATTTATATTTAGGAGCCTTACTAACCAGTGCAAGACGACTGAGGTCAATTTCTGACCAATGGAGTCACTGCACCCCTTTAGTCTGTGCAGGTCCAGTGCTGCGCTGGAACCAAACTAACTTCTGCTTGGGGGACACAGATGCACATCAGACCTTCATTCATACCCTCTGAGAATGGCTAGCCAGAAGGAGCAACTAGACACCAACTATTCAATAAATGGGGGGAATGATTAGAAGGAAAAGGAGCATTGTTGAGCATCTGCTATGTGCCTAACCCTTGTGAAGAAAATGTGTGCATTTGATTATATCCTTAGAACAATTATATGAGATAGACATGAGGAGTCATTTCACATATGTAGAATGTGTCGGTCCTCAACATTTATTGGATCTTAGTCCCAAACCCATACATGATCTGTCCTCTCTTCAACATGTGAATTCATGTTTCTTCATGAATTCAAGAACTATCAAATGAGTCTGTACTTCATGCAGGACACCGCAGGTGCTGAACTAAACATAGACTCTGCTTGCTTTAAAGCAAAACCTCCCTCTAAAAAATGTATTATCAAATAAAACACGGTAAATGACCCTAAAAAGACCAGCTAATGAATACATTTTGGAGTTTAGAAAGATGAATTAAACCACTCACTGAAGGGAATTTTGAAAAGCTTCCTGGAGAGATTGGGATTTTAGATCCCAAAAATTCAGTAGGATTGGACTTAGTGGGGTGGCTGGAGGGAAGTGCTGTGTAGGCAGGAATAGCAGGAATATTTCCTAGTTCACAGAATTGATACGGTAGAGCAAAGGGCACTGTCAATGTGCTTCTGCTGTAATGCTAAGGGCAGCTGGTTGAGTGGCTCTTCAAACCAAGGAACAAAGTGTTTGAAATATTTTGATTGCAACAGGAGCTTCCCAGAAAGCTGAAATACACTCAGCAGCCTGCACAGAAGTGCAAGTCAGGCAGAGAGATAAAGCAGCAAACAACACCTACTTACTTTAAAGCCTGAGCTTTCTGAGACTCAAAAAAGAAATCGGCTTGAAAGGAATTTAACATTAACGTGCCATGGAACAATTACCAGAGGTGGTTCAAGTATGTTGTTTAATTAAAGTTCTTTGAAAAGGTCTGGGGCTCTTGATGATTTTGAGTATTGCATTTATTATTTCCTTATTACTATCATGTCTCTGAAGTTGAAACAGATGAGCAATTGTTGAAACAATGCTTGTCTGGAAAGAATCCTGTATCAACAGGAGAAATTCTGGGAAGAAATGACCCTGGTGTTAACTGGTGTTAGCTTCAGGGCTCTGGAGACTTCTGAATTGTTGACATACCTTAACGATGGAGGCAGCAGATAATCTGCTGGAAACAGGAGATATATGGAGCTGAGCTGTTGATAATACCCTACAAGGATCTTTAACCCATCAGTTTCTCTCTAGTGGCTTAATATAGGTGGGTGGTTTCCATTGTAAATCACTCTAACTTTCGTTGTTATTTTAAACTGTGCTGAATGGTTTTAAAGTTAGCTCTAACTCCTGGGGGTGGAGGCAGAGGGACAGAGGTGTATAGCAGCATTGTGAAATGAGTCTGTATTGTAAGGGAATTTTAAAAATCCTTTTATAAAAGTCACAGAAAAAACAGTTAAGAATTGCAAATATTAGCAAAGGGAAATTTTAAAATGTCCGTACCCTCGTTATTACACCTACTTTGAAAGTACTAACACTTTACCTATGACAGTGTTCCCCCTGGGTGCCTGTGTGAGAGGAGGAAAGTCATGTTTTAGATTGTCGTATGTAATACTTATAAAACATAATGAACGATATCTTAATAAAATTTTCAACTTCTTTGGAAATCTAACATAAAACATTGAGGTGTGCCATTTACTTAGATGGTTTCTCTAACCAATATCTTTTGAATATCTGTGCTCAGAGGGAACTCTGGAGAAAGGACTGACAACTGGCTTAGGTAGCAAAAAAGGTGATTAATAAGTGTTACAGAGGTGGTGGGATGGGGGTGGAGGTTAGACATTGCTCACATCCGGTATGAATTTTTTGATTGCCAGAAAGGACTTCCAGGAATGAAGCAATTCTGGAAGCAAGGTGACTAGCCATTCAGAAAGTAAGAGATAGCAGGAGAGAGGAGGGAAAAAAAATAAAAGAGTTCAATGGTAGAGACATGGCTATGCTGCTCTGAATGCAAGTGTCACTATTGCCACCTGATTTAATGTACCTCAATGTCTGCCTAATATAGCCCATGGGCCCTTTCTCATCCAGTGACTAGCAAATCACTTGCAGTGAGTACAAAAAATAAGTGTCTTTCTTAGAAGTTGTTTTGATTATAATTACTTAAAGGAAATAGAATGTTAACACAATGGTGATGATAAAAATGAGCTCTCCATCCCTAGACATGGTTAGAACATCTTTTAGGGGTAAGGTCTTGAGAGTCAGGCAGGACCTAGTAAGGAGGAAAATCAATGAAACAATTGGTGAAGTTCTTGGCTCAATGTGTCACAGTTAAGATACAGGAAATTACCCTAAAGAGTAGAAGACTGTTCACTTAAGCTTTTAAAAAGGCTTCTTTAATGTTATCTATGTCCTGTGCTAGTGGTTCCAATCATGGGAACACAGGGTAGCTCACTTGAATTAGATATTCTAGGTATTTGTTGTTCACATTGGCTCATTCTCCTAAAGTGTCGTTTTGGATATCAGCTTTAAATAGTTTTCCCATGTTTTAAAATCAGGCTATATCTATTGATATTATTTTATCCTCTACTAGTTAACATTGATTTTGCACTCCAATTGAATTCCTGGTCTGATCAATAAAAATTATTAAACCTTTATTTTTTTTATTTTCTGAGAGAACACACATATATTGGCAACCTATCAATGATAGTAATGAAATATAATAACAAATATGTTGCTAAAACCTCTAACATCTAAAAATCAGACTTGATTGATATGGCCTATAATAATATCATTTTTTTCCATCTCAGATGACATTCAGGAATTTTAAATTATACAATTCTGAGATAAATGTTTTTCAAGCTATTTTGTGCATGTACACAAATGTGTGAAGACATGAATACCGTACTTCTCCTGGGGAAGTAAAGAGTTACAGGCAGTGTTGTGAGGTGGGATAGACAAAGGAAAAAACTTAATCTTTGTATTAGAATGAGCCATCTCACTCCCCTGCCTTATTAGGGTAAGAATAATAACAGAATTTCAGGTCCTTTTACAATAGAAATGTTAAATCTATTGTGTGTTGTTGTGTAATGTAGTTAATGGTGATTGGGTATTGAACATAAAAGCAGTTGTTACGTTCTTAAGTGCTTAAAGATGAGCTGGGGAACCCAATATGTAGCCTTAGAGAAAAATGCATATTTACAAAAAAGAAAACACAATCGCCATTACCACTCAAAGAATTCACATATTTATACTCTTGGAATAATCAGCTTTAGGCTTAACAATGTTATTGTAATTGGCCAAAGGATTACAACCACATTTCAGTAATTCTTTTATTTTCAGAAGAAAATGTTGCTCATTAGAAACTTAATAAATTATTCCCACTAAATCTTAAATCTCAGTAATGCATCCATGGGGTGGGGTTGAGAAGGTCACATCAGAATATTGTAGCTTTATTACCTTTGTTCTTTGAAGGAGAAAAATGGGAACTTTCCTTGACAGATAACAAACTTACTATAGGCCACCAATATATTACAGATAAATACACAAGCCATACAGAGAAGAGAATGACAGTAAATGTATGTTATCCAGATATAAAACTAACCTTGCCAAAATGAGCATAGTCAGCTTTTCTAATCACTCAGAAAGAAAGCCCATATTTGGGGGAAAGAAATTTTTCTTCCTCCATAGTCCCAGAATGATGGAGAAACAGTACCTACCTTCCATCCACTCCAAGACAAAAACACACAAGCAACTACAGTCCTCACATCTTGGCTCCACTGTGGCAATCCACAGGATAGATGTCAGCCTGAAGGATTAAGTGCAAACTGAATTTGTGTTAACTAGCATATTTTGAATGTACAGGGAACTATGACTAATCAACAATTACCTTGTCAAGTGCTGATGCAGGACTGTACTAAAAGTGAGTGTAAAGGACATGAGTCTTCATGTCAAGGAGGTAAAAATTTACTTGCAAGATAAGACAACCTCTTCCTCTTTTATTCTGGCCTCATTCCAATCCATTCTCCCCATAACTACTAGAGTAAATTTTCTAAAATCTCATCGAATCATCTTCTGATTTATTTTCCTTCCATTTATTTTCTTGCTGTTATCTATAGAGTGAAATCCTCATTCAACATGCCGTTCCAAGGTCTTCATGATCTAATGCCTGCAACTTCTCAAACGTCATCCTATCACCACTTCCCCCACGGCCCCAAACATGTGTGATTTATCTTGTTTGGTATTCTTACTCCTACCCCTGCTGCACTGTTCTTTCCCTTCTCTTGGCCTGGTTAACTCTTGCAAGCCCCTCAAAACTCATTCAGTTGTGTCTTTGATGGCAGCCTTCCCTTCCCCCTCCCCCGCATTGTATTGTAGAGGGAAATCTTAAATACAAGTTGAAGATTTGATCATTGTGAGTCACAGAAGATGTTCCAGCAGGGGAGGAATATGAAAAATGCAAGGTTTTCTGAAACAACATTTGGCAGACTTGGTGGATTTAGAGGAGAAGGGATAGCAGTTATGAATCATTTGGGAGGGAAGAGGTTAGCTCTGGCAGTTGAGAGGCTGAGAAATTTTATGACTTAAGACTTAAGACCCATTACAAAAACCTGTAGTGAGTTTTTTAAAGCAAAAAAAATAAAAATAAAAAATCTGTGAGTTCCATAAATTCATCTTTTTAACTGTTTGTTGCATCATTGTGAGAGTATAGTGTGATATTTGTCATTGCAACTCCTTTTTTTTTTTCAAAGATTTTATGTATTTATTTTTAGAGAGAGGGGAAGAGAGGGAAGGAGAGAGAAGGAGCGAAATATCAATCAGTTGCCTGTTGTACGCCGCCAGCTGGGGACCTGGCCTGCAAACTAGGGATGTGCCCTGACTGGTAATCGAACCGGTGACCCTTTGGTTTGCAGGACGATGCCCAGGCCACCAAGCGAAACCAGTCAGGGCTGTCATTGCCATTCTAAAGTTATCATTATGGGATATCTCAGCAAGCAAATTGGCCAGAATGCCAATGGAAGGAGACAAATTACAGGAATTAAGAGATTTAGAAAATTCCAGGATGTAGCAATTTAGTACTTCACCAGTATGCTAAGTTACCAGTTTATAGTCACAAATTCTATAATCACATATTCTGGCTACTCAAACAAAATACATTCTATAGACTGCAGCACTATGAAAAGGCCTTTTAAATATGTATATTTGGGGTTTCCTAGAGCAGTAATTTGAAGGTTGCCCCCAAAATGCTATAAATGTATGTATCAGAGGATAACCCTAAACTGCTTGGGGAACCCTTGAAAAATAAAGACTTCCAGCAGCTGGTTGGTATATCCATTTACTAGTCACACAGTGAACATATTGCTCATTCTTCCAAGAGAGCTAGTCTGTCCCTGGCATATTCAACTTTGTTGGAAAGCAACTCTGCACACTTCTGTGCCACCAAAGCTAACTCCTGGCATAGCCAACTTTGTAAGAGTTCATAACTAGTACTATCCAGCTATACACCCAGTAGACTGAATTGTTTCTTAGGCTCTATTATGTGAGCTGTGTTAACTGTAATAATAATTACACAATAGTCACTACTGCACTCATTTTGTTAATTTTTTAATTATGCTAGACATTATTAGACTTGGATGTGCTTTAAAACATTTATTCACATTTGTTGGTTTGAAACCAACAAATTTACTCATTTCCCAGCCTGAGCAAGTACTTACCTGAGTTATATGCAAGATGTGAAATTGTGTTTCCCATAAATACCTGGTCAGGTTTTTTTTTAGAAAGTAAAAATAGAAGAAGATAAAAGAAGTTTGTTTTCTAATGTAAGTCAGGGGAAAGAATCCTATGCTACATGCCCACACAAACAAAAATGCATCCTGATGTATGGCTCTTGATGGGTCCTTACATATTTCGTGTTTTATTTTACTACTTTTGCTAATAAATGACTTTAAGAAGTCACAAAAGTGTAAATTGCTGTACAGAGTTCTTCTAACTTTCAAGATGCCATGTCTCAACTCTAATAGCAGGTCCCTAATTTTACTCTAATGGAAGACGTGAAATTTTCTTCAGGTATGCAGAGAAAGAGAGCTGTTGTTACCTAGAGGTTGCTGTAGAAAGACCAATACCAGAGGTGACAGCTTTTAGACTTCCAAGTTCTCTTTCTACCAAAAAAGACCATTGTGAATTCACAGTGCGAAGGCAACTGTTTGTCAGCACAATTAACTGTAGCATTTAAATCAACATCAGTGGTGAATGCCACCTGGTTTGCATATGAGTGTATGTATCTTTTCCCCCCCAAAATCAATAGTACACGGCTTTTATTGCATCTTTAAAATGTCACAGATAAGTCTGAGTAATCACCATACATCTTGACGTTTCTATAGCTAGACAACTTAGATTTTATTCATCAGCCTACTGAACTATTAGTCTTTTTCAGAAACAGATACCATCCAAAAATTTCTGATATCCTTCTTTTTTAATTGCTGTGGCTTGTTGAATCAAAGCAGCTGAATTTGATAAAAGTTCAGTGTCAGTTCCTTAAAGTATTAACTCATCTTTCTGGGCTTGAGATACATCTGAACCCTGCAGATATATTTTTCACCCAAGAAATTGCAGGTGTCAACAAGAGAGCCAGTCTCCTGAATAACAACATTGATGGGGAAGTAAGAGTACGCAGACATCATCTTTCTTTTTCTAATTTTATCTTTATTGTATTTTTTTCCATTACCATTTAGTCCCCTTATAACCCTCTCCTGACAGCAATCACCACACTGTTGTCCATGTCCATGAGTCCTTTTTCCTTTTTGCTCAATCCCTCCACCCCTGACCTCCCCTCCACTAGCTGTCATCTGCTCTCCATCTATGAGTCTCTCTCTGTTTTGCTTGTTAGTTCAGTTTGTTCATTAAATTCCACATATGAGTGAAATCATATGGTATTTGGTTTCTCTGACTGGCTTATTTCACTTAGTGTAATGTTCTCCAGGTTCATCCATATTGTCGCAAAGGGTAAAATTTTCTTCTTCTTTACAGCTGAGTAGATTTCCATTGTGTAGATGTCCTATAGTTGTTTTATCCACTCATCTATTGATGGATATCTTAACTATTGTAAATAATGCTGCAATGAACATAAGGATGCTTCTGCTCTTTCAAATTAGTGTTTTGGGTTCCTTCAGATATATTCCCAGAAGTGGGATCACTGAGTCAAAAGGCAGATCCACTTTTAAGTTTTGGAGGTATGTCCATACTGCTTTCCACAGTGGCTGCACCAGTCTGCATTCCCACCAACAGGGCAAAAAGGTTCCCCTTTCTCCACATCCTCTCAGCTCTTATTTGTTGATTTATTGATGAGGGCCATTCTGACAGGTATGAGATGGTATCTCATTGTGGTTTTAATTTGCATTTCTTTGATGATTAGTGACATTGAGCATCTTTTCATATATCTATTGGCCATCTGTATGTCCTCTTTGGAGAACTGTATTCAGGTCCCTTGCCCATTTTTAAATTGGATTGTTTGGATTTTTGGTGTTGAGTCTTGTAAGTTCTTTATACGTTTTGAAAAGAATAGAAATTAATCCAAACCTTTATAGCCAATTAATATTTAACAGAGGAAGCAAGCACATACAATAAGTTAAAGATAATTTATTCAATAAATGGTGCTGGGAAAATTGGACAGATATGTGCAGAAAAATGAAACTAGACCACCTTCTTAGAATAAATTCAAAATGGGACAAGGACTTAAATGTTAGACCTGAAACCATAAAAATCCTAGAAGAAAAAATAGGCAGTAAAATTTCGGATATTGCTCATAGGAATTTTTTATCAGCTATATCTCCCCAGGCAAGGGAAACAAAAGAAAAAATAAGCAAATGGGACCACATCAAACAAAAAGTTTTTGCACAGCAAAGGAAATCATCAACAAAATAAAAAGACAACCCACAAAATGGGAGAACATATTCGCCAATACATCTGATAAGGGGTTAATATCCAGACCTCATCTTGTAACAGTAGCGGGACGTCACACCCTTGATCATGTTCTGTACAGGACAACAGAGAGTGCGAGTGGCAGCCAGTTCCTTTCTATTTCCCCGTTATTTGTCAACCCCGAGCCTCTTTTCCTTTCCATGGAGACTGATGTATGTATACGTTCTGCGATTGAAGTCCCTCTGCAGAGTGCCTCTGGGCCCCTTCACAATAACCAGGTGTCCCTTCAGAGTGATGTCGACATTTCCTGGAATGTCTGACAGTCTGATTGCTGAGAATGGTCTCCATCCTCTCAGGAGATGTGGCAAAAAGAGTCTGCGCATACATTTAACAATACCTGTTTTCTTGTACCTCCTTCCTCTGCACAGTCTCCTTCTAGAGCTAAGTGTAAACCCAATCACTTTTGTAACCATGCTCAGAGAGTGCTAGAAGCTTGAAAGAAAAGATGCTTTGCTGACTGTGAATGCTGTTCTCTTTTCTACTATAAGCAAGTTTTATAAAGATTTTGTTTGGGTTTCTTTTTAGCAATTCTCTATCATCTGCTTACCATAAGGGAAGCTGTAGTTGATTTTTAAAATGTGCCCAGATATGGGTAATGGTGTCAGAATAGAGGCTTGTCGAGTTCACTTCATAAATATATTAGATTTAACCAATTTGATAATAAAGCTGCTCACAAAACCCACAAAGAAACAACTGATTATGGAAATCAACTTATTTTTTAACCCTCAAATAATCCATTATTTTGGCAACACTTGCAAGGTAACCAGAAATCAAGATATTTTCCTAACATCTGCCTAGGGATAGTATATTTTTCAGATTAACATTCAGACCAGGAAAGAGAGAAAATTACATTAGCCTATGAGATCTACGACACCTTTACCATCTTCTGAACAATTTGGAATTCTTTCCATCAAAACCAACCCCCTTACCCTCATCCTCCAGCCCCACCTCTCTCCATCCCCACCTCTCTCCAGCCCCGCCTCTCTCCAGCCCCACCCCTACAATTGCTTCCTATTTGAGACGGGTGGAGTTTCAAGTTGTTCTGTAGCTTCTTCCTTCTTTTCTCTTAAAACGGGCTCCATAAAATGTCCCTCATCGATATTTCTTTTCCTCTCTTTCCCTCCACTTCCCTCTCTCTAAATTCAATAAGCATGTCCTCAGGTGAGGATTTTTCTTTTTTAATTTAAATATTCCCTATAAATCATCACTACCTTTCAGAAACACCAAAAAGACATAATACATGGTACAGGTGAACTGAATGACCAAAAAAATAAAAAATAAAAATCATGGTAATGTGATTTTTTGAGTCAAATCAAAAATAACCAGAAAAAGTCAAATTCAATACCACTGGTAAATTTACCAGAAATAAAACTCTGAGGTACAACACAATGTAAATTAAAACTTGCACACTAGTTTATTCCTCCTTCTAAAACAGACTAATTCAAGAAAAAGTGTGAAGAACAAATTTTTGTGATCCAATTTCTGTTTTAAAACCCGTTATCTCATTTTTGCGTGTTGCGTTACAATTTTAAAAGCATTTGAATGTATGCTTTCTCAGGTAAACCTCTCTCTCAGCAACTCTCTTGGCAGCTGGAATTAAGGGAAACTGAGGCACCTAAGTGATTTGTCCAGACACATGAAAGCACTAGAGTGGAGGCTCCAGACAATATCCACAGATTTCTTTGGTTTATGGAAGACACCTACCTCCTTTTGTGAAGTAAACAAATTCTTTGAAATATAGCCACACCCTCATTTTCCATGTTAGAAAATGTGGATTTTCATGTGGGATTTATTTAAAGCAGGATATGCCTATATGTATAATATGCTTTGTTTGTGCTCTTGTTTCTATTTTTGAAGAAGCATAATTCATGGCTGAATTATTTTATATATTAGTAGTCATTATTATAGTATATTTTATTCTATGATTGAGCAGAAAATAATGACATGCCTTAAAGAGATCAGTGTTCATCCTGATTAATATTTATCTTGTATGAAAAAATTCCACCCTGTTCAAAATTTCTTTAAAATCTTAGAACACAACTACTAATTCACCTTTAATCCACTATACTGATCTCAAACTCATGATTTCCTAGGCAATTTAATCAGCATTATTTTTGCTTGAGTTTGACCTGTTAACCAGAGAAACCATCTACTGTGCCAACCTGCAGGTTGATTATCAGGTGTCACAACTTGTCTGGCAAAGGAAGAGTTCGTGGTTTAAAGATCCAGTCTTATTTTATTCCTGGTTACCAACCATGTTGTAGTTATTTTTGGGAACCAGTAAACTGATCTCTGTTCATTCATCTGAAAACTAAAGGAGAGGCTTCCTCATAAGGACTTATGTCAGCAAATAAAGAATTAATATGTACAGAATATTCTGAGTTGCCCAGGCAAATGTTCTAGAGGAAAGAGAATGACTAGTTTTGGTCCTCCTATAAAAAACTATAATGATAATGCCTTCAAGGCTTTAATACTGGCAATTTCAGAAAAGACACAGTGTACTTAAACAGCAGAGACCAGTGGAGAGGAGGAACCCAGAGTTCAAACCTGATATTGACTCTCTTTGCAATTTAAAGCAAGTAATTTGTTTTCCTATTTATAAAGTGAAATGATAACAGCTGGCTCCACATCACAGAATATTGAAAAGAAACATAAAATAATTTGAGCTCCTGAAAGAAAAGTAATATTGAAATGTAAGGAGTTCATCTAAGTTGCTTTAAAAAGCCCTACAGACTTACAATCAAGATGGAGGCATGGGTAGACATGCTTTGTCTCCTCCTGTAACCATAGAAAGAACTACAACCAGATCTCAAAATTGTATGGGAATCCGACAACCAAGAATTTAAAGAAGCCACATTCATCCAGATGGGTGGGAGGGGCAGGGTCGCAGAGATGGGCAGAGAGACAGCTTGTCAGGGAAAGGCAGTGGAATGGATGGGAGGGATAACTTGGGCACAAGCATAGTCTTAGAACGTATACAAACCTACCCACTCCAGGATTAACCATGAGGGCAGCAGCTGGAAGGGCGCCAGTCACCATGGGTAGGGGGTGAAGTAACTGAAAACAGGGCAAGTGCTTGGCAAACTACCAGAAGCCAGGCAGCAGCATCGTCCCCTCTCTAAGCCCTCACCACACAGCCACAAAGAAGTAAAATGGGTTGTCCCACCCTGGCATTTACATAAAGCTCCGTCCCACACAATTACAGGTGCTTTTGGTACATAGGCCATGCTACTAAGACAGGGAGTAAAAGCAGCTTTACCTAATACACAGAAAGAAACAGAGGGAGGCTGCCAAATTGAGGTGACGAAGAAATATGCCCCAAATGAAAGAATAGAACAAAACCCCAGAAAAAGAACTAAGCAAAACAGAGATAGCCAACCTATCAGATGCAGAATTCAAAACACTGGTTATCAGGATATTCAGCGAACTCCTTGAGTACAGCAAAAAAATAAATAAATAAAAATAAAGGAAGAAGTGAAGGTTACACAAAGTGAAATAAAGAATAATCTACAGGAAACCAACATGAAGCCGGGATTCAAACCAACAATTTGGAATGTAAGAAAGAACAAAAAGTACAGCCAGAACAAAAAGAAGAAACAAGAATTCAAAAAAACAACAATAGGCTTAAGAACCTCTGGGACATCTCCAAACATTCCAACATTCGAATCATAGGGATGCCAGAAGGAGAAGAGAAAAGGCAAGAAATTGGAAATGTATTTGAAAAAATAATGAAAGAAAACTTCCCTAATCTGGTAAAGGAAAGAGACATACAAGTCCAAGAAGCACAGAGTCCCAAACAAGATGGATGCAAAGAGGCACACTCCAAGACACATCATATTTAAAATGTCAAAGGTTAAAGATAAAGAGAGAATCTTAAAAGCAGCAAGAGAAAAGCAAAGAAGTTCCCATAAGACTGGCAACAAGTTTCTCAAAAGAAACTTTGCAGGCAAGAAGGGAGTGACAAAAAGTATTCAAAGTGATAATAAGGAAGGACCTACAAAATAGATTACTCTATCCAGCAAAGCTATCATTTAGAATGGAAGGGCAGATAAAGTGCTTCCCAGACAAGGTTAGTTCATCATTACCAAGCCCTTATTATATGAAATGTTAAATGGACTTATTTAAGAAAAAGAAGATCAAAACACAAACATTAA
Organism: Furipterus horrens; assembly: GCF_987537825.1. Taxonomy (NCBI): domain Eukaryota; kingdom Metazoa; phylum Chordata; class Mammalia; order Chiroptera; family Furipteridae; genus Furipterus; species Furipterus horrens. Next base: position 40,699,809 of record NW_028327174.1, on the reverse strand, counting down.
AAAAGGCAACAAATTCACAACTATTAACAACTGAATCTACAAAAAAAAAAAAAACTAAGCAAACAACCAGAACAGACACAGAATCATAGGTATGGGAATCATTTGGAGGGTTATCAGCTGGGAGTGGGAAGGGAAAGAATGGGCAAATGGTGCAGGGATTAAGAAGCACAGTCAGTAGGAACAAAATAGACAGGGGGATGTTTAGAATAATACAGGAAATGAAGAAACCAAAGAACTTACATGCATGACCCATGGACATGAACTAAGTGGGATTGCTGGAGGGAAAGGAGGTACTGGGCGTAGAATGGCTAAGGGGAGAAAATTGCAGCAACCGGAATAGCATAATCAATAAAATATACTTTTTTAAAAAAGCCCTACAAAAAGCAACAATGTAAGTAAAATGTTTTACTTCAACATGCCTGATTATAAAACTCAATCATTAGCTATTTTGATAGGCTACCCTGTTTCCCTGGGTCCTGTGCAAAGATTCTTGCACATTTTTAAAATCCTTGCAGAAATCTCATCTTAAAGATACAAGTAGCCCCCCAGTGACTGTTTCTGAATATCTGTCTATTGCTAGAACACTGTGGTGGTGATGGGCTAACGGTGCCCATTGAAGAAATTTTGTTGGATTCCTAAAGTTGCACCCTTTCCTCATCTGCCATTTTATTATCAAGTAAGAGGAATTAATAGTTCTAGCAACCATCCATCTGTGCCATTCGTATTTCCCCATTCTAGATCACCCCTGACTTTTATATATTTAGTTTTCATACAAGCTAAAATCCTGAACATGAATACCCCTGCATTACTTTTTCTAAAGGTAATAAATTTGGTTTCTTACATGTCAAATGACCAATCATTTTCTGCCTTGCCATCAGCTCTGTAGAAAAGGCTTCTGTTTGATTGCAGGGGGCGGGGGGGGGGGCACAGTTTAAGCACTCCCCTGAATCCCCCACTCCGGTGCTGAGGGCTCCCTGGTCCCCGGACCCTTCAGAAGGAGAGCCAGGAGGTTCCCCAGACCTGTGCTGCTAGCTTCCTTTCCCACACCCACCCACCACACCCCGCAAGACCCTGCAGCCCTGCCTCCCTGATAGCCTGGGTTAGGGTCGGGGTGGGGGATGGAAGGAGCTGTGAAGGCAGAACTGGGGACTGCGGGCAGCATGGCAGGAGCCTGACGTTGGCTTTAGTGTTGAGCCCCAAGGCCACTCACAACCTTAGCTCTGGTGTCTTAGAGAATATTCCCTTCCCTCTTTCATTGTCCTGGTTTAAGGCATTTTCATTGAAGTTAAAAATGAAGGGGCTACCTGACCTTTTACCTTCCCTTGTGGAGAAATCAGGCCCCTAGAAACAGGAGAGGCCTGGCTTACCTCCACTTCCCTGGTCTTTAGAGTGACATTTACAAGCTGCCTGCTGCCTCCCCCAGGACCGTTTGAGGCCCAAAACGTGTTTACCAGCCAGGTTGTTTAGCTCCAGGAAACAAGACACATGTACACATTTTGGGATGGAGCCATTCTTCTTAGTGCTCTAACCACAGCACTCTCCCATCCCCTGTCTCCCTAAGAACAACTTGTGAATCTATTGTTGGTCTCTGAAACTTTGACTTTATAACAGTTTATTGGAAAAGTATGTTGCTGTGTTCCAATGATGCTAGAAAGAGACTGCCTGCGTCATTTTATTCTCAGTGTCTTTCACAAGTCTCTGAAGCCTAGAAAAGTTGAGTAGTTTTTCCTCTGATGTTTAAAAGAATGCTGCATGACAGAAAAATTTTGGCTAAAATTAGGAATCTAGAAACTTCCCAAGTTTTAAAGATCTTTGATCATTTTGACCGGCTTCTGTGTGTGTGTGTGTGTGTGTGTGTGTGGTAAGGCAGTGGGAGATTATGAAAGAAGAACAAATAAAAAGCTGGGAGAAGAATCAAGGGGTAGAAGAGGGTCACAGCACTGTCTTCTACCACCGGCTCCTCAGAGGAGTGCCTTAAGAGATACGGCAGTGCAGTTGGTGCCAGCACTTTCTGTCCCCACAGCCCTTACAACGTCAATGAGAGTCCCTGTGGCTCCGCCAGAGCTGAGCAGGGAGGCTGTGTCCTACTCAGTGTTTGCGGGAGAGTGGGCTGGCTGTCAGACTTCCCTACTAAAAACAAGCCAACCACGCTGATTGCAAACATGCACTCATTTGTAGGGCAGAGGTTGATTTCCTCTCTGGCAGGTCACATGGCCAAACACCTCCACCCTAGGCTTGGTCTTTTTCAAGTGGGACCAATGTTTTCTCTGACCACACTGAGCCACCTTATTGTTTATACAAGCTATCTTGTCTAGGAGTGTTGAATCACCCTTATGTTTACTGCCTACACCGACAGCATTATCTGGTAGCTTCTGTGGTCCTGCCCTGGGCATAGAGTTCTTCTCTGACTTAATAAGCAGAACTTTTTAGTACAGACCCACCTGAGCCAATAAGTGATTCCCAAATTTCTCAATGTAACAAAAACATTTCGGGATTTTTGTGCAAATTTCCTCTCCCCTTCCCTTTCCCTAAAAAAAAGTAATTACATATTTTACTTTTAATTCAACTTTTAGTTTGAAAAGCTTGTAGAGAATGTGATAACCCTTGATCATTTGTGCACCCAAGGTTGATGGTAAACCAGTACTTATGAAATTGATATAAATCTAATACTTGTTATAGGCCTGAATACTTAAATTTAAAATATACTATAGTTATACAATGTTTAACTACTGACTAGCCCACTTACATTATTTTAATATATATGCTTGATTGCAGGAAATCTTCACCGAACCAGCAGTGTTCCTGAGTATGTCTACAACCTACACTTGGTTGAAAATGATTTTGCTGGTGGACGGGCCCCTGTTACCAAAACCTATGACATGCTAAAGGTAGGATACCAAAGAATGTAACACTAGTTAGCAGATAACCATGAAAACGTTTTTCAACTCCCACAGATTATTTTTTAATGTTACCTTTCTCAAATATTACTGCTTCCTAAACAAATTATAAAAAGATCGATTTTGTGTGGACTCCATAGAAAAGTGGGGACTTGAAACAGCTTCAAATCCTAGTGCAAATAACTCACCAACCTTATTAACCAAGTCTTGTTTAAAAACAGATTTTACCCAGAAAGGGCTCAACTTCTCCATGAGATTCAGAGAAACGGACACCTTGTGTTAACAGTCCAGAAATAATTAGTCCTCACGAAAGATAAAAACTGATTTATACCTCATTTAAACGTTATTTCTCTCTTGCGCAGTCAGGCGTCACCACCGCTTACGAAGGACACTGGGGAAAAGGAACTGCGCACTACAGTTCGCACAGGTCCGTGGAAGAAAGATTCTTGAGGCAGCCCTTGAGGAGACTGGAGATTTCTCCGGACAGCAGCCCTGAGAGGGCTCACTACTCACACAGCGATCACCAGTACAGCCAGAGGACCCAGGCCGGCAACACGCTGCGGCACCAGGAGAGCAGGAGATCCACCCTCCTCCTGCCCCCGAGATACGCTCGCTCAGAAATCGTGGGTGTCACCTCCCGGCCTGTGAGCAGACAGCGCTACTATGACACGTACCACCGACAGTTCCAGTACGGGTCTGTGAACGACAGTGCTTTTGACGGTGCCCCTCTCAACCCCGTGGTGCTCACGCACCCCAGGCCTGGGACCAGTCACAGCATGAGCAACCTCTTGGAGAAGGAGAACTACCTGACTTCAGGGGCTGCCCTTGGGCAGGGCAGGCCGCTCGTGCCCCTGCAGCCCGTCATGCAGAGCAGGGGTGCGCGGTCCTCCTGGCATCAGGGCTCCTTCCACAGCACCCGCACGGTGCGGGAGGCCGGGCCTAGTGTCTCTGTGGACGCAGGTGGCAGAAGGACACACATGACCGTCGGCCAGGTGGCGGCAGGAGGAAGTGGGAACGTGCTCACCGAGAGAACCACTTTCAGCGACTACCAGCTCAGGTGAGCCCCCTTCTCAGTCTGCAGTGCGGTGGGTGCCAGCACATTCTGTTCCCACAGCTCTCACTGTGCGAGCTGGCGCTTCTGCAGCTGCAGAGAACGGGTTCCAGAGATTAGTGATTAAAATAATGACTTTTCAGGCAGCAGCCTAACAGACAGACTAGCCTCCACTTTACCTCAGGGACAGAGACCAGGCTACCTGCTCATATGGCAGCTTTGCAGGGAAATGGGACAGTTAGTCCAGCTATTGTTCCAAATTAGAGGCTGGCTGAAGGATGACTACCTCTTGGCTGAATGGGGGCTGACTCCAAAGTAAACCAAGAAGTGGATAATTGCATTCATTTTCTTGAAATAAAGAAAGGAGAAAAGCAAAAAGACATTCCTGATGCTGAGTGAACCTCAAATGCTAAGCAGAGGCAGCTCATTTTAAGATGTCACTTCCCCTCCTTTTATACCCGATATTTGTACTTTTTGATTCTAGTGCCAGTGACTTGGTATTTTTTTTTGGCAATACCAAATAATTTAAAAAATTAAATATTCAAAGTCATTCCTTTTGCCTCTCTTACTCACTCTATGGCTTGACTAATTGAGTCTTTGGAACTTAACCCTTATTCAAGTTTAATGCTGGAGCACAAGTTATAAACTGAGGAGAAAGTTACAAGGAGAAAGATTGAGAAATGGCTAGATGATTAAGTCACTAAGTTCTGAAATCATGATGTATCATTATGGTAGAACATTAAATGTGTGACTTTTTGTTAGAATTCGAATGTTGCTTAATGGAAGTTACCTTTAATTGTCACTTTTAAGTGATGAGATTGTACAGTAGACTCATGGACTTATGCAGGTATTGCTGATAAAAGATGTTAGGGCTAGTCTAAACTTGAAGCAGGAAATATTGTTTATAAAGCAAAATCGTGCCTGAAACTTCAAACATTTCTTGTAGAAAGCGGGTCTTTTGTCAATATGGACACACTTACAAAAGAAGAAAACTGTGAGGTAATTATGGAAGGGAAATGTTGATCCAGGCTTTTAAATGGTTAATTCAAAAACTATTAAATGCCTACTATCTTCTAAGGTTTGTGCCAGGCACAATTCTAACAAAAGGATTTTAATAGTAACAAAGTTATCATGCCACATCCTCCCACAATTGGCCTTCTTCTCTTCCTTCACGCCCCCTTGCTCCTTAAACCATCCTGCCGATTCCTAGTCTCTTACCTGCCCACTGCAATATGCTGTTAGTCCCCATCATTTAATGGAATTATTCTCCCCCTAATATACCAACATCTGCCTTATTAGCACATCCGAAGCGCACACACATATTCAATCCTTACAGTACCCAACCTCTGGGCAGCATTTAACACCACTCTCTGTGAAATTCTCTATTCCCTTGGTTTTCAGGGCACCAACGTCTCCTGTCTTTCCACTCAGCTCTCCAGACATTTCTTCACAGTCTTCTCTGGGAAGACTTTTCTGCATGCTCAAAGAAGGCTTCTTTGGTACTCCTACTCTTTCAAGTTCTGGTGCTCTTCCAGGGAGGCCCAGCGTACTGCACTTATATCCTGTGATGATTCCCGAAGTTTTATCTTCAGATCTGCCCTCTATTTTGTACTCTAGATTTGTGTATACAAGGTGTGGCAAAAGTAGGTTTATGATTGTCAGTACACACGAAACAGAGGTAATTCTTGCATTATTAATGATTAATTATGGTTATTATTTTCCATACGCACAATTGTAAACCGACTTTTGCTCCACCTTGTATTTCCAGTAAACTCCTGGACATCCCAAAGTCACTATATCCAAAACTAAATTTATCAGCTCCTCCCAACCTTCTACTCCTGACCACTTCCTTATACTAAACTTGGAAGTCATTCTTAGCGTCTCCCTCCCCAATTATGTAACATCAAGTCATATATTTATCTCCCTAATGATCTTAAATTTTTACTTTTTTCCATCTTCATTGCATACATCTGGCTATCTCTGTTCATTCCTGCTCACTCAACTATTCTCCAGGACTGTTGGAATGGGCCTCCCAGATCTGATTATTTCTCTCTCCATTTTAGATCCATAGTCCTACCAAGTTTTCCTACTTTTTAGCATGGCACATAATGCCTGTGTTTTCCCCTTACTTACCCAGTGTCATCTTTCTAATCTTAATATTCTCACTTCATCACCACCATCCCCTCACATAAACACTCAAACCACTTGGAACCTCTTTTATTTCCCTTACTAGAAGTTAATCATTCACATATTTTCTTTCTTCCTCCCTCCCTGCCACCATCCATCCATCCATTTATCTGTCGGTCGTCTGTCATCTCTTTTTCCCCCAATAGCTCGGGTTTTGCCTGACTTGGCTCAGATACCACCTTTTCCCTGACCATTCCCCTCTCAATCTAGTTTAGGTGTCCCAGTTAGCTGCATTGTGTGCCTTTCTCTACCAGAATAATATATTGTGGTTATTCATTTACTTACCTTCTCTTCCTCTAGACTTTGAGCTTTTTGTGAGTGTCTTATCATCTGTATATTCTCAGCACTCTGAAACTGAGGTAGGTCCATATAAATGTTTGGTGAGAGAATGAAGAAATTAAAAAAGGAAGAAACCAAATATAAACTTTTTCCTTCTTACCATCAAGGTTCTTTTGTTACTCAAATTTTAGAAGAAGTATTAACCACACTACTTCAGGTTATTGTTTAAACAAACAAGATAAATTTTATTGGAATAATTATATTTCAAAGAATAGAAGGAACGGTTAGGGTCAAGAAATAAGTTATTTATACTAGTTCCTTTAAAAACTGGGACAACTGTAATAGGAAAACAATAAAAATAAAGTTTAAGAAAACAATATCATTAAAAAAAAGAAATTTAAAATAAAGGGCAAGATATGTATTCTTAATGATTCCTAACGTTGTTATTCTAGAGACCAGAAATCATAGAAATGAACTCTCTTTAAAAATCCCACTCTATGAAAAGGAAAGTCAGAGGTATTTTCTGTAATGAGGAAAATAAGTGACCAAGGTGGTGTCTGTGCTTGGCTCTCTTCCTTGCTTTGGTATCTTTCATCTCAGTTTCTCATACTGTCCCCTGAGAGTCCTGCCCCTGGGACCGCTCTCCTTCACTTTATCTCACATTCAAATCTACCCAGCCCCTATTTTTAGAATCTACATTTTTATGTTTAATGAAAGTCCCACCGATAAAGAACTGTTCTTTCACATTTTTGGAAATTCTTACAAAGTAGCCAGATAAAACTATAAACCTGCATAATGGCATAAAGTATTAAACAATGGATCTTTCTTTCCAAAAGAAGAATGGCTGGTCGGACAGTTAATAATGCAGCTGAAAACCAAGACATGGGAGTGAAAGAGAGACAGTCAATACTTGTTCTAAACCAGACTGATGAAGGAGGTTCAAGAAATCACCAAGTAAAAGTGTCTAGATCAGTTTTTCTGACAGTATGATTTCTGTACTGATGGGGGACTGGCAGTTCAGCAAATGAATATTGGTTCCTCCCGGGTATCCAGCACTGCAGTAAGAAATGTAAGAGAAAAATCAAGTGGGATATATGAAGGTCTAGAGAAGACCAGTAAAAAGGAAAATAAGATAACATCATCAAGTGCTAGGCTGTGTGGTACATACTAGTGTCTATAGGAAGTCAGAAAACAGAAGAGCAGTGTGCCAAGGAGACGAAGGAGAGGGACAGATCTCTAGGCGAGTCACCAGGCAAGTTTGTGATACAGAGCATAAAAGATGTCATATTAACTTTTCTCCACATCCTCTTCTTTACCAACTTCTTTAAAGTCTCTTTCAACTATTTTCATTTTTAACAGTCCAGTTCAAGGCTTCATTGCCTCCACTAAGACTCTTGTAGTGCCCTCAATACTGTCTCTAGAAACACATATCTACTCCAAAATCATCTTTCGAAAGCCATGCTTTTTCACGCTGTTTAAAAATGTAATCTTTATTGTATTTTTGCTGTTACCATTTAGTCCCCTTATACTCCCCACATGATACCTAAAATCTTTCTGAGACAGGGGAATTTGCATTTCCTCAGCATCTGTGATGACATGCAGATTTCCATTCATCACTCAGTGTTTGTTGGACTTGGGAGTTGCAGCCCTCCTGAAGTATCTGGGAACAGGCGTGAGGGCAGGCTGTGTTGTTAATTGGCAGGAACACTGATTGCTGAGGGATTGCACACACACAAAAATACTGGTTGTTATTTATTGCTGAATATTAGCTCATATTCTGACAAAGAATATTTTACACTTCCTCCCCTTACATTTTCATTTACATTGACTCATTTTCACATATTAACTAATCATATGTTGAAAAGACTCAGTTCTGGAGAGCATGCTCAGGGGATAATGGGCTCCAGTAACAACTGCTCTTCCTGATTCCCCCTTTCCCACAATCCAATTTCCAAGCCACATGCCTGCAAGCTTCAGGAAGTACTTGATGAACGAGTGGGAGGGGAAGAAGGAAGGAGGGAAAGAAGGAAAGAAGGCGGAAAAGAAGAGAAAAAGAAGGGGATGCAGGGAAGGAGTGCTACAGGAGAACAGAGAAGGAAAGTAATAGCTCTAGCTGGGGATGGGGTACAAGAATGATTCCACAAAAGGGAGGATAGAATTGAGTATTGAAGAATAGATAAGAATTAAGTAGAAGGGGACTTTCTAGAAAAATCTAGAGAGTGGTTTGTGAAGAGACATGCAGGATTTAAAGAAGGATTGGCAGATGGAGGGGTCGATCGGGGGGAGGGGGGGGGAGGGATGGAGGATGGCAGGATTTGGGGCCAGAGTGGAATCAGCACATATGCCATGTTTTAGAGCTGGGCATCACAGCCACTAACAAGACAGAAAATTGGTGCCCTGTCAGGTGTAGCAAACCTACCATTGGGGAAGTCTGTTCAGTAGGGGAACTGTTTTTAATAATAAAGTAAAATGGCATTGGGTTGATTGGGAGTGAATGCTGAGCTTCTTTGTGAATCATGTTCAGGAAAAAGAATTTGAGTATTGGAATTATTTTGGGAAATTATATGACCAATGAAGTGGATTAATGGCGAAATAGTTTTTGTTTTTGTTTTTTTAAGCTGCGTTAAACAGAAGGATATTTATATGCTATGAGTGATCTTTCATCAATAAAAGCACCTATACTGCTAGATGCTAAAGATTGAAAACTGCCATTGAAATTGAGATTGGGAGAATTTTGATTTCTCTGTAAAGGCATTGGAGTCTTTGCATGTAACTTATTTCCATCTTTTAAAAGTGTTTATATTTTTTTAAACGACCCAAATTCTAATTTTAATGGTAATAGCCTGCATTTTTTTACCAATTAAATTGACTCCTGAGGCACAGCATTTAAAAATGAGATCATTATATAATTCTCAGTGTGGATGCCAGAACTGTTTTTTCTGCCTCATCTTTAATACTCTTACACTCATGAGGTAGCACTTCTATATTTGAACATGTGTTTCAGAAGCAGTGAGTATTATTTTTTAGTCATGAGGCTCATTTCTCTCCTCACCTGGGCCACATCCACCCACCCACAAGCACACCACTACAACACGCACTCACATTAGAATACATGTGCATGTATTGTGGGTTAGCCTGATATGGGAGAGAATTTACTCCCTGTGCTTGCTAGCAGATGCTGGAAAGCACCCTCCCACAATGTCTTTGGAGTTTATTACCTGGAATGAATCAGGTTAACCCTCTTTGAAGCTGAAGAGGGGTGCTAGGTTACCTTTAAGGCTCCCACAATGTCTTTGGAGTTTATTACCTGGAATGAATCAGGCTAACCCTCTTTGAAGCCAAAGCAGGGTGGTAGGTTACCTTTAAGGCATGTCTTTAGCCACAATTCTAAGATGTTAGCATCCTGAGTAGTTTCTGTGAGGCAATGCTTAAGGAAGCCAAACCACAGTGACATAGACTGTTTAATCCAGTCACCCTCCAGGCAGAAATCAAAGGGGAGAAACAATGCAGTTCTATAACGCATTTGGGGTTATCATTTTTTTGTTTTATAAGTAACAATTTTAATTGTCCTCTATAAATATCCGCTCTGTGTCAAACGGCATCAGATTTCATCACCACTATAAATACTTGCAATTAGTGAAGGACAAACAGATGCCACTAGCTAGACATAAACTCAGTGTCTTTATAATAGCAAAGCAAACGGTAACGGAATGTGTATGAAGTTGTTGTTTTTTTTTTAAGAAAAAGCATATTTATAATTGCATTTAATCATTGCCTTTCCTAATGGATTTTGTCACACCAACATGACTTATTTTAACAAAACAAGCTCAGTTCCTGACTTTTATTCTTTATGTACTGTTACTTTCATTAAATAAAAACACTTAGAATACTTTCTATAAAACTCATTTTCAGGTGAAATAACACATTCTGAGCATCTTTGAGAAAAATATAATGATTTTTGAGGAAAAGTGTTTCCTCTACAGTCTGACATTACCAGCATAGCAATAATTTTCAATTTCTGTGACCAGATTTCTTTTAAATTTCTCCAGAAGTCTTATTGCACCTTTAAAGTCACTTTTTAAGATGTAATTATCACACTACATATATTTATCTTAAATGGAGTTCAGTTTCTTTGGTATACGAGGTCTGTCCGGAAGGTATCTAGCCATGTAATATGAAGAATAGAGACATTTAGTGAAATTTAGTGAAGAAGAGACAAGATATAAGAAACACTGTACACAGGACAATGATGCCTTCAAAGTAGGCACCTTGGGACCTCACACAGTTCTCCCAAGCACCATCAACTGCCCCATCGTATTTACCTGAATCTCATCAACAGTCTGAAATCTCTTCCCTTTCAAAGGTGGTTTAGTTTGGGAAAAGCCAAAAGTTTCAGGGTCCCAAATCTGGGGTATAGCAGGGCTGAGTCACCTGCGTGATTTGATGTTTCGCCAAACACTCTGCACCAGACATGATGCATGAGGGGGCACATTGTTGTGATCAAGCTGCCAATCACCGGTTGCCCATAGCTGCAGCCTTCTGAATCATCCCAATAATTTCCGCGGAGGAATGTTCAAGCTTAATACAAAATTTGATGCAGATCCATTGCTCTCCTCACTCAGTCATTTTGAATGTGACAGCCATGCAGTACACATGCTCACTCAACGGCGTCTACCACACCCCCGACTAGTACAGTGAAGTTGTCATTGTTCACATGCATTCCAGCCCACTCTCCTAGGCTGCTATGTTACATCACTGTCATGCAAACCGTTCTCATTATATCAACAATGGCTCCACCTTTTCCGGACAGACCTCATATATTATGATTCTGCTCAATTCAGTCATGTTTTCTGAGGCTAGTCTGACCAGAACTGGAGTATTTCTACTACGAGCTTTGTATACCTTCTGATCTCATGTACTGATTTTTCTTTTGGCTGAAGAAGACCCAAGACACTGAAGTTCCAGGCGCTTTCCAATATTAGCTGAGTTTCTCTGGAGAATCAGGTTGGTAGGTAGGAGAGAGCAGGTTTGGAATTTTGCTGAATCTGTGACTGTTTGTCTAGGAATGCAGACATGGAGATGACTCTGGAGCGGGCAGTGAGTATGCTTGATGCAGACCACACACCACTGGCCAGGATTTCAGTGGCAGCCACCTTCATACAGCATGAGTGCTTCCAGAAATCTGAAGCACGGAAAAGGGTGAGTATCATTTTAAATCCATTGCAAAACTAGACTCCCCTGTCTATTATGGCAATGCTTTAAACCGAACCCAATAATTTACTTACATTTTTAAACATCTTCATTGAGTTATTATGTCAATTACATGCTGATGCCCAACCAACCAGTCAGGGCGAGAATTTTTAATTTAAGAGAAAATACATACATTCTGGGGGAAAAAAAATTCCTTCAACTCAGAAACTTAAAGTCACTACACAAACCTCCCCCTTCTTTGTCTGTCTCCCCAGCCTTCTCCTTTAAAACCATCCCCAGAGGCAATTGTCAACATTCTGTGTACTTTCAGATTTTCCTGAGAGAGGGCCAGGAGGTGAAGTGAGTGTGTATTGTATTATATTAAATATAATAAAGTTTTCTGATTTTTGTTTTCATTAAATAATTTCATTATAACTATGCATATTATAACAACGGCTCAATGACTAACTTTGTACATGTATCTTTGGGCACTTCCACAAGTGTTCCTAATGGATAGAGCCCTAAAATAGGCTCACTAGGTCATCTTATTATATGTTTGTTGTAAAAAGTGATACATCTGTGGCAGGGAGGGCTCATAGTTCAAAAAGGTATGCAGTGATAAGTGAGGTGTCTCTCCTAATCCAAACCCCAGCTTATCCCCCATTTTCCTCTTTCTCTGTCTCACTCTCCCATTCTCTCTCCTCCCTTCCTCCTTCTCTTCCTCTCTCTCCCTATCTCTCTGTGTCTCTCATCAATTTTTAGGTATATTTCCAGAGATACTTCATGTATGTAGGAACAATTATTTCATGGATTGGTTGAGTGTCCCTTTTTGTTTGAAACAAAATCACAAATGGTAACAGATTGTTTAGAGTACTCTATACTTTGCTTTCATTTAATATCTTGGAAATCTTCAATATATATTTGCCCTCCTTTATTTTTTTTAAACTGTTACATATGTTTATGTAGCATAAATGTACCAGTATTTCTTTTTTGTTCATTTTTTTAAATACCCATATTTAAGCACCATGTGACAAAGTTTTGACAAGTTTTGGCACTGTGAAAAGAACATCGCAATCAAGATAATGAGTGTATCCATTACTTCCACAGTTTCCCTGTGCCCCTCTGTAATCCTTAAATCTCACCCCTCCCCAACCCACTTTCAAACCCTAGGCAGCCAATGATCTGTTTTCTGTTACTGAAGATAATATCGAATTTTCTAGAATTTCTTTCTCTCTCTAAATTCGATTTTTAAAAAAGTGTGTGTGTGTGTGTGTGTGTGTGTATGCAATTTTTCAGGCACCATTTGTTGAAAAACTTTCCTTTTGGTACTGAATTGTTTTTGTGCCTTTGTTGAAAAGGAATTGATCAGTGTGTGAATCTATTTTTGGACTATATATTCTATTCCATCAATTTGTTTGTCTATATTTATGCAAAACCACAGTCTTGATTACTCTAATTTTATATTAAGTCTTGAAAGTAGGTGGTAGTCCTTTTGGCTCTTTTCTCTGAGTTATTTAGGTATTTTGCAGTACATATAAATTTTTGAATCAGCTTGTCAATTTCTATATTTATAAAACTCAGATATTTTTTGAGATTACAATGAATCTGTAGATTAATATGTGGAGAACTGACATCTAAATAATATTGAGTCCTCTGATCTTGAACAAGGTATATTTCACTATTTATTTAGGTCTCTATAATTTCTCTCAGCATTGTTTTGTAGTTTTTACGCTAGAGGTCTTCAATGTCTTTTGTCAGATTTATCCTTAAATATCTCATATTTTTAGATACTTTTACAAATGACCAGGTTTTTATTTTTATTTCAACTGTTTAAATTATATTTTACTGATTATGCTATTACAGTTGTCCTGACTATTCCCCCTTTACCCCCTTCCACCCAGCACCCCCGACTCCCTCAGACAATTCCCCCATCACTGTTCAGGTCCATGGTCATGTGTATAAGTTCTTCAGGTACTCCATTTCCCATACTGTACTTTATATCTCTATGGCTATTCTGTAACTACTTATTTTAACTTCTTAATCCCCTCACCTCTTTACCCGTTACCCCATATCCCCCTCCCATCTGGCAGCCATCAAAATGTTCTCCATATCCATGATACTCTCTCTGTTCTTCTTGTTTGCTTAGTTTGCTTTTTAGATTCAATTGTTGATAGATAGGTGTTTTTGCCATTTTATTGTTTATAGTCTTGATCTTCTTTTTCTTAAATAAGTCCCTTTAACATTTCATATAATAATGGTTCAGTGATGAAAAACTCCTTTAGTTTTTCTGGTCTAGGAAGCTCTTTATCTGCCCTTCAATTCTAAATGATAGCTTTACTGGGTAGAGCAATATTGGCTGTGGGTCCCTGCTTTTTATGACTTTGAATATTTCTTGCCATTGCCTTCTAGCCTACAAAGTTTCTTTTTGAGAAATCAGCTGACAGTCTTTTGGGAACTCCCTTGTATGTAACTAAATACTTTTCTCTTGCTGCTTTTAAGATTCTCTCTTTATCTTTAAGCTTTGGCATTTTAAATATGATGTATCTTGGAGTGGGCCTCTTTGCATCCATCTTGTTTGGGACTCTCTGTGCTTCCTGGACTTGCATATCTATTTCCTACACCAAATCAGGGAAGGTTTTTTTTCATTATTTTTTCAAATAGATTTCCAATTTTTTGCTCTTTCTCTTCTCTTCTGGCAACTCTATGCTGTGAATGTTGGACGTCTTGAAGTTGTCCCAGAGGCTGCTTTTACTGTCCTAATATATTTTAATTCTTTTTTCTTCTTGTTCTCATTGATTGTTTTTTGCTTCCTTATATTCCAAATCATTGACAGATCTCAGCTTCATCCACTCTACTGTGGTTTCCCTGTAAATTGCTTTTTATTTCAATTAGTATATCCTTTATTTTTGACTGGATCTTTTTTATGCTGCTGAGGTCCTCAGTAAGTTCCCCGAGCATCCTTACAACCAGTATTTTGAACCCTGCATCTGGTGGATTGCTTGTCTCCATTTCATTTAGCTCTTTTTCTGAAGTTTTGATCTGGTCTTTCATTTGGGTCATGTTTCTTTGTCTTCTCGTTTTTGCAGCCTCCCTGTTTTGTTTCTGTGTATTAGGTAGAGCTGCTTTGACTCTGTGTCTTGGTAGTGTGGTCTAATGTAGTAGGTGTCCTGTATATAGTCCAGTGGCACAGCCTCCGCTATTGCCCAAGCTGGGTACTCAAGGTGTGCCCTTCATGTGGGCTGAGTACACCCTCCTCTTGTAGTTGAGCTTTGGTTGCTGTTGGCAGATCAACAGGAGGGATTTACCCAGGCCAGTCAACTATAAGAATTCTCTGTGACCACTTACCACCAACCTCTGCCCTCCGTAGAGGATCAGCTGTGCAGGGGTGGTGTGGTGATGTTCCAGTGTGGTCTGTAGCTGTCCTCTGGGTGCGCTGCCCTTGAGGTTTCCCACAGGTCAGGCCCCACCTGTGTGTTACCCAAGGCCACCCTGCCTGAGCTATAATGCAATCTGAGATGGCTGCTACTTGTACTGGGCTCGGAGACCCAAGGCAAAGTCAAGCTGTGAATCTAGGCTGGCTGCTGCTAGTACCAGGCCTGGGGCTTACTGATGCCAGCTGTTGCTTGTTTGAGGGGGTTTAGGAAGTTGTGCCAAGACCACCCATTCATATGGAAAAGTAGCTTGGGTGGGCCAGTAAGTTGGGTGGTGCGGAGTCTGGGGATTTTTAAGGCGGGTCAAACAGTGTCCCCAGGATGATGGAGTCTCAGATATGGCACCAGCTTGCTGGCTCTTTAGATCTGTGGGGGGGGGGGGGGGGTTAGAAAATGAACAATGGCTTCTGCTTGCCTAGATGCCAGGCACTTCAGTTTCTACCAGTACGGCAGTTGTGCTACCCTATTGTTGGAGCTCAAAGTGGGGGGGTCTGAGGAGGTGAGTCCCTGTGTGCATTCTTGAAGAGTATCTGCTTGGAGATCTAGCAGTTTCTTTCACTGACTCCCACTGGTTTTTGCAGCCAGAAGTTGTGGGGACTTATCTTCCTGGCACTAGAGCCCTGGCTGAGGGACCTGATGTGGGGCTGGGACTCTCTGCTCCTGAGATATCCCTCCCAAATGTTTACCCACTGCATGTGGGTGAGAGACCAGTGCATTCGTGTCTGTACCCCTCCTACCCATCTCTATGGATGTGGTGTCTTTAATTCCGTAGTGTCAGTCTTCTATTCAACTCGATTTCTGATGGTTCTGTGTGATAGTAGTTCTGTATTTTAGTTGTAATTTTGATGTGGTTGTGTGAAGAGGGAAGCCATGTCTGCCTATGCCACCTTCTTGCTCAGAAGTCCTTTATTTCAATTTTTGATTATTCAATGCTAGTGTATAGAAATAGTTTAATCAGTACAGTTGATCTTGTATTTTGCCATACTACTAAATTCACTTTATTTGTATTTTCTACATAGAAGATTATGCCATCTGTGAATAAAGACAATTTTGTTTCTTCCTTTACAATCTGAATGACTTATATTTATTTTTTTCTTTTTGAACTGGCTAGAACCACCAGCACATTGTTAAAGTGAAGTGAGAGTGGATGTGTTGATCTTTGAAGCATTCAGTCTTTCTTTCACTATAAAACTTGTACTCCCTATGGGTTTGTTTATATTTTGGAGATATTTAATCTAGGGAATATTTGTAGGTTGTTATTTTTTTTCTTACTGACAAATGGCTTTATTATCATACAGTTGCACTAGTTAGAAAGATAAAGCCATGCTTTTCTGCCTGCTCCCTTCCCTTCTCCCACCACCTCTGAGGCAGCACCTCTGCAACTCCGGGTTCCTCTCCTTCCAGCCACCATCATGGTCATCTACCGGGACCTCATTAGCCATGATGAGTTCTCTGGTATCTACGAGATCCTGGAGATGCAGATGGGCTGTGCCTGGAGGTGGAGGGGAGGATGACCAGTGAGGCTGAGGATACTATGATGACTCCCTTATTGGTAGAAATGTTTCTGCTGAAGGCCCCAAGGAGTGGGTACCCAAAAGCACAGTAGTTGCTGGTGTTGATACAGAATTCCCTCACTTATCGTGGGTATTACGTTCCAGACCTCCCCCCCTCCCCGCGATATGTGAAAATCCGCGAAGTAGGAACCTTACATTTATTTTCGTATTTACTGTACAGTACCGCAAAATCCTGCGATATAGCAAAAAATCCGCAATAAATAATTAAATATAATATTTTTAAAAATCCCGCGATACAGTGAGGCTGCGATATAGCGAGGGACTACTGTATTGTCATAAACCATGATTTATTATAAACCAGCTTCACAAAAGAAGTCTACAGGAGGTACATCAAAGATTACATGAAGCCAATCAAAGGAAAACTCGGACAACAGAGACCAGAAAGAGTAAAGCCTTTTAAGATAGGGGCTTTAGAACAAATCAAGCACATGTTTGCTAATTTCAAAGTCTACCAGTTCTTTAGTGGTGAAAACATGCATCCAGGTGGCATGCTTGTTCTGCTGGACTACCGTAAGAATGGTGCGACCCCATGTGTGCTCCTCTTTAAGGAGGGTTTAGAAATGGAAAAATGTTAACAAGTTTGGCAATTGGGATCTATCACCTGCCATCAAAACTGGCTGCTCCTTCTTTTTTTTTTAATTCTCACTTGAGGATATGTTTATTAGTTTTAGAGAGAGATACACACATTGATGTGTAAGAGAGACTCCAATGGTTGCCTCCCGTGCTCCCCCCAACTGCGGGATTGAACCGTAGCCTAGGTGTGTGCCCTGTTCGGGATCGAACCTGCATCCTTTTGGTGCACGGGACAGTGCTCCAACCAACTGAGCCACCCGGCCAGGGCTGGCTGCTGCTTTTCATTCATACACCAAAACAAACGAGACTGATGTTATCTTGTGTTCTTCATTTATTTTGACCTTGATTTATTTGGAATGGAGGCATTTTTTTCTAAGAAAAAAACCTATCATGTAGGTTGTCTAAAAATAAAATGCATTTCAGTTAAAAAAAAAAAAAATGATCCAGCCATGTCACTAAGCTGAAATCAAATATTTCTAAGTCCATTTCTTTAAAGCAGAGATTGGAAAAATCAATTCTATCAGGATATGTTATAAACAAATTTTCCCCTTGGATTTTGCTAGGTTCTGAGGAATTCTTTTTTTTCATTCTGCTTTAATACCAAACTCAAAAAAGCACTATCGTTTTTCAAGGAGACAGTATAAGTTACTTACAGTATATGTCCTTTATACTGTACATTTCTGTCATTTTAGACAGTCACATAACCACCACCATAATTAAGATAAAAAACTGTTCCATCACCCCCCAAAAGTCCTTTACGTCCCTTTGTAGTCAGATCCTACCCCCGTCTCCACCCCCTGATATGACCTTTGGCCTGTCTCTAAGTTTTACTCATCCCAAAATGTCAAATAAATGGAATCATATAATACATAGCCCTTGAGTCTGTCTTCTTACACTTAGCATACATATTTGAGTTTCAACTATGTTGTATGTATAAGTAGTCCATTCCTCTTTTTTTTTTTTTTCCAAGTAAGATTCCATTGTATAGGTGGATATACCACAGCTTGTTTATCCTGTCACCACCTGAAGGACATTTGTTTCCAGCTATATTTATAAAGGATATTAATCTGTAATTTTATTTTCTTGTAATATTTTTGTCTAATTTTGGATTGAGGGTGATGATACTAGACTAACAGAATAAATTAGGAAATATCCTCTCCTCTTCTGTTTTCTAAAGAGTTTGATTTTAATTTTTTCAGACAAGAAGTCTCCTCTTATCCTTATTCTGCCTCTGTACATAATGTGTCTCTGTCTCCACCCACCCCGCCCACCCAACTTGCTTTTAAAATTTTCTGTTTCTCACTGGTGTTGAGCTATTTGGTCACAATCTGCCTTGGTCTGGTTTTCCTTAGGTTTCTTGTGCTTGGGAGTTCACTGAGCTTAAATTTGTGGATTTCTGCTTTTCATCACATTTGAAATTTTGGTTGGAAATGTTTCAACCGTTAGTTCTTCAAATGTTTTTTGCCTCGTCTTTGGGAACTCAACTTACATACACATTAAGCTGTTTAAAGTTGTCCCACAGCTCTTCCATGCTCACTTTTCTTTTCCAAATTTGTTTTTTTTCTGTGCTTCCTTTTGGATAATTTCAATTGCTGTGCTTTAAATCCACTATTCTTCTGCAATGTTTAACATGTCATTAATCACATCGGTGTATTTTTGTATTTCATAAATTATAGTTTTCATCACTAGAAGTTAACTTCGAGTCTTTTTTCCTGTCTTCTATGTCCCTGCCTAACATGTTGCATCTTTCCCCAAGATTTCTGAACACACGGAAGACTTAAAATAGCTGCTTTCAATGACCTTGTCTGCTAATTCTAATATCTGTGTTCATTCTTGGTGGGTTTTAATTGATTGGTCTTTCTTCTCTTTATGAATCACATTTTTCTTCTCCTTTGCATGCCTGGAAATTTTTTATTGAATGCCAGGTATTACGAATTTTATCTTCTTCGATGCTGGATATTTTTATTTTTCTGTATTTCTTGAGCTTTGTTATAGGATGCAGTTAAGTTACTTGAAAACAGTTTGATCCTTTGGAGATTTGTCCAGTGGGACCAGAGCAGCATTTGTTCTTAAGGCAAGATACTTCTGAGAACTCTACCTAATGCACTATGAATCAGGTCTTCTCGCTGAGGATAAGCAGGGTTCATGGGCCAGTGTGAGCATGACTAGCTGTTGTTTCCTTAAATCTTTTTAAGTGGTTATTTCCCTGGCCTCAGGCAGTTTTCTCACACACGTGCACTGATTAATATTACACTGAATACTGGAGTGGGACCCTCGGTGGATCTAAGGAGCTGTCTTTCTGTGCAGCCTGTCTCTGGTAGCCTTCCCTGCAAACACTTGCCTCTTTGTTCTTGGACTCCGCTCTCTGTCTCCTCAGCTCTGCTTGTTGAATTCCACTTATCTCCCTCGCAGCAGCACCTTAGCCTGGGAACTCTCCCCAGGCAATGACCTGAGGCAGCAGCAAGGCCCCTTGCTGGTTTTCCATCTCTTGGGGATCACTTTCCATTGTTGCCCCATAGCCAGTTATGAACCATTGTGTGCTTCTTCTGGTTTTTAAAATTGTTTCAGGCAGTAGGTAAATTCAGCCCTTTTTTCTATTGAGTCATTTTTAATTTTGATAAATAACTTCCTAATAATTCCTCCCCCAAATTGTACAAATTTACACTCTTAACCAACATTGCAAATACCACAAGATACTATTTTTTTGTGTTAACCTGACGGGCAAAATAAAAGCATCTCTTTGTAGTAGAAATTTTCCTATATTTTAAAATCAAGACTAATAGTTATCAGTTAATCAAACAGTTACAGAGAAAATATTTTTTAAAACTACGCACACTGACACAGAGTTTATAAAGATCTTTCTTACATAAACTTTGGTCTTCGTTATCTACCATTTTTAGTTTCTTTAAAGTGAAATAAAACCTTCATGGCACTAATTTACGTGCATAAAAATCCTTCTAGATTTTTACATTTTTATATTTTTTAAGTACTTCACCTATATCTAGTCTTTCCAAAACTTTCAGATTAGTTTTCAGAGAGACAGAATTCTTTTCATACTTGTATTTCATTCGTTTTCAGAATAGGTAAATAAATTGCATTATTACAATAATTAGAGTTGACATAACTACATTGGGAAAGAAACCTAGGTTATTCTTGTTAAACATGTAACTCAACTAGTATAAAGAGGAGTACAAAACCCAACATAGAGTAACTTACCAACTTTGATAGTACTCAGGGAATCGGTAGATTTTACAGAGGAAAATGTGGTTAATCCTACAGATCAGGTAATTTGAGCCATACAAAAGCACTTCTAGCTCTAGTTCACTCATGAGATTGCAATCAGGATTTTGGCTAGGGCTGCTGTTGTCCAAAGGCTTGAGTGAGGCTGGAGAATCTTCTTCCGGGGTGGCCGGAAAGTTGGTGGTGGTAGTTTGCAGGAGAATTGAACTAAAAATTAGTCCTTCTTATTGCTAACTCAGATAAATGTTTAAATCTTTTTTTATCCCCAGCCTTTAAATACTGGGCATTATTACTTTCATTTTATAATAATGGAATTACTTGGATTTTCTTTTGTCACCCAAGTTGGGCTAGATTTCCACTACCTCTTAAATTACTAATTTGATTACGAATGTTATTGCTTAACTATAGATTTAAAGCTGTGCTTGCCTTTTTGACTCTTATTCTGTGATCAAGCTAGAATAAAGATTAGTCTTGAGAATAATGAAACATGAAAACTTTATCGAAAACTAAAAACATGCTTTGTAGAAAATCTAAGAATTGTGATGTTATAACCCAAGAACATTAACAAAATCCTGCTAATATTAAGCATGATGCTATAGTTTTTAAATTATGTAAAAAAGACAATTACTATTTCGACATAAAGATTAAAATTTTAAGTATAACTTTTAAAACCAGTGGCCACTTTTAAGTTCTTATTTTATATTTTTAGGAATCTCAGCATTTAACACCATCAATTCTGCTCTCCTTTTTGAAACTCTTTTGTTGGTCCAGAGTCTCCTGGTTCTTCAGGTTTCCTGAATTTATGCTTGATCTGTCCCTTAAATATTTGTTACATGCCTTGCTGGGACTTGTCTTATTTAACACCATCTTTTGACCTGCCTCATCCACTTCTGTGGCTTCCATTGATGCGTAGTGTAGATGCGGATGACTCACAGCGTCTCCAGCCCATGTCTCTGCCCTGGGCTCCAAACCACATGTCCATATATTTCCTGGACTTCCCACTACACTCAACATCAACTTACCAAAAAATGAACACATTATCTTTTGCTTTTCATCTCCATTATCCAGCCTGCCTTCTAAACTTGTTCTTCCTGCTGGGTTGGGAGGTAGGGCACTGTGTGGTGGTTTGAGCATTAATGCTCAAAGTCACTCAGGAATGGATTTGAATGCCAGCACCCCAATTACCTGGGTGACCTTGAGCAAGGTATTTTGCCTCTCCGAGCCTCAGCTTTCCTACTGAAAGAATGGAAGTAATAGTCCTACCACAAAGAGTTACTGTGAGATGAACAACACAAATGAACAAAATTGAACAAGAAACAGAGTAACAGTTATTAGGGGGAAAGAGGGAGGGAGGGAAGGGGTTAAGTAGAGGAAGGGTTTAGCAAAGTAACTAATATAAATAACCCATGAACATGGACAGCGGGGTCAGGCTGGACTGTGGGAGAAGGGGTGGGAAGGGGTAGCAATGAGGGAAAAAATGGGACAATTGTAACAGGAAAACAATAAAAATAAAATTAAAAAAAAAAGATGAAGGTATAATGTCATGTGAAAAATAAAAAATTTTAAAAAAAAAAAGAGTTGCTGTGAGAATGTAATCAGATAATGGTGTAGCGCCGGCTCTGGAATAATAACTCAGAGAAGATTATTTCCTCTGTAAGTGATTGGTAGTTCACCCAGGCGTCCAGCTCATCCCTGTCACCATCGTCTCTGTTACTCCAGCTGCCTCCTAATTAGTCTCCCTCCTCTGTTCTTGTCCATTCCTAATCCCTTCTCCTCACAGTACCCAGGAGACCTGCCAATACTGCCCTGCATGCCTGTGGGATAAAGAACAAATTCCTTCATTTAATCCGCAAGACCCTTCTTAAACTGGTTTCATTTTTATGCCTTCTTCAGATCTCATCACAGAAGCCATGACTGCCATCACTGTTTTTGTAAAATTTTATTATAAAACTGAGAGAGACTCTGGGTCCCTCGGAGTGGATGAAGAAACTATTCATTCCCTCTGAGGAAGGAAGGGAGTAGGTTTTCTCTAGTGGAAAATCACCCTTGTTTCTTTATTAGCCAGGGTTTTTATTCACTTTCCACATGCGGAAGTACTTAAGGAAAATATGCAGCACTTCCCCAAATGGTAGGGAGTGAAAGGGAAGTGCAGATCAATACAGGGTTGAAATATCCAGGTATTTTACACAAGGTCAAAAGCACTTCCTCTTACTTAATCGTCCTGTTCTTCACATTTTACTGACAAGAATTTGAGACTTTACAGAGAAAAACAGAGCAGGTTCCCTTTTCCTTAAAAGCCACTTTGTATTTCTATTCTAGCTTCAAAATCCCCCAGAAGGTGGGATTCAGAGCAGGCCTGGGAGACAACCTGCCGGCTAAGGGCCCAGTGGGGGGTGGCTCCGCACGCACAGCGGTCAAGAGTCTTTTAAACCAAGCCCCTCTGCTTCCCACATCTCCCCATGCCTGTCTGCCCCCACATAAAACTAAGACAAATTCATAAGAAGTTTGAGTAATTAAGAAAGAGAAAAGGAAAAAAACATACCCATGGTCCCACCCTTCTTATCATTTTGATTTTGTGCTCTGATTTTTTTTTTTTTTTTTTTTCCCACTGTGTGGTTGCCTCTCACTCACGCCCCCAACTGGGGACCTGACGTGCAACCTAGTCATGTGCCCTGACTGGGAATCGAACCAGCGACACTTGGCTCGCAGGCCAATGCTCAAGCCACTGAGCCACAACAGCCAGGGCTTTTGTGCTCTGATTTTTTAATGCATGTGCAGGGTGGGACAAAAGTACGTTTAAAGATGTTTGTATGGAAATTATACAGTATAAAAATAAATAATAGTATAAGAATGAACTGTGTTTCATGTACTTAGAACTGTAAGCCTACTTTTGCCAAACCCTGTGTGTACATGGCTGTAATCACTTGAATATGTGGCTTTGTTTGTGGGGAATTTTTGTGTTGATTTTTAAAAGTATGCACAAATATGTCTGCTGTTTAAAAATACACAAAATAGCATTCTCCATTCATAATTTATACCCCACCATTTCTCCTAAACCCCCTCATCTCATTCCCTTCTTTATGTCTGTGTTTATGAGTAGGAATGCAGGTATTTTACTCGGATTTTTTTCAATACCATTATATCATAAGCATTTTCTCATAACATTAATAGTTTGTAGGCATTTTAATGGCGGTGCATTAGTGGTGACAGTAGTAGCTACCATGGGTTGAGTAACTACCGCATGCCTAGCACACAACTGCTAATCTTAACACAGTCCCCCTTTGACAGATGAGGAACTCTATGACTAATAAAATATCTGTCAATTCAGACATTGTTCTGCCTCTCTCACAGCTACCTGAACATGTGGATATGTGACAGTTAATCATTAACCAGTCTTCCCAGTTGTTAGACATGGATGATTTCTTATTTTTCACTGTTGTAAATAATGTAGTTACTGTTATTGTGTGTTACTAGTCTGTGTCTGCATTTCAGATTGCTTCCTAATGAAGATTTCTAGAACAGAATATTTTTCCTTTTTGGCCTGAATTGCCAAATTGCTTTCCTGAAGGTTATACCAATGTATAGGGAGTGATTAATTTTAAAGAGAGGGACAGGAGACAAGGGGAGTGACATTTCCCGGAGGAGGTGACATTTTAGCTGGCTCCTGCAGGATGAGTAGGGCTCTGCCCGAATAGAGGCAGAAGAGCCCAGCCTTGCCTACAGCAAAGGAAGTGAGAGCAAGGGCACCAGGGCACCGGGAGCCCTGGCCCCACAGGGGCGGTCTCTTGCCTCTGTGGATTTGCGCCAGAAATCCTAATTGTTTAAGTATTTCAGAGCTGGCAGGGAAGAGGATCAGAATAAAGTGAAAGAGAAAGTTAAAATTCTAATATGTGATTTTGCCCTTTCATATATTTAGAAACCATCTCAAATGAAAGCTCCTTTGAAGTTCTGAGACATTCCCCTTGGTCTGTTTCTTTTTTCCTTTACCCAGAGGGAGGACAAATCCCCGGAGGATTTAGTCTAACCAGGAAACAGATGTAACTTCTCTGGTTCCAGCTGCTGCCCTCAATTTAAAGGGCAAGAACAGCACATGTGGCATTAGTCCTAATGTGTACAGGATTCATTGCCAGTGCCCTTCTAGTTCTATACAATGAGGAGAATGTCATCAGCTTTATGCGTTTAATATGATATATATCCATTTGCTTGATAAAAAGGATAAAGGTAACTAAACTATTTTTAAATGTGGGGTGGGTGCCAGACACTAGGGAGTCAAACTCTATGGTAAAGTAGAGCTGTAGTCGAATTTCAGCATCTATCTGAGTGGTGTGTCTGCAAGTGCTGAAAGCCAAGGGGATAGAGGTGGCAGGTTTCGGGAATGGGTCAGGAGGCTGTCAAACAGAAGCTTGCCGTCTGCGCTCCCTGGGCGGGGCAGTAGAGACTTCCAGGTACCACTTCTCACTAATGCTGTCTGTCATCACAGCTGGAAATGCAATGTGGTCAGGAAGCCACTTCACATCATATTTTGAAGAAGGCAACTTATAAATTATAAATTAAGTAATAAAATATTTCTAAAGCTGCCAAAGTACCTTCAGGACAAATGGGATTTTATTTTTGCATCTGATGATTATGCTGCTACTGTGAAGATTTAGTTTAACTGGTATTTATGACATTTATGGGAGAAATTTAACCATCTTAAAACCTACCTATAAAATAGGATTTGATGGAAATAGGAAAACATGTGAGTTCCAGGCTGTTTTAAAATAAATTGTGCCTTTCTGCTTTTAAGGAAATTAATAATGGGACTAGACGAAGTGATCAAATAGATGGTCTCTTGGACCAGATTTAATCGATAACTATGAAAAGAAATCTTTTATTATTAACATTGTTATTCAGATATATTAGAATAGCTCTAGACATCACCCATCAAAATTTCTGTGGTCCATCTTCCAATGGTCTCCTGTTCTGCAAATGTCTCCTCGGAAGGGAGCCAATAAGTGGGAGTATTACTCCTCATTACCACCAGTGAAGCCTTAAGGGAACAAAAGAGTATTTTCCTCTTAAGGTTCTAGCAAGCTATTGATTAGATAATAGACATAAAACTCTTAACACTATACTGACACTTCCTGATGATAGAAGTGGGAGGAGGAGTTGTTATGTTTGTTTTATAACTATTGTGATTATTATTTTTATTATTTAGATAAATTTACAACCTTTACTTAATCCTAACAAGAGGAGATGTAAGATTGGAAGACTGTGTCTTAAATACCACTCATCTATATGAAAGGGAGGCTAGGCTTTGATGATACATAGAAAATATGAAAATGTGCCCCTGAGCCAGGTGTGCAGCTCTCCCTGAGTGTGAGCGGCTGTATGATTAGGGCATCATTTATAGGTGAGGAATTTCATCTGAAAGGGAAGCTCATACTCATTCACAACTTATTTCCTAAAAATTTCTGCAGTAAGATGGTGAAAATTATTGCGATCTTGACTAAGAGTTCTGAGCAACTTAAAATATTTTATATCAGATGCTAATGGAAGCCTATGAGAAAGAAAGCTCTCATTCTACAACTTAACGTTTTTCTGCAGCAACTCTGTGTTCACCTCTTGATTTCTTTAGGTAATATTTGCAGCCTAGAACACAAAGTCACCTTGCTCAGATTGCTATTACTTGGCCTTTTCTCAAACAGCCATAGTTTTTGGAATCCAAACCATCTATCGTTCTTCTTATTTCTAGTTCTCCTTTTTCTGATAGACAACATTGCTGTCTCTTGCATACTTATATAGAAGAAATATTTTTAAATAGCACATTAAAAAGTGTAAAGTTATGTTATTTACTTAAAATGATTGAATAATTTATATAAATCACTTTAAATACTCAAAGGAATTGATCAGAAAAATAGTTTACATTTAGGGTTAGTTTGCATTGCTACTACAGCTATTATGGTAAGTGAATTCTTACTGGTACCATTGATGAAGGTGATTTCTATTTATATTGACTAAATTTCTGCCCTAGAAAACTCATGTAATGTGGTGTTCTTCCATAAAACTTGCCTTGCTCCTAAATTCCCAGTTCTCTTCATCTTTATTATGCTCAAGGCTTTTATCACTTAACTCTTAATATCCACTTAGCCATCACTTATCCACCTTTTGTCACTTAACTTTGACCTACAAGTATTCATAGGTTTTTGTTTTAAGTTCCCTAATTTATTGTAAGCTCCTGGATGAGAGATACTTTATAGCAGGAATATGTTTTACACCATGAGTCTAATATTGTTGTTGATTGATGGGAGTTATAATCAACTTTATCTGTTCATTCATATTTCATTGAATGGTTTTAATGCCATGTAAAAATTAATAAATATATGAAGTATACATACACTTCTTTCCCAGGTCAATCAGTTTCATGGCATTCCCAAGCTTCTGCAGCTCCTAAAAGTTCAGAATGAAGATGTTCAGAGAGCCGTGTGCGGGGCCTTGAGAAACTTGGTGTTTGAAGACAATGACAACAAGTTGGAGGTAGCTGAACTCAACGGGGTCCCTCGGCTGCTGCAGGTGCTGAAGCAAACCAGAGACTTGGAGACTAAAAAGCAAATAACAGGTAGTGCTTATTGAATATTAAAGGGCATACACGGTGCACCCTAGCCAGATTGTTATGTCTTCTCTCTTTTTTTAAGTTTCCTGGAACAAATGATTGATGGGCTCATTGTTTTTTGACAGATGACTTTCAGGGGACACTGTCACCTGCTGGCTAAGACCCCAGATTCAAGTCAAGTTTGAATTCCTTTTCTTTTGAAGGGGAAATATTTTGCCTTAATATTTGCTTAATATTTTTAATTAGAAACCCTATGCTCCTTGGGCTACATGTCTTTAAAATAGCTCCTTGATAAGACTCACTGCATGGAAAATTATGCATAAATTCACTAACAGTGAACTTTGTAAGTGTGAGAATGTGTTGGATTTCAATATTGTCCAAGATGTCCAAAACATTATGAAGAAACTCGACCAGAACCACACCCAATTCTTTTTATTATTTACTCAACACTCTATTTGCTAAATCTGCACAAGGAAGGTAAGTTGAGAAGTCTAATAGTATCCCAATGTAGAGGATCAGTTTAATCAGATTAGTTGAAAATACCAGAAGATGTATTTTCTAGTTCTTCTACCACCTGAACCCCTCAAAATACCAACACCCTAGCCCACCACCCCAAATAAAGAAAAAGAAAAGAGTGGCTGGGTATGTTTTTCAGTTCTGTACTTTATATTTCTGTTCAAATACTGATTTGAGCAAATATCTCCTTTCTGCACAATGGATTAAAAATGTGAACTAATTAGATAGAATTCAAGCAACGGTTTTAGTAATCCTTGAAGCATGGAGGGGGAGACCTAGTTTCATGTAAATGAGTAGTGAGTATGGTAGGGGGTGGAAATGGTTGGTTCGTTGATGGTGGGCTCGCCCTCCTTGCCATCACCATTAGCTCCGCCCACGCTCCCTGCACACACCACAGGCGCAAGAAGCATTACTGAGTGCAGTCATCAGGTAGTATTGCCTTGAGGACACTAACTAGCTTCAGTATCCCTGGTGATACACCTACATTTTACAATTTAATTATAACAAAAGCCTTAGGTTTTGAGGTATTTTTAAGTATTATTGGGTATTAAATCTCAATTTTATAGATGAGGAAACTAAGAACCAATGAAGTTAACCCTTTTAATATATAAACGTTTTTAATGGTTCTAGTTGATGGTGTTCTTATTTTAAAAGGAAGTACTTCATAAATACGGTTTTAATGGGAATATATTGTGCTATGTCAGCCTCACTTTATTATACAACAGTTGTTTTTCTATAAAAATTTTATATCCTTTCTACCCATTTTTATCTTAAAATATGTCATTTTTTTTCAATCTTAGTATATTTTAATTTTATAAAGCTATCTGAAGTTTTTACCATGCTAGCCTTCTGTCAGCATGCTGTTATGTCCCATGGGATAGTTCGTTTCATATATATGAATGATATTAAAATATCTACAGAAATAAAGAGGGATATCACTCATTCATTCAGCCAGCATTTACAGAGCAGCCTACAAGCCCAGGCAGTGAAAGTCACAGTCCAGAGAGGTAGTGAATTTTATTTTCCAGCTACTAAACCATGAAAGATTACGTAATGGTTGGCATTTTTTAAAAAAACTTTTTATTTAGAACATAACATTTTCTTCATTTAAATATAGTTAGTGAATCACAAAAGAGAATCAGATTATCCTGTTTTACGCTCAAAAAAGACTTCATTAAGGAGATATGTTTCATTGTGGACCTTAACAGAAGGATAGGCTTTGGAGTGGTGTTTTTAAAGGAGAATAAAAGTTATTCCCAAGAAAGTGAACATCACTACTTGCAAAGCCAAGCAGCAGAAAGAAGCTGCTGATCATTTAGAACAGTGGTTCTCAACCTTCCTTATGCCATGACCCTTTAATACAGTTCCTCATGTTGTGGTGACCCCCAACCATAAAATTATTTCCGTTGCTACTTCATAACTGTAATTTTGCTACTGTTATGAATCGTAATGTAAATATCTGATATGCAGGATGTATTTTCATTGTTACAAATTGAACATAAAGCATAGTGATTAATCACAAAAACAATATTTAATTATATATGTGTTTTCCGATGGTCTTAGGAGACCCCTGTGAAAGGGTCGTTCAACCCCCAAAGGGGTCGCGACCCACAGGTTGAGAACCAGCGATTTAGAAGAAGCTTGGAAAAGTGATTGAGATTAGGGTACCGTGGTTGCTGGAAAGCTTGGGAAGATGCTTTGGTGTGTATCAAGGAAGTAATCCATTGAACCAGGCTTCCTCTTCTTTTGTATAGGCAACAGGGAACTTAGGTCAAAGAACAGCGTGTGGTAGTGATGCCATAGAAACCATTCAGTCATCTTTATAGCTGATATATAAAGGTTGATTGTGCAAGCCCCAGGATTTCTAGTACAAACCAAACATTCCTACCAGAAGTTGTTCATTACATGTTCATTGAATTGGGTTAATACTTGAATGTTGGATACAAATCCTTATAACTAACTTCCTTTAACTCTATTAATAGAAAAGTGAAGTAAGTGCTTTCCTGGCCTTAAAAGTAAATTGTTGACTTAAATAGAAATATTTATATCTTTGTTTAGGTATATATGAATCTCTTCTTGGCTATTTCATAAACATCTTTTTATGGAGCCTCTATTGTGTGCCAGCCACTAAGCTCAGGCTTTTCATTTTTCATCTCTGTTCCTCCAGACAGCTCTATCAGGCATTATTGATGATTTACATATGGTCAATGTGAGGCTCAGGGGGAATAAGTAAGTTGTCCAAGGCTACACAGCTAGTAAAGAGCAAAGCCCAGATTTGCACCAGTTTTATCTGGATATTTTTTGCTCTCTCAAAGTGGCTCCCACCTACAGCTTGGAGCCAGGGGATCTCATTTTTACTTATATTTGGGAAGGGGCTTGTCTTTGAGAATCTTGGATAAGAGAATTCTCCCTCACTCCTCTCTGACCCTTCCTCCCTCCTTCGTACTGCCTGGGTTCAAGCCTTCTTCCTCTCTCAGGTCTGCTCTTACCATAGCCTCACACTAACCTGTGTGATTCAGTACCACACATTCCCCATCCAACCACCACTCTGCTAGTGACTTTTTTCTAAAAGGAAAGTATTGTCTCATTCTGCTCCCCATTACCTATAAGATAAAGTGTGGCAGTAGGGTCTCCTCTCTTACCCTTCCATCCCAAGTTCTGAAGTCCTAAAGGATCTCCTGGTCTGTTCCATGTTTCCTTTCGGTCTCACTATCTTTGCCACTATTGTCTTGGACTGGCATCATCTTCCACACCTAGAGAACCTGCTCATCCTTCAACAGCTGTCTCAAATATCACTTCTCTGAAGTATTTTCAAATGCCATCTCCCTATTATTTACTTTCACCCCCTGCCCCCCACTTTTGAAGGAAGAGGCTTCTCTGAACTACCTTTCCATCCTTTGATATTAGGTTGCCACTTATTTCATGCAGTAACTGCATGTTTACTGCAGTAACAACTGTGTGCTCATATAAGTTTCTCAACAACTGTGGTTGTCTGACCAAGTATAAAAAAATGATAATTGTGACCTGGAAATATTTAGATTACTCAAGAGAATCAGATGTGTTTTCAGATAAGACCTTTATTTTTCTGACCAAGTTAATAAAAGAACCATATATGTATATAAGCCTAAGTTTAACAGCAGAGCTTTGTTTATTGTAGAGAATGTAACTCACTGACCTTTCCAGCCCATTTTCTGGTTTTTGGTACCAGCCTAGGAGAAAAGCCCTTCCCACTTTCAATGAAAAGACTTCAGAATCAAAGATTTCTCCCCCATGAGATTGTTCCTGCTCCCTTACCAGTGAGTGTGGCAGTGTGCTTTGAAATGAGAACAGTACATACTAGTCTCAGAGATTCGGCTTCAAGGTCACTGAATGTAATGAGCACTGGCTGTAGTGTGCAGGGTCTGCCTTGGATTGAAACAGACCGGTGATAAGAAGGAAGCAGGGATTCTTGTCCCTCTTCCGTGTGTTGCACAAGGAAGACTCAGGGGATGACTGTCAGTGAAATTTGTTGCAAATTCATATTAACCTTTGCATATTTTATGGAAATATTTAATTGGATTGCTGTATTTTCATAAAATATGAAAAGCATTTTGCTATAAAATATTTATTATGCACCTTCTTTAAATAATTGTATATTATTTTTTCTGCATTTGTAAGGTGCAACAAGGTGCTTGGGGTTTATTTATAATTTGGAATAAATGGCCTTTGTGATATGTGATATTCCAGGTAAATTTTATAAAATTTAGGTGAAAGGAAGAGTAGTTTACCCATGTAAAGGAGATTGTTTTTGAAAAAATCCTCATGCTTTGTGATTACTTTGGAGAACAAGGTTAAAAAACCAAGTTCTCCTTCTCCCACTGCCCCTTCTCCTGCACTAAAGATAAGGATTCATTTAATCATAAAATTTGCACATTTTGCTACCTAAGTGTCATGCAGGCTTAGTTAAATAACTATACTTCCAATCCTAGAGGGCAATATTAACAAAACATTGGTTTTAATATTTATAGGGTCCCTTTACTAGTTAGCTATTTTTTGCAAATAGCACAATTGGCAATAAATTTCTGGATAATGCAATTAACATTACTACTAAATATTCAAAGTGTATCTCTTGCTAGAATTCAGTTCCCTCTCTTTTTGACTAGAATGAGAGCTTAGTGATAGAAAATTATAGGCAGACCAGCAGTAACAAAGAACTATAATAATTGAAATTTAAGTACTGTGAATAAATTGACCAGAAGTTAAAAGTGAGATCAATGAAAACCTAAACTCTAAATATTTTATCAGGGATTCTAGAATCATATCATTGAAAGGGACATCTATTCAGGGCCATGTAGTCCAGTACTTTTGCAATACCAGAAATAGAAATCTTTTTTTTTTAATTGCTGTGTTTTTCGAGATAGTAACAGGGGGAAGAGAAAGAGAGAGAGAGAGAGAGAGAGAGAGAGAGACAGAGAGAGAGAGAGAGAGAAAGAGAGAGAGACATTGATCTGTTGTTCCACTTATTCATGCATTCATTGGTTGGTTCTTGTATGTGCCCTGACTGGGAATCAAACCCTCAACCTTGGTATATCAGGACAGCCCTCTATCCATCTCAGCTACCTTGCTGGGTTGGGAATTCATGAGGAATTCATCCTGAAGTTCTGACTCAGTCAATTTGGGATGTAGCCCAGGAATATGTGATTCTCATTTGCCGCTGAGCTAATTTTATTTGGAAACTGCTAGTCTAGTCTAAAATTCTGGTTTCGGAATAAAACCCTCTTGTCAATATTTTGGTAAAAGATGAGCTCATTTTTATCAGCTCCAGTGATAGAGCTGGATCTTACAAGTAGATCTTTCTGTTTTCTTCATTGCTCTTTTAGGAGTTTATACTTTCAGTGAGCCAAAATCTCCTTCCTGAAAATTTCCGCTCATTGGTTCTGGTGTTGCCTCCTATGGTCTCAGAAAATGATATCTAGTTGTTAAATTTGCATTTCTTTAGTTACTGGAGAACATGCATTCCTAAGTATATTAGACTCAATATCTTTTAGCTTTGGGTTAATTTTTCTACTAGTCATTGAATTTTTAATAATTTATAAGAATTCTGTATATTGAGAGTATTAACTCTGTGTCTTATATTACCATACATATTTTCCCCCTTTGTAATTGGTCATTTATTGATTTTGTGTGTATATATATATATATATATATATATATATATATATATATATATATATGAGGGAGTGTATATATAAGTGTGTATAATCTCAAAGGCTCAGTGGATTGAGCATCGGCCTGCGAGCTAAGTGTCGCTGGTTCGATCTTCCAGTCAGGGCACATCAGAGAAGGAAAACTCTGACTCCAAAAAACCTCCGCTGCCTTGCGGCATACCTCTTCAGGGGAAAGGCTAAGGGAGTAAACCCCGACAGAAAATCCGGAGCCGGAGTCCCTAAGGCGGTTTGACGTTGTAGTCAACACCGGCAACTCCTGCGGCGCACCTGAAGCCAAGCTGTATTGACTCGTCTTTCCCTTGGACCCTTCAGCTGCGAAGAGAGGGGGGGTCTGCTGCATGGGCAACAGCAGACCCTCCATATCACCCTGCCCAGGCTCTGTAGCTTCAGCTTCACTGGAGAGGACACTCCAGCGTCATCGCAAGATGTCGATTCAACACGGGAGGAGACAGATACCGTGTCACTCCCGAGTCGGACTGCACAGCCATTCTCGGCGGTGCAGATAGACTCTTAAGAAGCTACACCATCCTCTCTCGAGACGGACGGCTGCCGACGATAATCTCAAATCTCTACTGAACATTCCTAGCTTGTGCCATACAGAAATTTGGCAGGCATGACATTTCTATATAACATTCTACATTAAATATTCAAAAATTATGTATACTAAAACACTGCAAACCATAGAAATAATGTAGAAATAATAATTGCATGTCAAGCTATAAAGAACATTGATTGCTGAAGGAAAATTCCACTCCCTTTGTTCAAATTAATCTCTGGTTTTTATTGTATGGTGTACTTTTCCTTTGAGTGCCCTCTGTGGTCCTCTGTAAAAAAGGAAGTGTCATTATGCTTCACACTTTTAAGCCTGTGGCAGGCAGAAGCTCTTTTTATTTTTAATTTATTGGGATAACATTTATTAATAAAATTATACAGGTTTCAGGTGTACAATTCTACAAGACACCAGCTGGATAGTGTGTTCACCACCCCAAGTCAAGTCTCCTTCCATCACCGGCAGACTCTTGTTTGCTCACGTAGAACAGGAAGCTTTTTATCCCCTTTTCTCTCTTTTCTCTTTAACTTTCTTTTGTATCTTAGTAACCAAAACTCAACTCAGACCTGCCTTTAATTGTTTTAAACCACCTTAGGAGTTTTATTCTGTCTCTCCCACTCCCAGAGCCTCTTAAGATGAAGTGGGAGGAATGAAGTCATTGTGTTGCTAACCCTGTGGCTGAGGGCCGCTGCTGATGACTAACCCAAAACGCTAGTTTGATCAGGAAAAGACTTCCTCCTTAGCCAGAATTCTAGTCCTTACAAGACATAAGACCCAGTGTCTCTGTGTCTAATGGAAGCTAAGTGTGAGGCTGCAGAGGAAATTTGCTTATTGTTTTAGAAATTTGTTACTTGTACACAGCCAAAGTAAATCGTTTAAACACAAAAGACTGCATTAGGCCTAGAGTGGTCTAATTGATGAGCCAAATACAAGTATGGTTGAATAATTACCAAGGTTTGACTGTACAGACTATTATTTGAGTCATTAAAGTCGGGGCAGATGGTAACACCGCATAATTCAGCCATGATTGCCTTATTTGCTTTTTCTCATTAAGTAGACTGTCCTGTATACCTGTGCTTCCTCTTTCCGTCATACAGAGAAAGCAGTAAATTTGAACCAGTAGGAGTTATTGACTGGGCGGCAGGAGAGTGAACAGGAAGAACATGAAGATCCCTTCTTTCTGTTTTCACTCTCCTTTCCTGGGTGCTAGTGAGTTAGAGAAACTCACTGAGGTATGAAAGCTGGCGAGGCAACTATACTACTCAGAGTCGCTGGAAAATAGCAAGTAATAGGTGTGTAGTCCTTCCACTGAATCAGAAGTATTTGAGCAAAAAAATGGTAAGAATAACAAATCTTAAATTTTTGTACCATTTTGTATTCTTTCTCAGTACCCAGCTTCAGACTGTCTCACAAATGCCCTGGGAAGTACAATATCCTATTATCTTAATTTTTTTCTGAGTTGCAGGCGGGGGCCAGAGTTCAAAAGGAAATGAAAAGTTAAATGAATAAATGTGGTTCCAGTTTTAGACGAATGCTTTGGCCATACAAGTTAGCAGATAGATAAAATACTTTGTCTCTCCTTCACCGCCAGGCTATAAGAAACACATGAGGTAGCCAGCATAAATTCTAAGAGGACATAAAAAGTTTATCATTAGGCAGGAGTCAATAAATAGTAATTGGTGACAGGCCTGTTGACAGGCAGAAGCATAGTTGGAGGCTTTCTGCAAGCCCTTTCTGCGATTATTAGGAGGCAAATGTTGGTGGAAGTTGCAGGTAGTGGGGAGCAGGAGGCAGAGGGAGATATTCTTTTGTGTCTAAAGGGAAGAAAATAGCACCCTTTAAAAACGTTGAGTCTTAGCTACAATAGGGTCATTTCAAGCCTCCTTGCTGGTCATCTCAGACTTGACTATCTCAGTGAGCTCAGCTTTATGTCAGGAGCTTAAGGGAAACAGCAATAAATGTTTAAGGATTTCTGGCTTTCACTGACATTCCTGATGAATTTAAACCTGCATAGTATTATATGGTAAGCTCGCTTCCCCTCCCCCTTGTCAATTTTTTAATTGTTCTTATGGATCAGCTTCCAATGCCATCTAATTAGCTATAAGCAAGTTTTTTCAATTGGAAAAGGGTCTGTCTCCCCACCCCACCCTTTTTTGAATAATTAGCCATAGCCCTTTTCAGCAGTCCTTTTGACCCAGCCCTGCACTGTTTTAATTCTAGGTTTGCTGTGGAATTTGTCCTCTAGTGACAAACTCAAGAATCTCATGATAACAGAAGCCTTGCTTATCCTGACTGAAAATATCATCATCCCCTTTTCGGGGTGGCCAGAAGGAGACTACCCCAAAGCGAATGGTGTGCTCGATTATGATATATTCTACAATGTCACAGGATGCCTAAGGTAATTCCATGCTGCAACCCCACCCCCCTGCTTAAATACTGCCTCATGTCTGTCTAAAACTGCACCTCATTACCTTGAGATGCTATAAATTGTGAAGATCATTATAACTACTAGAACTACAATGTAGAGACAATGAGAAAGGTATAATTTCCAGACATGTTTGGTTTTAGAAGCTACCATAATAGCTCATGAGAGAGAGGATGTCAATTTCAGTAGAGAAAACAGATATCTGATCTGAACACCTAGAAGACCGTGCAGACTGCCCTTCCCCATCTCACAGGGTTTAAGGCAGGCTTCATGCTGTCTTTAATTTACAAAAATCAATTTAATGATGTGCTTAAAATTTGTTTTGAACCCAGTGTTTTTATTTTTTTAATTGAGGTATAATTGACATACTAGTTTCAAGTATGTAACATAATGATTCCTTATTGTATATATTGTAAAATGACCACAATAACTCTGGTTAGCATCCATCAGTTATAGAATTCTTTTTCTTGTGATGAGAACTTTTAAGATTTACTCTCTCAATAACTTTAGAATATACACTACAGTTATAATTATAGTTGCCATACTGTACCTTAACATCCCCAGGACTTATTTCTTTTATAACTGGAAGTTTGTATTTGCACCTTTTAACTCTCTTCAACAACTTTGCCAACAGTCCCCATCCCCCCACCCCCCTCTCACCTTTGATGATCACCAGTCTGTTTTCTGTATCTGTGATTTCAGTTTTGTTTATTTGTTTGTTTTTTTAGATTCCACATGTAAGTGAGATCATATGATATTTACCTTCCTCTGCTTGACTTATTTCACTTAGCATAGTGCCCTCAAGTTTCATCCATATTGTCACAAAAGACAGAATTTTCTTTCTTTTTTTTTTTTTTTTTTTTTATGGCTGAATAATATTCCAGCATATGTGTATGTACCACATTTTCTTTATCCATTTATCCATCAATGGACACTTAGATCATTTCTATATCTTGGCTATTGTGAATAATGCTGCAGTGAACATGGGGTTCATATTTTCTTTTTGAGTAAGTGTTTTCATTTTCTTCAGATAAATACCCAGAAATGGAATTGCTGTGTCATATGGTAGTTCTAATTTTAATTTTCTGAGGAACCTCCATGCTGTTTTCTGTAGTGGCTGCACCAACTTACATTTCCACCAGCAGATCACAAGGGTTCCTTTTTCTCCACATCCTCCCAACACTTGTCTGTTCACATTTTGATGAAGCCATTCTGACAGCTGTGAGGTGATATCTCATTGTGGTTTTGATTTTCATTTCCCTGATTAATGATGTTGAGCATCTTTTCATGTACATGTTAGCCATCTGTATGTCTTTGGGAAAATGCCTATTGAGATTTTCTGTCCCTTTTTTAATTGGATTGTTTTTTGCTATTGAGTTGTATGAGTTTCTAATATATTTTCTAGATTAACCCTTTATCAGATATATGACTTACAAATTTTTCTTCCATTGAGTAAGTTGCTTTTTCATTTTGTTGATTGTTTCCTTTGCTGTGCAGAAGCTTTTTAATTTGATGTAGTTTCCTTTGTTTATTTTTGTAGTTGTCTTTTATTTTGATGTCAAAACCAAAAAAATTATCTCCAAGACCAATGTCAGAGAGCTTACTGCCTGTATTTTCTTCTAGGAGTTTTATGGTTTCAAGTCTTTAATTCACTATGGATTCATTTTTGTGTATGGTGTAAAATGTTGGTCAGTTTTGTTCTTTTGCATGTGGCTGTCAACTTTTCCCAACACCAGCTATTGAAGAGGCTTTCCTTTCCCCATTATATATTCTTGACTCCTTGTTGTAAAGTAATTGAACATATATGGGTGCCTTTACTTCTAGGCTCTCTATTCTATTCCATTGATCTGTGTGTCTTTTTATGCCAATACCCATACTGTTTTTTAATATCATACTATTTTAATTAATATAGCTTTATTACATGGTTTGAAAGCAGGAAACGTGATACCTCTAGTTTTGTTCTTCTTTCTTAAGACTGCTTTGACTATTTGGAGTTTTTTGTGGTTCCATACAAATTATAGAATTTTTTCTTTTATTTCTGTGAAAAATACGATTGGAATTTTTAGAAAGGTTTTATTTCTTTTTAGAGAGGTTAAGGAGAACGAGAGGGAGAGAAACATCAATGAGAGAGAGAAACATTGATTGGTTGCCTCTCCTAGCACCCTGACCAGGGTCAAACCCGCAACCTAGGCATGTGCCCTGCCTGGGAATTGAACTGGCGACCTTCTCCTTTGCAGGATGGTGCCCAACCAACTGATACATTGGAATTTTGATATGGATTTCATTGAACCTATAGGTTGCTTTAGGTAGTGTGAACTTCTTAACAATGTTAGTTGTTCCAATCCACAGCTGATTTTTATGTGTCTTATTCAATGTCTTATAGCTTTCGCTTCTTCATTTAAATTTATTCCTAGGTGGATTTAAATAGCCATAAAGCAACATTGCCTAACGTGACAGAATATCTTGCTATAAGAACAGCTACAAAGAAGTTAGTTTGATCAGCATTTTGAATTGTTTAGATGAAAAATGCTTTAAATATTTTTTCCCCTGTGGGCTGTCAAATGCCAACTAAACCAAGAAGATACAGGACATGCAGGAAAAAGAAAAAATGATAGTCTTAACTTCTCTGGGATCATGTGTATCAAGCTTTCTCATATTTGAAAATAATCATTGTCCTTTATGTCCAAGGACTAAAAGTACTCAAGTAGAATATATAATCAAAATTAGGCAGCCCCAAAGAAGTCAAGTATTCTGCCTTTTGATCTTTTCTCTACTCAGTTCTTTTTTTTTTTTTTTTCTTTTTTGCTTGAGGGGACCTGGGTGTTAACTGAGGGAACTTATCATGGTAAGATGTTTCTCGTATCTCCATAGTTAGTCGTCACACGGTAATGCATATCAGATACCACTTTTGTGTAATACATTGTGTAAGCTTCTGAAAGAGTCACAAAGATAAATTAGAAAATCCTTCAGGAACATTTAATCTAGCAGGGGATTCTGTGAGACAACATCTAGAATACCGGTGCAGTGAAATGTGTTAGAACAGCGGTTCTCAAAGAGGGGGCCCCCAGAGCAGTAGCATCTGCATCACCTGGAACTTGGAATTCGTGGGTCCTACCCCAGAGCTACTGAATCAGAAGCTCTCAGGGTGGGGCCCAGCAATTCACTTTTAACAAGTCCCCAGGTGATTCAAATGCACTGCTGGTATCAGAGTCCAAGAGCAATGCTGCAGGAATGCAGAACAAAGGGCCATTCATGCCATCTGAGTGAGATCAGAAGACACTGGAGAAAGAGGCGCCAGGTGAGCTGGGCCTTGGTGGACTATTTCAGTAGTCACAAATTCTGTAAGGACGAAGGACTGAATTCTTGAACAGCGTAAGAGGTGCCTAAATGTCCTCCCTTGAATTCATCTTCTGTACAGTCCACTGGAACTGCTTTCTGAATACACTTTTGAGCTTTTAAAATTTTTGATTCATTTAAAAGCATTTTGCATTTTAAAATTTCTCTAGCTCCCATTGCCTTACCACGTACCGTAGAGTTCTTAATGTGACAGGCCAGGATTATTTCAATTGAAAATGACAGATGCTCAACTCAAACTCACTAATGCCAAGTTGGGATTTTTTTTTTTTTTTTTTAATCGTATCTCTGCTTGCTCTTCTTCTGCATGTTGGGCTCACTCTTGACAGATGCAGGCAAGCATATGCATTTTCAAAATCTTTAATTCCTAACTCCTAGCAAAGTTTCTGGCATAGAGTAAGCAAATATAAAGAAAGTAAACAGAAGTTGGAAACGTAGGCTGAGGCCAGACTGTGGGGGCCCTGAAGTTCATGTTTAGGAGTTCATGTTATAGTCTTCTGTAAGCAATATTAGCTAGTGTGGGTGGAATAGGAATAGGATAAGTTCAGGGCGAAGAAGAATAATTATATCAACAGAGAAGGTATATTGAGAACGTAAAATCTCTTCATAATTCTACATGCGTGTCATCATGTTGGAAGCTTGAAATCAGCCATGGTACAGTAATTATACCACAGAAATTGGCAAACACTGCAAATCAGAGATCTCCCTGCTCCCCTGTTCCCCAGAAAGCTGGTTGTTAAATATTTTCCAGCAAACTATGGGCACTGGATTTCCATTAGTTGATTACTTTAACAGCAAAATGTGGATTATTAAGGATATAGGCACATTTCTCCATACAAATCCTTTTTCAGAGAAGAAACAATTTCTCTGTTTTCTTGGAAGATATTATAAATCTTCAGCATTTTCCTCTTTTTCTTTTCTGGGTAGAGAAAGCCTAAAATACCTCATTTTTTAAAAAAAAATTTTATTTACTTGGGGCAAGAAGTGTAACAGTTAAAATAATTTGATATTTTTTTGCAGTCAGTAGGATACTCTTCCAGATATTTCAAATTTCAAAGGACTTATGTGACAATCATAGAATTGTAAATTACCAAAAAAGCATCAGCTGCTTCATTTGAATATACACCTCTCCTACACACTCTCATTGTGAGCTCCTGCTTTTCTGTTTCTTATGGGTAACTGCTTGGGAATTGGTGTGACATGGCTGTCAGATCCATGTGTTCTATCTCACTGATTGTCACACCTGGAAAACCTTTGGATGTGACATAAATAAAACCAACGGTAATAACCGTTGGGGTATGTCCAAAATTTCTACCAAACATTTGTACCATTCTCATGCCTTCTTTCTTCCCCTTTCTGTCCTTCCTTCTTTCCCTGTCTTCCCTGAGTCTTTATTCTCTTACAGAAGAGGTAGAAACACCCTGGCCAGGCAGCTCAGTTGGTTGGAGCATTGTCCCATGCACCCAAAGGTTGTGGGTTCCATCCTTGGTGAGGGCACATACTTAGGTCAGGGTGTGTACTGGAGACAGCCAATCCATGTTTCTCACATGGATGTTTCTCTGTCTGTCTGTCTGTCTGTCTCTCCCCCTACCCAGTACTCCCCCTCTCTCCCTCTTTCTCTCTCTAAAAATCAATAACTATATCTTCTGGTGAGGATTATAAAAAGAAAAAGGGAAGTGGAAACAATTCAGAGGTCAGAAATTAATGTACCTCCAGGGGCCAGGCAGGCACTTAAGTGGACAGGTGTAAGACCATGGGGAATAGTGGGGGCTTTCAGACTAGACAAGGGGGAAAAATGCTTACCCCAAAGAACAGAGAGATTCAAGGTTCTGAAAAACAGGCCAAACACAAATACATCTAGGCAGCCTATGAGAATAGTCTCATTCTTCAGTTGAAGAAATCAAGTGCCAGTGATTCTTCCACACTTACAGAGATCTGAGAAAGGCAACTAGTCCAGCCTTCTTGGGATTTTACTACTTGGTCTGTTTTTCCTCTTGCTCTTATCCCAGCCTCTCATTATTTCTTGAGTGCCTGTTATATCCAAAGCACTTTTTAAGTGTTTAAAATTTCAAAGGGGAATGGAATCTATCTTTGCCCTGAAGGAACTCTAGGGTTGGTGGGAGAGACAGACACCTGAAGAGATAATCACATTACATTTGATAACATAAAAGAAGTATGGAAGGAGTTACGGAAGCACTGAGTTGCTTAACTCAAGTTGCCGGGGGGTTGGGGGAAAAATGTTGACTAGAGTCATATTTACAGAGCTGTTAGAGAATGAGTAGGTATATGAATGTTTCTCTCAATCTTTAGCTCATCATTCAGTTAGTAATCAGCCCTTTCATTTTTGAATAAGTCATATTGAGAAAGAATTATTAAATTGCTGCCTTAATCTTGTCACCACAGTCTAACAACTATTTCTGCATTGTAAGAACCACCCCAGAATTTACCATTATGTTTAGGGTGATAGGACAAAATGATAAAACATTACTATAGTACATTATAAAACATATTCATTTTTCTTAATTGTATTATATGCCTATATATGCCAGTTAAAGAGGAAATGTGATTGGTAAAACGTTTTTCCTACAACTGACTTAACCTTCACTTTTCCCCACATGTGTCCTGGTGTAGTAAATGTCTTTTGATAAATGTGTGACATAGTTATATAGACTAAAAATTTTAATTGTCTTAAAAGAAATTTTCATTATCATCCATCACTATAAATGTAGCTGGAGTGGGTAATGAAAAGCTATACCTATTGATCTTGTTCCTAATTAGCCTTGAGGTTAAAGGAATTTCTCCATGTAAAATTTTAATGTATTCAATTACTTCTCTTTGCTCCAGCACACACAAATGTTGTTGTTATACTGAATTTCACTTTTTTATGCTTATCTGGATAGCAAACTTCAGAACTTTACTGAACCTGCATTTTCTTAGTTATCCATTTTTATTCTATTTACCTTTGCTCATTCACCTGTTATTCTGAATACTTGTGACAGAAAAGGATTTATTTGGTTTAGCCCTGTGCATAATCCCAAATTATTATTTAGCTAATTAAGAAGAAAATTAAATGAAGGTCTAATTCATCTGATATCAAAGAACTATTTTTCTTTCTTTAACAATATAGACCTAAAATCTAGAATTTACTTTCTAAAATAATTTAATTGTAGTTACTTACTTCTGGAAAATAATGTAACATAAAACTAAGCTGAGACAGTATAAACCTGATAGAAGTATACATATAAAGACAGTTGAATCATCAACTTCAACCTCAGTTACATGGTTATTTAAACTCCTAAATTTGATATATAAACATAAATAATGGAATTGCAATGTTTCTAGTAATGTTACACTGTGAGTCATAATCTCATTTTATAAGTTGGGTACTTTAGATATATAAGCAAACATTGTTTAATGAATTAGATTATTTTGTAAATTTAAAAGGTGTAAGTAGTATTTAAATGGGTAAAGAATATCTTGATTTTTAAAATGATTTTTGTATAAGCCAAGTCTCAAGGATTTTAGGTCATTATTTTGAAATATCTCAACAATAATTAAATTAGTGAAGCAAACAAATCAAATAATCAGCCCTGGCTGGCGTGTCTCAGGTGGTTGAGTGTTGTCCTACAAAGCCGAAGGTCACCAGTTCGATTCCAGGTCAGGGCACATGCCAGGGTTTCGGGCCTGGTCCCTGGTTGGGGCATGTGCAGGAGGCAACCAATAGATGTTTCTCCCTCTCTTTCTCCTTACCTTCCCCTCTCTCTAAAATAAATAAAATCATAAAAAATAAAACAAATCAAATAATTGAAACAACTATGGCCATGCTTACGTGGTAGCCTCTCTCTGGTCCCCCTGAACCCACTGTTTCTAAGACTATGTGTCTCACTGGAATCGTCAAGCAGCACAACTACAACCACCCCCCTTGCAAAGATCCTCACTCTTTTGACTAAATTTTCCACTATCCTATTCGTGGCCTTAGTAGAAAATACATGACGTTTCCTTTTGCCAGAGAAAGTCTTTATTGTTATCTATCAGTCCATAAATATTAACTACCTAGTTTTGGCCTAGACCAGGGATAATTATTAAAGAAAATACATGAACAATGGAAGAAGAAGAATCAGCAAATGAGACAGAAGAATATTTTTATTATATCAAGAAGACAGTATTTGCTTATCTTAATTCATTAGTAATTTTATGAGTTGTCTTGAACAGAAAGAGAAACTCCCAAGAATGTCTTTGTCAGAGATTTTTTAAAAGCTTTTTCATGTGTAAAAGAAAATATGCATATAGCTTACAATTTAAGATAGTATTTTATTAACTATATCTTATGACACTAAAAGTCTTTAAAAAAAAAATAAAAAGACCCTGAAGACTATCATCATAGAACTATTAAAAATTTTTAACTTATCATTATAAAAAGTGAGTGATTTGATATATTCAGATAAAGGCACTGATGACTTTCTTGCTATCCTGTGGTTAGAATCTGTCCCTGTCTTGGAGGTCCAGGCCATCAAAGCATCATACTTTTCTACTGTAGGTCTTGAGCATCTTTTTAAATTCTAGTCTAGTAACTAGACATCTGCTTCAGGTGTCAGGAATGACTACTCAAGTTCCAGTGGCTTCTGGGCGTATTTTAGAAATTCATTTGCTGTTTGTAATTGATTTTAAGTGGAATTTGGCATTCTATCCTGAACAGCCTGCTAAATCTAGGGGAAATGATTGTTGCCTGCCAACCAAATGATTACTGGCTATATCGACTACTCAGAATACTTTTGGAAGACCCAAAAATGCAGGAAAGCAAAACTAAAGGATTTGAAGGATAAATTTTCTCCTCCACATTCTGGTTTCTTGATGTGTAATAGATGCTGACATATCGTTGTTCAGTTAATGTTCCTTGTCCTGGAAGGAACAAAACGTGTAGGTTGTAGAGCTTTGTTCTATCTCCCAGTGTTGCTTCTGTTTGTAGATATAACAATTGACTTTGGCTGATGTTTGCGGATACCTTCAGGATCTGATGTTGACTTCAGAGTAACAGACGAGCCCTTCTTTGGGCAAAGACTTTTATTGCTCTGCCAGTTCAAATGAGGCTCCTCTTTTGTTCTGTGCAACCACTGCTGCTTTCTCTGGGTTAATCACAGACAAGACCCAACTGTCTGAGATGTATCATCTGAGAGTTAAACAAAAGCCCAGACCTAAATCTCAAATAACAAGAGGAAGAAGGATGCCTCCTTATCAGCCAGTGTCTGTCAAGTGCCTATGGGGTCTTAGAATGGACTCTGACCAAGTACTTAATTGGTACTACTGCACAGTTTACAATACAAGATATTAGGAAGCCTATAATCATTGGTGAACAGGAAGATGCACCCACAATTTTAAAAAAACTATTGAGGTGATCATGATCTCAGTGTCCTGGTTAGAACTTGAAGACTGGCCCCCTAGGTAGCAGGTCTTGCATACTATGCACACATACAAGTGTTGTGCATTACTAAGAAACTGTACCTATTACCAGTAAAAATGGTCCCATTAAAAAAAAAAAAATCTCTTTCTTACTTATTTCGTTGGGAAAGTGTCTTGAAAAGATTCACTCCAACCCTATTATTGTCTGCTATTTTCATGTCCCAGAAATAATTATATCCTTCTACTTTAAACATTTCATATCAGCACATTGTTTCCCCAGGCCAGTTGGCCATCC
The DNA here is from genome assembly GCF_987537825.1 of Furipterus horrens. NCBI lineage: Eukaryota > Metazoa > Chordata > Mammalia > Chiroptera > Furipteridae > Furipterus > Furipterus horrens. The sequence continues at coordinate 40,655,051 of NW_028327174.1, read as the reverse complement.
ACTGAGTTTGGACTTGCAGTGCTGGCAAACTGGCTAATTGACAGCACACCTGCCTGCAGCCACGCTCCCACAGCCCTTTTATGGAAGCACCAGTAAAAATCCTGTTTGAAGCAGATAATGCTGATTTTAAACAAGAGTCACAGGTCAGGATCCTGAATAAAATTTTAACAAACCTTAATATCAGGAATTTTGTGAAAATTACATGTCATGGTATTTGTAAAATACCTATGATAATGTCTAGTACACACTTAAATGGCAGCTACTTTTATCATTCGACATTGTCCATTCTTTGGTGTGCCATATGAATTTAAGGTTTAGTCACACTGTCCTTAATCTCAACACACATACCATTCTTTCTTTTAATTCTAGTAAGGTCCAGAGTATGTGATTTTTTATTTTATTTATTTATTTATTTATTTTTTCTCCTTTTCATTGTGTCACTCGAGAATTGAGAAGATTAGAGGTCCTGGGAAGAGTGATGAATCGCTGATTTGCTTTCAGATAAAACACCTAAATCCTCCTAAGTACATGATGTTTTGTTCGGGGTCTATTTTTCCCACCCCTTACAAGTCATATTACCAGAAAAGTTCTCTTTAATATCAAACACAAGTTACAGTTACAGCTGGTGTCCTCTCATTCGGTCCCAGTGGAGGTGAAGAGCTCCAAAATAATTCTGCCTTTATGTGAAGAGTCGTTTTATCTTCTCCACTTCCCCCTCCTGAGACGGGGGTGGGGGGTGGCAGTGGGTGGACCTGGTTTTTAAATTTAAACCTTAGTATGCAATAGTATACAGTTTTAGTTTCCTAAATGGTACCCACATATTTACTCAGACTTCTGTAGGCTTATACCAGCCAAAAATAAACTCATCGTTTAATCTAATTAAAACAACAGACACTAAATTAAACATTCCTGGTATATTCATTGGTAACTCTAATAATATTTATTAAGTAACTACTGTGTATGCTTATTCTCTTTTACATTTCAACAAGATGATAGTTTTGATATATTTTGTTTATAGTTTTGAGACATTTTTCCATATTAAACTTCTATTGGACTATACATAGGAAACAGCTATATGTAAATATTTATCAGGATTCAGGAGATATATTGTAAAAGGATCAATTCTGCCTGAGATTAGCCATGTTAATTCTCTGATTCCCACAAACTGAAGTATTAGCTGTTGAAAAAATAGTTTAAGATGCATATATTATTTTCTAATAACTATTGGATGCTACAATAACAAATTCCTTTCTGACTAGTGACTTTCCTATTAATGGATGTGGTACTATAAGGTGATAGATACACCCTTATCATTCATATTTCTGGGTGGTTGAGATATCAGCTATCTTTGATATGCAGGAGCAAATACTGGAGCAGTGGGGCTTCATGTGCTTTCTGTCAGCAAAGGTATCAACTGCCAGAAACCCCTGATAAGTCCCATTTCAAGCAAGCAGAGTCTGGATAATACCAAACTACCAGACACAGCGCATGTGAACTGTCATTACTGCCAAACTGAATCACCATTCTCACCCAAAATAAACACCCTGAAGTTAAACAAAGCTAAGTCGCCCTCCTGGAAGGAATGTAGAGGGTTTAGCTAGTGAGAAAGACCAACCTTTGATTTGTCAGAGCAATCTTAAACCACTGTCATTTTTCCAAGCCAGAGGTTGAAAAGGTCAAAGGGAAGCTTGAAAACATGATAACATTGTCTTGCAATTGGGGACATACAGCATTTGCTAAACGAATGGCACACTGAGTGAATGTTAGCTGAATTTCGCTCCACTCTGGGGCCGCCCAAGGCACAGAATAAGGAGCAGCTCTCCTGTCCTGACTTTACCACTAACTTGCTGTCACCTGGACAAATAACTTAGAGTCTTTGGACCTCAGTTTTTCCATGTGTAAAATAAGGAGATGGAGTCAGAGAGTAGATAGAGGATCTTGGTTCATATGATCACTTCCTGAGAAAAAGAACTATACTAAAAATGGTTTTATTAACAGTTTATGAACCCATTCATTATCTTGTTTTTTAATGTACAAAGTGTCAAAGTTTTTCAGGTACAGTAAAAATTAAATAAGGAAGTTAATCTTTAATAGAAGTGTCAAAAAAGAACCAAAGTCACAGAAGGGATTTTGTTAAAATAAAAAATTGGTTGTATCAATTCAACAACATTTAAATTATTAGAATATCCTTAGTTTTAGGTGCATTAATCTTATCTTTTCAACTATTAGGTTGAATCATGAAATTGTGTACTTGTGGGTTAAAAACAGTCAAGTATTGTCAGTTTCTACCTATAGACATGAGTGGGAGCAGAATACAGTGTGCTGTGTTCTTTTCCCTTGTTCTTGCTGTAATGCTGGGCACATTTGTTCTTTGGCAGTATATATTGAAAGTAGTATATGGGTGGAGCAGAGAGTCTTTTTGAAATCACTTAGTGTGATATATTATTTTTTAAATGAAAAAAATAAGACCTCAAGAGTTAGCATAATTATAGTTCATTTGATGTTTAGAATGACACTGAGACATTATAAACATGTCTTTAATGAGCTTTGCACATTCTACCTACCAGTAAGAGGAACGAGTCTGATAAATATTATAGGAATAGTTTTTAGCAATTGAAGTTAGCAAAAGCCATTGTTTTTGTGTGTTTGATTTTTGTTTGTTTGTTTGCCATTCTTGTTGACAAAGATGTTAACATTTCAGGGGGAGATATTTTTAAATGGCTGATGCTAACAAAAAGAAACTTAATCCAAAGGAACATGGTAATAATAATACCTGACTATAAGTGTGATCTGAATCTGAAGCATGATTTCCAAATGCATTACTTTATTCAGTAAACTTCCATTCTCTATAAGGAAACAACCTCCATTGTAGATTTAGTTACTGTTTATAGAAAGGTGTTATAGGTTAGCAAAATTAGAAATAGACTAAGTACAAAGATATTTATAGGTCATGTTTTTGACTTAGGTCTAACACACTATGAAATCCTACATTTTTCTTGACACCTCTGCCATTTTAAGTATAGAATCATCATATTTTAGAGCATCTAGTTTAATATTTGTCAATAACAGTTTATACTGAAACCTACAAAACACCCAAATAATATAGTCCAACACCTTATCTTTATAAATGAGGAAACTGAGGCCCGATGAATGTAAATAACTTTTGTACATTACAATTAAGTCACAGAACAAGTTGGGACTTGGCTATCTAGTACACAGTGTGTGTTGTGTCATTTTTCTGTTTATTGCAAAACCTTCACCTCATATGTATGCCCTCGCAAAATGGGGAGAAGATTAAGTAAATAATGCTATGACCTGGGTGCTTGGAATGAGATAGAAGACTTTTTATTAATGGTGGCACATTATATGAATATATTTAGAAGATGTGTCAAAATTTAATGACCATTGAGCAATTGATATGGACCCCAGGACAAGTCTGTCACACCTTGATAAATTTGCCAGTTTTCCAAACCCTTGGAAGAAGCATCAAGTAAAGCTTTGAAACAAAGGCCTGTTGGTTGCATGGCCTAAGTCCTATGTTTGTTTGTTTGTTTTTGTTTATTTTGCCTAATAGAAACATGAGCTCAGCTGGCCCTGATGGGAGGAAAGTGATGAGAAGCTGTGATGGACTCATTGACTCCCTGGTCCATTATGTCCGAGGAACCATTGCAGATTACCAGCCAGATGACAAGGTGATGCAATAGTTAAATGGTTTACATAGTGAATTATTTTATCTTACTATGACTCTTCAGAGTGTTCTTGAAGTAGCTGTTTCGGTTTAGCTTTGTTTATTAACTCATTTACTGAGCTTAAGATTTCCCATATATGCTTAGAAATAATAAAACCTTTAATTAAGCCCCATTTGTCTACTTTCCAGACCTAAATTTCCAAGTATTTGTTTAACAACTCTATGCAGATATTTGAAAGGAGCCCAAATGCTACATGTTCAGCAATGAACTTTATTAAATTCATTTCTTGCTTCATCCCCAAACTTGCTTCTTCTCTTATAATATTTGTTAATAATTACCACCATACACCAAATAAAAATAGAAATCTGAATAATCTTGGACATCTTCCCTCACATCCACATCTACTGAGCCACAAATCATGTCCGTTCTACCTCTGAAATGCCCTTTGGTTTATCTACTCCTCTCTAATGCTACCTCTGCGGTCCTGATTTGTGCAACTTGCATGCCGATTATTGCAATCAACTCCTGACTGGTTCCTACAAATCTCTCTTCCAGTTTCCCAACTCCACATGACTGCTAAGTTATATACTTAAAATATAGAATCATTCTGAACAGACTCTAAAAAAGGAAACTAGAAAGGCTCTTCAGTGTTTTAAGAAATTCAGCCTCTGCTCCTTAGCTTTGTGCTCACAACCATTCATGATCTAGCCTTAGCCTTTCTAGCCATGCTCATTCCACTCTCCCAGGCTGCATGCAGCCCAAGCACCCAGTAAACTTTGTAAGATTGAAAGCCTACTAAGTCCTGTGATACCACACTTGCAAAGGGAATGTGTATATATATGATCAATATTCCTGTCTTGTTTTATCAGGCCACAGAGAACTGTGTGTGCATTCTCCATAACCTCTCCTATCAGCTGGAGGCAGAGCTCCCAGAGAAATACTCCCAGAGTGTCTATATGCAAAACCGGAATATCCAGACTGACAACAACAAAAGTATTGGGTGTTTTGGCAATCGAAGCAGGAAAGTGAAAGAGGTATCTTGAGAGGGCTTTGAAAGAAAAAGTGTTTATGTGTGTATATTTCTGAGTACTTAGTATACAGGGCTGGGCAAAAGTAGATCTACAGTTGTGAGTATATGAAACATGGGGTTTATTCTTGTATTTTCATTTATTAATTGTTATATTCTTATCCATATGAACAACTGTAAGCCTGCTTTTGCTCACCCTGTATGTCAGGTATTATTTTGAGTTATTTTAATTCTTACATCAATGCTAGAAGGTGTGTACTCTTAATACCTTCATTTACTGAAAAGGAAACAGAGCTACAGAAAGGTTAATCATTTTTCCCAGAATAATTCAGCAAATTAATAGAGAGGATGGGATTGATTTAATTCCAGACAATCCAGCTCTGGATTTGCATAGTTAGCCATTAAATCATACTGCTTTACTCCCTATAGATTAGGAAGTAGGCTTAATGCACCATAGCCAATGGTATCTGAATTGTTTTAACATGAAAAACAGCCCTGATACTCAGATTTGGACATCCTAAAAACAAACTTTGGACATCCTAAAAGCAAAACCCATAGGAAGGAAGGCTGACCATACTGGCATTTCATGAAAACTGAAAGAATGTGGCCTCTCCTACTCCTCAGAGTGTCATGGTGTTCGTGAACTTGGAGAACTTGGTAAATTTAGAATCCTGATGTGATCCTGGACCACTTCACTGGACTCTGAGGGAAGATGCCTGTTTTTCTTATCTTCAGAGTGTGCCTAATTTAGCTTTTACTTTAACAGCAGCCTGAAAACTATTCTAGGGCAGCCTGTGCTCTAATCTCTGAGTTCTTTCTCACTGTGAAATGTAAAAGTGGAGGGTGTGGGATGTTGCTAGGGAGAAATCATCGTCCATGGCTAAAAGTTATGTTATTGGAGATCATACGTATTTGCTTTTTCATTTCTGTTTCTTATTATACAAATTATTAGTCTCTATAGACTATTTCTGGTCTCTTGGTTTGGGTATGGAGTTGTAGAAATCACTGGGAGGCACTAATTCTAGCTTTTGTCATGTGTGATTAGCAATACCAGGACATGCCTATGCTAGAGGAAAAGAGCAACCCCAAGGGTGTGGAGTGGCTGTGGCACTCCATCGTAATACGGATGTATTTATCATTGATCGCCAAAAGTGTCCGAAGCTACACCCAGGAAGCATCTCTGGGAGCTCTCCAGAATCTCACAGCAGGAAATGGGCCAGTGAGTATCATGCCTGTTTTTCTACTTTTTAAAGTAATGACATTATAACTGTACCTCCATTAGGTTTAGAGATGGAGACAGTGAGGTAAGAACAAAAGTTTTCTCACTTAAGAGAGTTCTCAGGAACTACGAGAGAGTTGCAGGATTTCAGAACTTTCAGCCTCATCATCTGCCAAGCCAAGTCACTGCAAGTGAAAGACTCATAGATACTGATACGAGTCAGAGCTCTCTCAGAATCCTATTTAAACTGGCTTAGGTTAAAAAAGAAAAGAAAATAGTTTCTGACTTCTATGACTGAAAAGTCCAGGGTGGTTCCTCCTTCTGTCATGGTGGGATGTAGGTGCCCCAGCAATTGTAATCATGACACTCTCTGGGCTCTGTTTTCCTCTGTTGGCTTCATCCTTCATGGGTCTCTTCATGTTGTAGCAACAAGAGCCACTAATGATTTCAGGCTTACATTTTATCCAGCCCAGTGCTCCCATAGGAAGGGAATTACTTTTCACCAGTTTCTCTATTACGAATTAGAGCACCTAATTAGTCTTCCTTACCCATATCTGAACCAGTCCCTGTGGCCAGGAGCCTGTGATGTCCTGATTGGTCAGGTCTGTGGAATGTGCCCACACGTGAATTTCAGAGGCATGAGTTTGATCAGGAGAGGGTCACTGCCACGTGTACCACTGAAGTGGACTGAAATGGTAAAGGAGTGTTATTACCAAAAGGAATAATGAATTCTGGGCAGGCAAACACAACAGATGTCCACTGCAGAATAGAGTTGGAAGGGCCATCTGTGCTTTTGGGTCCAAGAACTTCAACTACACAATCAAGAGCTGCTTCTCACTTACTTTATATTAGCATAGTCAAAATGTAAAAAACAGTAAAAGCTTATTCCCTTCCCCGTGTATTTTGCATCTTGCTACACATAGGGGATCTATAAATATTTAACTATTTGAACTAAACTTATATTCTTTGCCTTGATCATAAAATGATTATATTCTCCCAAAAGAGTTAATTGTATGGCCAGTGTCCAAGTATCCATCCTCATAGAGAAAAAGCACTCTTGTAGATAACAAAAAATATGTTTTATTCATTATTCGAGAAAGCATATTCATTCTTTAATGTGTTTACATGGAAGCATGCTCTGTTTTGGATAATATTGTGAAGTACTAAACTCAACATTTATCTTTCACTGTGGTTAAGAATACGAACAAACTTTTAATGTTTGATTTTCTGCAAAATGTTCTTTTGCAGAAACAGAAATGGGAAACTACCAAAGAAACCTGAAAGACACAGGGACATTCATTTGTCATCTTACCTTCTCATTTTCCCATGCTAAGTTTTCCAAAAGCATTTCTGTCACCTTCTTAAACCACAGAAGCCCTCTTAATTAAGTACCGGCCAACTTACAAGAAAATGTCAGAAATTAAATTGTCTGTGTGTGTGTGTGTGTGTGTGTGTGTGTGTGTGTTTAAGCCTATTATGCTCTGAGTATGGCTTACTCAGCAAACCCTTTAAACTTGGATTTTAGCCTCTCACATTCCAAGATCTCTCATGGAAGCCAAGCCACAGAGATATCTTTATAACTACCATTGCAGTTATGTACAATGTGTCAATGCATTTAAAATCATCCCTAACCTTAGAACAGTCCAGTCCCCTGAAAGGAGGCCTGCACTAAACTGGTATTAATCCATACTCAAGGTTGTAGGATTGAATTTGCCTGGAGATTTATAGGAGAAATCATTAGCAACATGAAACAGTGTTATAAGGACATTTTGTTCTTGCAAGCTGAGATGCTTTTTATTAAAAATTTGACTTCTATAAATATCTTTTCTAATTATTACTTTTCCTAATTTTGTTATGATTAGATGGTGTGATTTAAAAAAATACTTGGTTTTGTGATTTCTAAAAGGAATCATTGAATAGAAAAACATGAAAAGCAGGCTATTCACATAGTTCCAGAAAATATCCAGTCTGTAAATACCCAACTCATAAACCTTGTGTTTCATAACTGAGATAGTGCTGAACAATTAATGGCCATGTGCCTCAAATGGCAAAGATCCTAAACTGAAATGAATTGCCTCCTAAAAAATAGATAATAGAATTTGAGTATAAAATCGTGACATAATTTCTCATCAGTAAAACCACATTAATATAAACTTTATTAGCTGAAAACTGACAGCTGCTAGAGAGGTGGGAGGTGGGGGAATGGTGGAAAGAAGGGAAGGGTCTAGTCAAAGAACATGTATGAATGACCCAGGGACATGGACAACAGGGTGGGGAATGACTGTGGGAGTGGGGGGTGAGCTGGGCAGAGGGAGGCAAAGGGGGAAGAATTCGGACAACTGTAATAGAATAAACAACAATAATAAATAAGTACATAAATACATAAATATTATTAGTTCAGATATAATGGTCATTCCAATAATAAGTAAGAAAAGGAGAAGGATCCATAAAATTTACCCATTTAGCAAACTAAGTATAAAGTATAAATTTATAAGTACAGTATAAATTACAGTATAAATTTAAAATACAATATAAATTTAACAATTAAGGTACAAGCTTTTAGTTATAAGATAAATTTAAGTCCTGGGGATCTAATGTATAGCATGATGACTATAGTTAACAATTCTATATTGTATACATGCAAGTTGCTAAGAGAGTAGATCTTAGAAGTTCTCATCACAAGAAGAAAAAAAAACTTAACTATGTGTGGTAATGGATGTTAACTAAACTTATTGTGGTAATCATTTCATAATATGTACATATATCAAATCATTACATTGCACGCTAAAACTAATACAATGTTATATGTCAGTTACAATTCAATAAAATAAATATATGGATTAAACATCTCATTGTAAAGGTCATTGAAATAAACAGTTTTTCAAATATCTAAAATACGTTAAAACCACTTCATTTGATATCTATTGAAAAAAACAAAACGTATTCCCTACCATATCATACCTTACCCAGAAATCAGTTCCAACAGCATTTAAAGGTGAAAGACAAAACAATAAAGCTTCTAAATGCTTACATGGGAAAATATCTTCGTGACCTAGAACAGGGAAATATTTCTTATAAATGGATACGAAAAAGCACTAACCATAAAATATTTTATAAATTGACTAAATTAAAATTAATAACTTATGCCATTATGCTATCAAAAGATATTTTTAAGACAGTAAAAAGGCAAACCACAGAGTAGAAAAAGATTTTTTGTAACACACGTAAGTTAACGCTGGTATCAAGAAAATATTAAACTCATCAAGTTAACAGTAAAAGGATAGACAACACAGTAGGAAAATGGACAAGAGACGTAGCAGGAACTTTACAAAAAATAATACAGAACTGGCTGATAATCATTTGAAAAGTGTTCAACCTTGTTAGTAATCAGGACAATATGAACTAGAAGTGCCATTTGCAAATGGTTGACCAACTAGGTGACAGTCATTCTCACATACTCTAAAGCTGAAATACAGAATCTCTATTTGGTATATCTGATTGTTTATTTTCCTTACTGAACAGATTCTGAAGACTTCCCACTTCAGACTGCCCTTTTCCCTCAGTGAATCAGAATTAGTAAGACTAGGCTATGCTTTTCCCTAATTGAACAAACATCATTTGAGGATCCAGAGTTTATCTAGACTTGTGTGTTTCCAATGATTATTTTTCTATACTAACATCAAAGCTCTTTATTATATGTCATTAAATGGTATAGTATATTATACATATAAAGCAAGATTTTAATTTTAAAAGCATCTTATGTTTTAAAAGAAAACAAAAATTTTAGGAGATAATTATCTGTGACTTTTTAATCTGTCTCAGTTCTCTGAGATGATAGTAAATCTTCAGGAAAACTTGATAGCAACATATAGTTCATTTCAATAAACACTTATAAAGGAACTGAGGAAACAAAAAGATGGATAAGTTACATTTCCTCCTTTCAAGAAGTTTTTGTTCTAATAGAAGAGATATGCAGGCTAGTATAGTTGTAACCTAAAGAATTAGGAAGTAATGGTAAGGAAAGAGAGGAAAGAAGATGCCAAGCTATGAAGGACTGTATATGCCATACTAAGGCATTTCAGCATCATTCTGAAGGCCATTGGGAGTCATTGCAGGGTTTAAACTTGAGGTGGAATATAATAAGATTAAATTTTAGACGGATCCTTCCAGTGTAAGGCTTAGGAATCCCCGCTGGTATCTAAGAAACACCTAGTTGACTAGCAATATTTGATTCCTAGTGGAGATTGGAGACCATACATTTGCAAAAGTAGCAATCTGCAAATGTACTATTAAACAATAATTTGTGACCAAGTATAAAATCAGTTTTGCAGTTTTAGTGTGTGGGTGGGAAAAAAGGTAGAATGATAAAAGATTAAAGGGCTTTGGAAAGATAGTGTTTGCCTGTTCATGTACCCTAATCTAGATAAGAAAGAACTTTAAGGCAGGAGAGAATTGATAACGTGAGGTGTGGGGAGTAAAGGCTGAGCTTAAGGGGCAGGAGTTTTTGATGAGCCTGAGGAAGAATATGGAAGGAGTGAGGGGGAGAGAGCTGGAGAACAGTAAGTTGTGTTCAGAGTCGAACAGTGGAGTTTATGTTTTCAAAGTCAAGCTATGTCTGGGTGAATACAGATGCTGTGTGACCATGAAAATGAATGGCTTATGTATAGAGGAGATGAAGGTCAATGACATTCAGGAAGTCTAGGAACTGTGAGGTAATTGAGGTGGTCATCTACAATGGATAGGAGGTGGAGAAGGCTCTGAGCCAGGCTCTGAAGCCCCCAGTAGATTTTGGGAAAGGACCAGTAGGTCTTCAGATAACAAAGAAAATGCTATGGGGGTGATAATACCTGGATGGCAGTGAAGCAGAAGAGCAGTTTTGCATATAAGGGAAGACATAAGCATCTAGATGAGCCATTGGGAAGAGAGAGGAATGCTGAACCTACCTTGTGCCCAAGATACAGGGGTTGTAAAGAGTAAATAGCTGCCTCTCTAGATGGCTCCAGGGGAGGAATTCTTCTCAGAGGAGAGCAAATAGTCTAATGGAATGTTTTGCAAATTAGTAAAAGACAAAATATAACTTGTTTACAATAAAACAAACATTCTAAAATAGTGGTTATTAAACTTTTTCAAGTCGAGGGGACTTTGAGTATCTAATAAAAGTTATGAACCCTTTTCCTGAGAAAGTTTATTATAAACACAAAAGTAGTTTTGTTATATTTTTAAGGTTTCATTTATTTATTTTCAGGGAGGGAGAAAGAGAGGGAGAGAAGCACCCATTTGGGGACCTGGCCTGCAATCCAGGAATGTGCCCTGACTGGGGATCGAACCAGTGACCTTTGTGTTCGCAGGCCAGTGCTCAATCCACTGAGCCACACCAGCCAGAGCCACAAAAGTAGTTTTAAGGACCTCCTGTCCCCTCCCTGAAACCTGTATTGAAACCTATATTAAGAGCCCCTATTCTAAGAGGTACAGTGGAGGATGTTAGAAGGACAGCAATCTGTAGGCAGTAAGCAGTGTTTATATTTCCGGCATCATGACCTCAAATATGCATCAAATAGAAATCTATAAAGTTACTGACACAAAGCTAAGGCCTCGGTATTGTTGGAGGTTTGTTGGTGCTGGGAAGAGTCTAGTCGAAACTCAGACACCCTGAAAGTAGGTGACGAGCCTAATTCCAAATAAGATTTGCCTCTAGTGGACATGCAGCCTTTGACACAGAGCATGGAATTACAGATAATATAACTAGCAATACATTTCCTTATTTAAAAGCCCAGTGTCTCTTTTGGAATAAACTGGCTTTTTAGAAATGAATAAGTTTAGTAAAATATGTAAAATACCAAAATTTGAACAAGAAGAAACAAAAGATGAATAAGCTAACAGCCAATAAATATAGTGTAACTTTGAGTCTACAACTTTGATTCTAAAACATTGTCTTTATCATATTCTTGTCATGGTGATAAAGTGGAAATGTGAAGAAAGGGCAGACTGATCAATAGAAAAGAAAGAAAAGACAGGCCCATTTTATTTATAAACAGATGCAAAAAAATATAGGAGCTAACCAAGTCCAATGTTGTATTCAGAAATACTGCATAAACTGTTTTTGTCCAGTGATTCAATTGAAAAAACTAATTAGAATTTTAAAACAATATATTTAGACTGATTTCATCACAGCTCTATAGTTTTTAAAAATCTTGCTCAGTCTCTAGTAATCTACAGAAACTCACTCTGAGCATGAAGTAAATGCAATAGTATTTATAGAATGTGTTTACAAAACAGATGCCGATGTCGGTAGCACAGGCAGTGGTCCAGAAGGAAAACGGCCTTCAGCACACCCGGAAGATGCTGCATGTTGGTGATCCAAATGTGAAAAAGACTGCAGTCTCCCTGCTGAGGAATTTGTCTCGGAATCTCCCCCTGCGCAATGAAATCGGTGAGTCAGTAAGTCTAGATGTAATGTGACTATACTGAGAATACAAATGCAATAAAACATTGTCCTTAACACATTCTTTTTACGATGGTGGACTAAAAATGTGAATAAAAAGCAGAATATGATAACTAGTCCTGACTTTTGTGCACCCAGGCATCAAGGGTAAGCTTTCCCACTGGGTCTCAAATAGGATTTTTCTTTATATCCAGCATTTTTTGTTTGTTTATTTTATGACTGCAGAAGGTAAATGTTAGACCATACTAATAATTAACAAGATAAGTAATACATTTGATATATTTCAACCCTCAGTGTACCATCCAGAGAAGTCTTTTTAATAATCCATGTAGCTGTCTTTCAGAATGTTCTTTGTGTGGTCTACTTAAGCACCACTCTTCTGAAACGTTAAAAAATAACACATGGTGGTCACCTGAAAAACATGGCCATTGTTGGACTAGAAACATATAGATGGGTAGATAATCATGAAAAAAAAAAGTCACTGAATATGCAGACTCAGCACAGATGGTTTTAGCATAAATATAATGAAACATATTTGCTCCTTTTTTTGAGAGTCTATATTATTGACAGAGATGATAACTCTGTTACACTCTTACATAACCATTTTTATTCATTTGCTTTGTACCTAGAAATATCTGATAACTGTGAATCAAGTCAAAATCTGTAAAACGAGAATAGGAAGATAATGTTAAAATTAATTGTGCTTCCCAATGTTCCATAAATTAGTCACTTCACTGAAATTATAAACAATTTTTTGCTTGTTTTTTGTTTATTTTTTAATGGATTGCATTATTCTGAAATTCACACACACACACACACAGCATCAAAGATATTGAAGTCTGTGGTTATGTTTTAATAATGTCATTTCCAAAGACAGCCAGCAGCACAACACTGCACAGGTGATTTCATGCCCATTATAAATATAAAGAGAGCCTGGAAATTTTTCAGTGGATCTAACAGAAGGGAACCTTGCCCTCGGCACTCTCAGAGTTATGAAAGTGTTCTCCTCATTGTCTTCTGTGGACTTTTGTGCTCCACTTCAGTCAGATGTATTATCCTTTGACTTTTTTTTCTTTTTCCACATAAAATGTTGACTCCACCTTTAAAACCTTGCGGATGAAAATAACTGCACTCCACACACTATGCATGTGCCTTCAGGGAAGAAATGCTGCCCAGTCTCAGGTTCAGTCCCTAACTGTTGGGGAGATAAAGCTGTAGCCCCACAGTTTATGTAAGATGATTTTACTGATAAATCTCCCTCATTTGAAGGACAAGAGAGAGAAGAGGCTTCAGCAAAATAAATACAGGTTTAAAATTTTTAATTGGCTTTATGTCAAATATGTAATTTGAATAAAAGGACCCATCTTGCTTCAGAGTATTACTATCCAGGAATAAAAATGAAAGTCAGTTTGAAATGCAGGAGAGACTTTCAGGCCAGGTAAAACCCTCCACATGCTGACCCAGAATAGTCATTGCATTTTACTTAGATTTACAAAAATAAGCTTAAAAATTATAGTTTCTTTAAAATGTGAAGATAGGCAACTTAGTATGGTGACAGAGGAATAGATCTGCAGAAGACATGGCCCTGCATCCCATAGTGTGTTCATTTGCCACCCAGGTCACCTTGGCTAATCATTTAACTGCTCCAAACAGGGACATGAGTAATCGTTACCTGACTGTTTTCCCCAGGATCCGATAATATAATGGACAGTATGTGCAAGCAACAGGAAGTATTTGGATACATCTCTAGAATCTCAGTTCACATTTATTCATTGTTAGATGTTCTCCAACATCCAGCTACTGTCTTGTCTTTTTAAGGCATTTTTTAGCCATTCAGTATAATCTCCCTGAACAATCTGGCATTGAGCTATAACATTCCAATATCATGATGAGGAATTTGATTTTATAATTCACTATTAAACATTCCATTTTAATTGTCCCAAAGTGAGTGAATGTATTTGGGAGGCCCAGTGTGTGTGTGTGTGTGTGTGTGTGTGTGTGTGTGTGTGTGTGTGTGTGTGTGTGTATGCAGAGAGAGAGAGAAGTACTGAGACTCTTCCTATACTGTAGTGTTAAGCTCTGTTGATGAACAGTTATACTACTCTTCTAAGAAAGGCAAACGATACACAATGTTAAAGACTGTCTTCTCTAATTCTCACTCCTCCTCAGACATCACCCTATGTGTCAACCTTGAAACTGATCAGCAGTGGATGTCTTGCTGATTGGGGTGAGGCAGGAAAGGTGCAGGTCTCTCATCGGAAGTTGTTCTCAGCGTGGGCAGCCTGGACCTCAGCAGCCATGACTGCACCTGCAGAGAGATCGACTGGGCATTTTCTGTTGTGCTTGTTGCTCTTACATTTATGTTTTCAGCCTCAATTCACTGGAAGGAAAATTCATGTTCTTAAGACCTTTAATTCTGTGGTTTAACTTATTAAAAAGAGGAAGCCTTCTGATAATAAGTCATCTCTATTGAGAGCTTACTATGCACAGGGTGCGATGATAGAGTAACACATATTAACTCATTCATTGCCTCAGAACAACCCTGTAAACTAGATAGTATTATTGCCCCATTTTACAAATTAGCAAAAACCATGCCCAGAGAGGTTAAGTAGCTTGCCTAGACCACACAACCATTAAATGGCAGAGACAAGACTGAAACTAAAGACATGTGGCTTCAGAGGTTGGGGTCTAAGCTCTTCACACTATGCTGTGATGCTTAAACAGTGTAAACATAAACAAATAAAGTGTTCCAGCCTTTGAGCAGAAGGTATGTCTTTCCTGGCAGTCAGATCCAGGTATAGCAAAGGATGACATATTGTTCAGTTCCTTTTATTGAGTACCTCACTGTCACAGGCACAGTGGTCAGCGCTGGAAATCCAGAGATGAATATGCTAATTGTCTTCAAGGGACCTGTAGCCACATTTGGAATTCAGATAGACACATAACTAATTACAATCCAGTATCAGAGAGAGAGAAGTACAGTTCATGGTGTCACATAAACTCAGATGAGAAAACAACAAAGTTAAGCAGAAGTATTTGTTGTACTACTGTGATAAATACATCACTGTATTAAATTGCTGTGAGGAGCAGCAAAAGCAAGAGAAACATGCTCCATATCTTTTAAGGAGAGTTCAAAGTAGTTAGAGAAAAAGAAGAAAACACACATGAAAAGAATTATTGCAAAAAATCAAGTACAAACTCATACTGCCCCAAAAAGATGTCATAGGGCAAGTTATGATGAAATCATCAACTGTTAAAAGCTCTCCTATTACTACAAAAGAGGCCAAACTAAAACTCTATTACCAAGAACTTACATATCTAGTGAAAAAGTGAATTTAAAATAATCTTGTCTTTTAAAAATAATATTATTTGTGCATTAAAGAAACTTTGGGCAGTCCAGATAATTCTTTTTACATATGTTTTAGGTCACCATCAATACTGTTAAAGAAAACAACTATTAGTACTTTAATGTGTTTCTTCTATAGTTGCTTATGTGTATTTTCTTTCCTAATGTTATATTATATATTTTTATATAGATAAGTATATGAGTTTTTCATGTAGAATATTGATACTAATATTTTCTTGTGATTTACACACATCATGTGTATATTTTGTGATGCATAAAATTCTTTACAGATGTATTTTAGTTAATTATATTGTGATATTCAGGCTTATTATAATTTTTTATTTATATGTAATACTGTAATGAAGATTTCTGTATAAAGCTTTTTCCATTTTTAAAGTGATGTCTTTAGATGAATTCCCAGAAGTAGAATTTCTGAATCAAAGAATGTGAAAAATTTTTAAATTCTTGACATTTGTATAACATTGTTTTCTGAAAAGATTTTCTGTGTATTGAGCACAAAATATCCTTTTTAAAATCCTATTAAAACTCAAGTATTAGAGAGGTTAACATCTTTCCATATGCTTGTTAACCAGTTTTTAAAAATATTGGATCTTGGGTTTAAGAAATAATCTTTTAAATCAGGTGTTTTCTTTTTTTCTTCTTTCATTTTGTAGCCAAAGAAACTCTACCTGATTTGGTTTCCATAATTCCCGACACGGTCCCAAATACTGATCTTCTCATTGAAACCACAGCGTCTGCCTGTTACACATTGAACAACATAATCCAGAATAGTTACCAGAATGCCCGGGATCTTCTAAATACTGGGGGCCTGCCCAAAATTATGACCATCAGCGCAGGCGATAGGTAAGTCCTTTAGCATCTGCCCATCAGCTGTCTCTCCCTTCCCCACCCCCACTCCCATATGTAAATCTAGTTGTGAGCATTCAGTCAGTCATTGAGGACCATGGGCAATATTCAGAGAGAGTCATACTTCATACCTCCAGCATTTCATTGACCTAATGAATTAATTTGTTTCTCAGAACTACAGCTGTGATTTAAGAACAGCAGAGTAGGCAGAGTGGGAGTCCCATGGAAGGGGAACACCCTTTCCTCACTGACATCTGTAGAGCCAGTGTCACGCCAGGCGGCTAAGAAGTAGTGGTAACACAAGAAGTGAGAGGCAGCATAATAAATTCTTGCTTTCTCAGTTCTCCCGTCTCTTTCCACCGCTTGTTCACGTTGGAGAACAGAAAGCCTAATGCATATACATCATTCCACATCCCAGTTTCGGTCTTTGAATTTTCCCCATTTAAAAAGGGAGGGAGAGGATGAAAAACCTTGTGTAACCAAATTATTAGTATTACCTAATTTAGAGTGATGGGATCTGAATGGGGCATGAAGATTATCTCTTTCTCTTTATACAATTCTGAATTGTTTGACATGTTAAATACAAATTACTGTTGTAAATAACCAGAAAAGAAAACAAAATTTGTTATAGCCCAGTTCTAATGAGTTGCAAAGCAAAGGGACTTCACTTCTAATGGACAAACATGTGTTTGGCCACAGAAGCGTGAGTGTAGGGATCTGTGGTATCCTGAAATGATCACACCTGTCCTCCACAATAGCCCCACCCAGTGAAAACCCCTTGTGCTGTACAGCCCCCCACAGGCAAAGCTCATGGGAAGACCACATTCAGAGTCACGTAAGTAAATGAAGCACTGGTTAGAAGGTCAGTTGACCAAACGCAGGGACTACTTACCTGTCCTCAGAGCCTGGCAGATAGCAGTCGCTAAGTCTTTGTTGAAACAATCATTGCTGCAAGGCAGAAATGACTATTCAGAGTAGTCATCTAAACTTCAAAGCAAATCGTCATAGACACTATATGATTTTAATATTTGAGTATTCAGACATAACAAGCATATTGAAATACACCATCACTTTTGGAAACTTCTTATAGCTTAGCAACATATGGATGCTACTTCTTTGTTACCCTGAGTGTCCATTTGTAAGCCAGTCTTTACATGCCTGGTCTAAAAAAGAAAAAAAATCAACAAGGAACTTCTGTTGGCTGTGTCTGGTGCTTCTTCCTTGCTAGAGTGTTGTAGAGCGGACCTGTAATTTATGGGTGTCAGCCTAAATGAAGAGGTAACTGAGGCAAGCTCAAATGACCAGATTTTGAGTTCATGTGGGAATAGCAGAGGAATGGCAGTTCTGGCAACCCATGCTGTAGCAAGCTGCCGGGGAGTCTCAGTCTTCTTTAATCAGAAATTTACAGGGAATTGGGCTCTCAGTTCTTAGGTTTTGTTCTGCTGAGGGGGCATACATGGCATTCTCTATTTCATATCCTCTGGTTTCATTCTAAGTTGAAATCCTGTCATTTGGGCTAGTCTGGGGACCAATGATCATTTATAGCATTTTATCTCTGAATACATGAGTTCCCAAGTACCAACAACCAACTTATAAACAAACTTTAAAAATATAACACCTTTGTGAAGGGGAGGAAAAATATTTTTTTTTCTACCCTTCTAGGTACTTAGCTGAGACAATCCTGCAATTAAAAAGATGGGTTAACAGGAGAAAAACAGAAGTTTGATAACATGTAGACCTGTATACCCAGGAGAGACCCAGTAACTCTTAGAAATGACCCAACACAAAAGATGTTGGGCATAGGGGCAGGCCAGTTTACCAAGAAAAGCACAGTAAACAAGGCCTATGCAGATTTAAGTCTTTGCCTTCTCCATTGATAAAAGTTTCTAGAGATTTAGTCATCTTTCACTTACTAAGATATTTCTCTTATAAATGTAAATATCTCTTACAAACGGGTAACTTCTGTTCAGTTTTCAGAGCTTTTCCTTTGTGCTTTTTTAAAAGTAATTAGCCTAAAATAATCCTTATGCCAGCCCTGACCAGTGTGACTCAGTTGGGTGTCATCCCACAAAGCGAAAGGTCACCAGTTTGATTCCCAGTTAGAGCACATGGCTGGGCTGCGGGTGCAGTCCCCGGGCAGGGTGCATACGGGAAGCAACCAATTGCTGTTTCTCTCTCACATCATTGTGTCTCTCCCACTCTTTCTCTCTCTCTTCCCCCCTCTTTAAAATGTTTTTAAAAAATAAGTATATAAAAGCAAAATAATCTTTATGCCAGAGAAGCATATTGGGGGCAGTATATTCTGTTCCTTTTCACTTGCTGTTTAAAAACTTTTTCCAGTTTTCAATATTAGAGAACCATAGCTTTTATGGATTAGTTAGTATCTCAGTTCTAAGCAAGCTACTCTGAGAAGTCCATGAGGTAATCAATCTGTCAGGCACTGATTTGTCTCACCCCGTCTGCCGGGGTGGTAGGGAAGAGGAAGGCTTTCAGCTGAGGAATGACCCAGGCAGCATGCGCTTCTTTATATAGCTTTGCGTTCTCGGGGCTTGGTTGCATGTTTACGACCTCCTGTGATAGGGAAAATAAAAGATATGTTTCTTTGTTAAAAGAAAAAATTCAGTCACATGGTAGTTTAGGTGATAGAAGAGAAAGAGATCAAAGAAAGCATTTTTTTCCTCAGCCAGAAACAGGAAATTTAGGACAAATTTAAAAGCAGAATATCAAAAACGAAATACAATGTCTTATGTAGTGGTGACTTGGATTTAGAACTGGAACATATTTTACATTTGCTATATACAAAAGCAACGACATTTTGAAACTATAATAATTTAACAAATGCTCCAAAAAGAATTTTATTAACTTGAAAAAATTACTCCAATCTTTATAGAGTCACTCAGTCTAAGAGAGGGATGTATATTTTTCGATCATTCTTTCCTGCATTTGAATTGTACATATGTAGAATATAAAATATATAAAAATACACATTATAAACATACAAATATATTTATATTCTATAAATGACGATATAAATATACAAATATAAGTTGTATTCTGTAAATAAATTCAAGGATTTGTAACATGTCTAAGGATATATTCCTTATAAATATCAAGAATTTGCTCTATAAATTATTTATTTGTTAGCACTGTTAGTGGTTTTAAAAGAATTTTTTCTCCTTGCTCAAGGACATTTATTTTGTTGCTTTTAGAGATAGAGATAAAGAAAGGGAGAGAAACATTGATTGGTTGCCTCCCAAACACACTTGGAACAAGGATCGCACGTGCCCAGACCAGGGACCAGATTCACAACCTTTTGGTTATAGGATGATGCTCTAACCAATTGAGCCACACCAACCAGAACTAAAAGATTTTTTCTTTTTTAAAATAATTCTTAAAAGTGGTCCCTGGCTTCCGAATCTTACCATTTTATTCTCCTATCATTGTGAGTAGCCTGACTTAGTGGATGGTTACTGAGCAACAGCAATTCAAGAAGATTTACAGAACGACCAGAGGCCACCCCAGAAGCCCGATGCACAGTCTCACTGATCTCAGGTTGCCCCTTTCTCCTTTCAGCTATGCCTCCAACAAAGCAAGTAAAGCGGCCTCCGTTCTCTTATATTCTCTATGGACGCACACGGAGCTTCATAACACGTACAAAAAGGTAAGAGTGCCCAAAAGGCGTGTGTCATAGTTGACAGAGCCAGGTCCTAGTGGCCTGCTTCCCTCACCCCGGTGAGAAATCACTAACAACTGCATTTTTATGAAAATGTGGTTACCGTTCACATTTTTGTTTGCTTATTCCGAAGGCTCAGTTTAAGAAGACAGATTTTGTCAACAGCCGGACTGCCAAAGCCTACCACTCCATTAAAGACTGAGGAAAGTGAAAAAGTGTTCTCCAAATACCGACCTCACCGCTCTCAGCCACGAAAAAACCCCAGAGGAAAACACCTATTTTTCTACTTCCCCATTCAAGAAACCTCAAGGACAGAATGCCTTGTTTTTATCCTTTTCTATTTCCATGTCCCCGGAATCCAGAAAACAAATAACCAGAATATGATTTTATTAGTCTTCCAGAAGATTTTCAGAAGTTTGCCACCAGAAGATACTGGCAACAAGCTGTTTGCTGCCTATACATAGTGGTCTTTGTGATCAGGGCTTGCAGTGCATGGCCTCCTGGAATCAAAATGTGACTTCATGTGGAATGGACATTAACAGAATACATATGGACAGAAGCTATTGTAATAGTACCAGGATTTTGAAAGTATCATTTATATTTGTATTTTCTGGTTCCCATGTTTTGTCACTCATATGCACACTGCTTCACTGTTGAGCCCTGCGTATATGGTTCTGCAGTGTTGAAACAGAATGGAAATGAGAAATATTTCCCAAGTTATCCGGGAGACAATTTAATGGCAAAACTGTTTGTTTTTATACTTTGTGCTTGTTTTTATCCTCTTGAAATTTTTCTCTAATTTTAAATGAACTTATGTTTAGATCACAGAGCATGCTTGACTGTAAGAAAAAGAATTGAAAGGTAGTAGTTGTAGCAGGTTTAAAATCTTTTCCACAGAGAAGGGTAACCACGGCTATGAAATTTAGTATTTCCTCTAAACACTGAGTAAATGAGATTTTTGCTCAAGGAAATACTTTACCTATAACAACAGCATTTAAATGCAAATCTCTTCTGAACAGTGGCATTTAATATAATCTGTTTCCTGGACATTTTCAGCCACTGCAATGGGCTGGTGAAAGAATGGACTATATTTAGGTACAAACTGCTGGGCCATCCCTGGGCTCTGAAAACACAACTAATTTTAATGAGTTATGTTATCAACCAGCCCAGCTTTGCCTCACATTTAAAAAATAGCACAGAGCCAGTAAGTCTCATGTGATCTTCCTCAAGCCATTAAGTCAAAACTCTAGGGAAGAAAAATGAAGAAGTAATTTTGGGGAGAAGTGTGTCTAGGCCACCCTGAAGATATGAGAAGTACTAATGTTGGCCTTCTCAACTACAGTTCTGTTATATTTTGCTTAAAAAAAAATTGACAGTGTTTGTTATAAGAAAGCACAACAAGAAAGAAAAAATTCTTCCCCTTCTGTTGGCCAGAAAAGTGTAATAAGAAATACATTTCCATTTTCAATTTGAACATAAGTCTTTTTATTATTATACATTTAGAACTTGAATTGCTTTTTCAATTTTAATAGCCCAGTGAAGAAGACTGAAGTTACTAACCTAGTTTAAACTGAACTTATTTAGATACCAACTTTTTAAATACTGGAGAGAGAAATTCTCATTTTCCAGAGTTTTGATGATAAGCATTGAAGTACCTTTATTGCTCCAGATAACTGATATATGCTTAAGAAGTTTCTGTATTTTTCAAGGAACTAGTGGAACCTTCAATAAAGTTCAACACAAAATGAGGCAAAAATAATGCCTTCATTGGTATCTGTGTATCTGATTTGTCTATCTTCGTATATATGGTACGATGGACATGACATTTGAGGATTTGACCTTATGAACTATAATTGCTAGTACTGAATGCTTTCTAACTGCTTCTATTTCTTCCCTAATTAAAGTCCTAAATTCTTTACCAAGAAACACTTCCGTAAGAAAATGGAACTAACTAGTGACTAAAACATTTAATAACAGAAAGACATACAAATGAGTTAACTGTTGTTAGACTTTAGTAAATAGAGTGAGTCTATGACCACATAAGATAGACTATGTTTGCTTTCCTGTTTTGTTTTTTGTCACTCTGTTTACAAAAACCTCACTACTTTGCTATCTGTGAACATATCTGAGGGAGGTCCTTGTGTGATTTGATTATCAGTTTTGAACACAGATCTGCACACAAAGCTCTTCTCTTCTATTTCCTGTGTATCCCAGACCATGGCCGTGTCATCAAAGGAGCTGACAAGCTGAGCTGGACCTTTGCATAAGTTTGTGCTAAAAGTTCCAAAGGGCTGCTGCCTTATCAGGAATTCTGGAATATTGCTGCCCTGAATTTCTATAGCTGGAAGCATTTGTTTATACCCAATGGAAATAACTAAAGGATTATCTGACAAAATAGAGGGAATTAACATGTCACATTGGAAAATAAATAGCATGAGTAGATAAACCACTTTAAACCCAATGTAATCACCCTCTGAAGAAACAATCCCTGAGAAGAAAAGGGAAATGGGAAATATATGTTTATATTTATAATTTATATACACTATAGTTATAAATGAAATTTCCTTTAAATAACATGTGTAATGAACTTACTGCTTTGGAATGAGGAGAACTTCGGTTTATTTTCAGTACCTTGAGCAAAATTGCAGAAACCTTGAGTCACAGAATCTAAGGATTAAGAGGGAATTTAGAGGTCATCTGGTCCAGTCCTCCTTAAAGAATCTTCTTGAACCAGAAGACTCAGTTCTTACTTAAGTGACAAAGAAGAAAAATATGCAATCATTCATTCAACTAACACCCAACACGACCCTGGAGCTGGCCCATCTTAAGACTCAGTAACTGTTGCATTAACGTGTTCGTTGTGGGAAGGGAAATAGATAAAAAAGGAAACAAACTTCAAAAGAAAATTCTGTCGTAGGTTTAACATTTTAGTTTCTACTGGCACTGACCATTTCATCTCTTATGAAGTTAACTTCAACTTTTTAAGGACTATAAGAAAAAGAAATGCTCTCTCTTTTTATGATGTATTCCAGGAAGAGAGCTCAAAGTGCCACACATTGGCGTAAGAGCTGTTTAAAATATGAGCAGAAAGGAAAGCATTCTGAAAGCCATAGTTTGGGAGACACAGTTAAAGAATTAGGCAATATTTAGCCTGGAGGACGGTGCTATGTTGCCTCTCTTTAAAGGTAGACAGTGTTATGCCAACAGTAGTGGACACACCAGGGTCAACAGGTCGAGACTTGTGAGACTGGCTCAACAATAGTGGACATAAGGAGCATGACAGAGCAGCCTCAGAAAGTGTGTATATATTTTTTCTTTTTAATAAAGATTTTATACATAAAATGACCTGAAACAGATGGAGGTTAAGTCACATTCCAAAGTCACATAGCTAGAAACTGCATAGTGGCTATATCAAGGGGGGTGGGGGTGACTGAGGGTTCTATGGGAACCAAGAATGACAGACTCATGTCTCCATGCTGGGGAAATGAGGGCTCTCTTTGGCTTGTCTCCCTCTGGAGAGTTCAAAGGGCAGTCTGAAAATGTTGAAGAGGACTGATTCTTGAGCCAGCCATCCTAGTTCAGTTTGTGATTTCTCCACTTACTAGCTGGGGTGACTTTCTTACCCTCTCTGATCCTCAGCTTGCTTTATCTTACATATGAATGTAAGCAGTAGTTACCTCATTGGGTTGTTTTGAGGATTAAATGTTTTCATAATTATAAATCACTTAAAACAGTACCTGACAGTATGTCCTCAATAAATGTGAACTAAATTTTGTGAAGTTCTCTGGTTTGGGTGGGAGGGAGTCTTTTATTTTTTAATCCCTCTTCTTTTTTTATTTTTTTTTTTCTTTAAGATTTTATATATTTATTTTTAGAGAGAGGGGAAGGAAGGAAGAGAGGGAGAGAAACATCACTGTGTGGTTGCCTGTGGCGCACCCCAACCTGGGGACCTGGCCCAATCCCAGGCATGTGCCCTAACTGGGAATCAAACCAGCGACCCTTTGGTTTGCAGGCTGGCGCTTAGTCCACTGAGCCACGCCAGCCAGGGCTGTCCATCCTTTTTTTTTTAATTTCTCTTTTTATTTGATTTAGTTAAATGCCCCAACCTTCCCCTCATTAACCCATTTTACGCACGTGCGCGCACGCACAGACACACACACACACACACACACACACACACACACACACACGACTCATCCCTTAGAAAGCCAGGCAGAAATGAGGAAATCAAATATGGCCCAGGGAAGTGATTTTGAATGTCTCTTCCTCAGAATACAAGTCCTTATGTGAAAAGAAATATCCCATACTTAAATTTGAAATTTGAGAAGGGCTAAGTTACACAAAGACTGAAAAGATCTTGATTATAAGACTTCTCAGGGTCCCTGATACATGGTGAGCATTGTGAAATCTCCAGAAAGGGAGAGAGAAGTATGCTGCATGTCACAAACCTTTTGTTAAGACTCAATAAACCCTTTTTCCTTAGAGGACTCTTGAAGAAGCTGTGCTTCTGTAGTAATCACTTTGACCCAGCAGTGATTAGAGCCATAAACAAGAGCACAAAATTATGTATCTGGTTCACAGTCTAGTCCAGTTCATCTTGCTACAGCTGGAGTTAGTCGTGATCAGCCTTATAGGAAAATCAGTGACTTCAATAGATTGAGGACTAGGCAGTTCCTAAACGTTGTGTTTCATTCCCGCCTGGAGGACTGCTAATGTGCAGACAGGACAATGACTCAAAGGTAGTCATGAGCTCAGAGGTTGAGGCAGCAACAGACATCCCTACAACTGGTTGATCAGACCTCATAAATCTCACATGAAGAAGCAGTTAAATCTCTAAGAAGCCTGATTTTCACCTGTTTGCTGCTAACCCACAACACATCTGGCAAGGAATGCAAAACAAGTCCCAACTGTTGCAGATTTTCTTACAACTATAATAGGATGTTCTTCCCAGTAACAACTAATCTATTAGGTGTTTGTTTAAAAAAAAAAAAAAGAGTGGAGGAGCTTCCATTTTTAATTATATCTTTCAACATACCTGTATAGAAAACTTACTGCTGGAGCTGAAGACCAGTGAGAGGCACTTTTATGAGAAGTTGCTCATGGATCTTAGTGAAACTGGCTTCGTTTTGATGGAGAGTCACAATTTACAGTTTGCTTTGCTTCACCTGGGAAATGAAAAGTCATTAACTCTGGTTAAGGAGCTCTAGATGCCTAAGAATTTGGAGTATGTCTCTCTCTTGAAATGAGAAATGGTTAGAGTGAACGGCACAGAATCATTAAGAAGGTATCTTCATTTTTAGCCAGGAGTTGTCAGAATTGATAACTTAAGAGTACATGAAAATTCTAATATTTAGAAAATTGATTTAAAAAATTTTCTCAATGATTTGTTTCTTTTACCCCTTGCCCTAATTGGATATTTTTTAAGTTCTTAATTTAAAAAAAAATAGAAATAATTATTTTTGTGGTATTGCAGAAGTAGCTTTTTGAAAGGATTATGTGTGAACATAGTAGTATGTCATCTCATGTTTTATTTCTCCTACTTTAGTTTATCACTTAGCATGCTTTATTTTCATTTGAATATCAAAAAAGTTCAACTCAAAATGGCTTAAGCAATAATAAATGTTTTTACTGTAACAAAGACCTAAAGGTCTTCTTGCATCTGGAAAAACAGGTCCAGGCACGGGCTAGGGTATTGCATCAACTCAGTAAAGTTGTCTAGAACCCAGATTCCTTCAGTGTTTCTGCTCTGCCATCCTCAACCTGTTAACCTTTTGTGTCCTGGTTGATTTTTTTCACAATGACAAAATGGTAGCAGCAGCTCCAAACATTCCATCTTCACAGAGCCATCTCCACAGGCCAGAGAGGAACATTCCTTTCTTGCCTCTGTTTTTAACTAAGTAAAGAACTTTTTCCCAGAAGCCTCCATCAGACATCTCTCATTTCAGATTGCCTGGAATTACATCACATGTCCATTCTTAAAATCCATTTCTGGTGAGAAAAATGAAACTAGTGTTTCTTAAAACCAGTCACATTTCACTCAAGACTGGGCCTGCCTCCCCTGAGGCTCATTGATGGTGAACACTTAAAGCCAGGCTTTTATTGACCAAGGAAAAGGGGCTGCAGAGAGTCAACCAGCCTTAACTGCCCTATGCAGGGGCACTCAAAGAAAGAATTCATTTTTTAGCAAACGGATTTCCTCTGGCCTATAGCGTAACGACAGGAGAGCAAGGAACTGCAGTTAAACCAATACTCATGATTTCAAGGAGAATAATAAAAAAGAAGATGGCAAAACTGGAATTTAACTGAATAACAAGGGTGAAAGAAAACCCTTACAGAAGCTCCTATGCCCCTTTCCCATTCTCTCCTTTCCTTGATATCTACCATTTTTCACTCTTACTACAAATGATGGAATCCAGGTTAGACCTTCATTGACCACATCGTCTTGAAAGAAAGTTGACCTGAACCTGAGATGGTGGGAAAAACCTTCACTTTCCTCAATGACACATTAATGTAGCTGAGTACAGAGAACTTGAGTTTGGAGTCTGACTTTTTTTTTATTCAGGAATCATTGGCCTCATAGTTTTAAGGGTTAGTAAAAGGTGCCCTTTTTCTTTAAAAAAAATTTTTTTTAATTTTAGATTGCAGTTGACATACAATATTATATTAGTTTCAGGTGTACAGCATAGTGATTACACATATAATTTAAGAAGGGATCACCTCCATAAGTCTAGGGCCTCTGTGACACTATGCACGATTGTTACATTATCAATGATCATGTTCCCTGTGCTATACTGTACATCCCCGTGACTATTTTGTAACTGCCAGTCTGTCCTTCTTAATCCGTCCACCTTTTTCAGCGCTTCCTCCAACTCTCTCTGATCTGGCAACCATCAGTTTGTTCTCTGTATCTATGTTTGTTTCTGTTTTGTTTGTTCATTTATGTTGTTTTTCAGATTCCACGTGTAAGTGAACCATATAGTATTTGTCTTTCTCTGACTTAATTTACTTAGAAAATTCTAGGTCCATCCATGTTGTCACAAATGGCAAGATTTCATTCTTTTTTTTATTACTAACACTATTGTATATATGTACTACTTCTTTATCCATTTGTCTACTGGTGGACACTTGGGCTGCTTTCATATCTTGGCTACTATAAATAATACTGCAATGAACACAGGGTGTATGTCTTTTCAAATTAAGTGTTTTGGGTTTCTTCAGATAAATACCCAGATGTGGGATTGCTGTGTCATACAGTAGTTCTAGTTTTAATTTTTTTAGGAACTTCCTTACTCTTTTCCATAGTGACCACACCAACTTACATTCCCACTAACAGTACACAAGGGCTCCCCTTTCTCCACACACTCACCAACACTTGTTGATTTATTGATGACAGCCATTCTGAAAGGTGTGAGGTAATATCTCATTGTGCTTCTGATTTGCATTTACATAATGATTAGTGTTAGTGAGCATCTTTTCATATGTCT
Organism: Furipterus horrens; assembly: GCF_987537825.1. NCBI lineage: Eukaryota > Metazoa > Chordata > Mammalia > Chiroptera > Furipteridae > Furipterus > Furipterus horrens. The sequence continues at coordinate 40,627,304 of NW_028327174.1, read as the reverse complement.
GTTGGCCATTTGTATACCCATTTTGGAGAAATATCTGTTCAGGTCCTCTACCCATTTTTTAATTGGATTGTTTGGGGGGAACATTGTGTTAAGTTGTATTATGAGTTCCTTATATATTTTGTATATTAACCCCTTACTGGATGTATCACTGGCTAATATCTTCTCCCATTCAGTAGGTTGTCTTTTCATTTTGTTCATTGTTTCCTTTGTTGTGCAAAAACTTCAGTTTGATGTGGTACCATTTTTTATTTGTTGTTGTTTCCCTTGCCTGAGGAGACAGATCCAAAACAATTTTACTAAGAACAATGTCAAAGAGTTTACTGCCTATGTTTTCATCTAGGACATTTACGGTTTCAGGTCTTACATTTAAGTCTAATCCACTTTAAATTTATTCTTGTATGTGGTGTAAGAAAGTGACCAGTTTCATTCACTTGCATGTATTTATCCAGCTCTCCCTTTATCTAAGAAACTTAACTGTTTTTATCCCGTTGCCTCCTCTGTCATATACTAATTGACCATACAGGTGTGGGTTTATTTCTGGGCTCGCTGTTCTGTTCCATTGACCTATGTGTCTGTTTTTATGCATGATTCCTCCAACTTTGTTCTTCTTTCTCAAGATTGCTTTGGCTATTTAGGTTCTTTTGTGGTTTCATATACATTTTTGGATTGTTGGTTCTAATTCTGTGAAAAACACCATCGGTATTTGTTAGGAACTGATTTGAATAAGTAGATTTTGGGGGGTAATATGGACATTTTTAACAATGTCAATTCCTTGAGCGTGGTATAGCCTTTAATTTATTTGTATCATTTTCAATTTTTTTCTTTAATGTCTTAATAGATTTCCCAGTGCAGGTCTTCTACTTCCTTGTTTAAATTTATCCCTAGGTATTTTATTCTTTTTGATGCAATTGTAAATGGGTTTGTTTTCTTAATTTCTCTGATAGCTCATAATTGGTTTATAAAAATGCAACCAATTTCTGAATATATCCTGCTACTTTAATGAATTCATTTATTCTAATAGTTTCTTTGTGGATTCTTTAGGGTTATCTCTATACAGTATGATGTTATCTGCAAATAATGACAGTTTTACTTCTTTCTTTTCAATTTAGATACCTTCTAATTTTTTTTTTCTTGTCTGATTGCTGAGGCTAGGATTTCTAATACTATGTTGAATAAAAGTGGTGAAAGTAGGCATCCTTGTCTGTTGGGGATCTTAAGAAAAGAAATTTCAGCTTTTCACCATTGTGTATGATGTTAGCTATGGGTTTATCCTATATGGTCTTTATCATATTAAGCTAGGTTCCCTCTCTTCCCACTTTTCTGAAAGTTGTTATCATGAATGGGTGTTGAATTTTGTCACATGCTTGTTCTGCACCTATCAATATGATCTCACAATTTTCATCTTCATTGTGTTTATGTGTTGTGTCATGTCAGTTGATTTATAGGTATTAAACAAGATTTGCATCCTGGGAGTAAATCCTAAATGACCATGGTGTATGATCTTTTTCATGTATTGCTGAATTTGGTTTGCTACTATTCTGTTGAGAATTTTTGTATCTGTGTTCATCAGGAATATGTCCTATAATTTTTTTTTTTTTTTTTTTTTTTGTAGTGTCTTTGTCTGGTTCTGGTGTCAGTGTAATGCTGGCTTTATAAAATGAGTTTAAGAGCCTCTCTCCTCTTCAGTTTTTTAGACTAGTTTGAGAAAGACAGGTATTAATTTTTTTGAATATTTGGTAAAATTTAACACTGAAGCCATCTGATCCAGGGCATTTGTTTGTTGGGAGTTTTTTAATTACTAATTCAATTTTATTTGGTATTCTCTGCACATCCTGGATTTGTATATCTATTTCTTTGTCTGTTTAGGGAAGTTTGCAGTCATTATTTCTTTAAATAGTTTTTAAATCTCTTGTTCCTCTTCTCCTTCTGGTACCCCTATGATGCAAACGTGGTACACTCGATGTTGTCCCAGAGGTTCTTTAAATTATCTTCAATGCTTTTTGTCTTTTTGCTGCCTGTCTGAGTGTTTTCTACTACCTTTACTTCCAGATTGCTGATATGTTCCTCCACTTCATCTAATGTGCTATTGATTCTCTCTAATGCATTTTTCATTTCAGTTATTGTATTCTTCAGTTGTGACTGATTCTGTTTTATGGTTTCTATATCTTTATTGAGATTTTCACTGAGTTTATCTATTCTTCCCCTAAGTTCATTCAGCATTCTTACAAACAGTGTTTTGAACTCTATATCAGCTTGTCTCCATTTCATTAAGTTCTTTTTCTGACACTTTGTCCTGTTATTTCATTTGAGACATGTTTCTTTGTCTCCTCATTTTGGTTGATTCCTGTGTTTGTTTCTATGTATTAGGTAGATCTTTTATATCTTCTGTGGCGAAGTGACTTTATGTATTAGGTGTCATAAGGCCCAGTAGCACCGTTTCCCTGTTCACCAGAGCCAGGTGCTCCAAGAGTGTCCTTTATGTGGGTTGTGTGTGCCCTCCTGTTCTATTGAGCCTTAATTGCTGTTGGCACATCAGTGGGTAGGATTGACCCTCAGGCTGACTAGCTTCGAGGACTGGTCATGACTACAGCAGACATGCCGTTGTGCGGGGACTGACCCCACAGAATGGGAGTTGCTTTAGCAGGGCTCTGGCGCTATCTAACTCTGCCCTATGGGAAATTCATTTGTGAAACTGGTTGTGTGGTGCTCTGGTGTGATCTGAAGCTGGCCACCGGGTGTGTTGGTTATGGAGCCTCTTGAGAAGGGCTCTGATGCAGGCCACGGTCAACTGCCATTTGGACCTGGCTTCAGACTTCCTGGTGGGAGCTACAAAATGATCTCTATTTGGTACCTACCTGTGCTGGGCTTAGAGGTACCTTTTTAACACAGGTGGCAGTACTAAATATGTAATTCTATTTATAAAGTAAGGGTAAAGCCATGGCTGGATAGCTCTGTTGGTTGGAGCATTGTCACATACACCAAAAGGTTGTGTGGGTTTGATTCTGGGTCAGGGCACATACCTAGGTTGCAGGTTCCACCCCCAGTCCGGCCGTGTGCAAGAGGCAACCAATCCCCTTCCTCTCTAAAAATAAATCAATAAAAAACATCCTCAGGTGAGGATTTAAAAATAAAAAAAAAAACTAAAAGTAAGGGTAAATACTGTGTCAAGTCAGCTATACTGTAAAGATAAGTTTCTTTCTGAAAAAAAAATTTTTTAAAGAATATTCTGAACCTGTAAATATTTTATGTTTGTATGAAAGTTGGTCATGGTGTGGGCTACGCATCACCCCAACTATACCCTTTCTTACCTTTTTCCAACACAGTAGAAATTTTAACAGGACATGTGTCCAGAATAAAGACTACATTTCTCTGTCTTACTTGCAGCTGAGTGATGGCATATAATTACATGTGGACCAGTGAGATGTATGTGAAGTATAATCCAATATCTTCTCAAAACTTTCCTTAAGATACAGGTGGGCAAGTGCATTTTGCCCCCTTTTTGTCCTTGTTATTGATCTACCTAGAATGCTGATGCTACCTACCTGGACCACAAAAATAAAGGCCACAATGTTGTGTGGCAGGGCAGTGACCTGAGAGGGCCTCATCACACTGGCTCTGGACCACTTACCTTCAGACATTGCACACATGAGAAAAATAAAATTTTATGGGGTTTAAACTATTATTATTTTTTTAACTCAAAATTAAACAAGTCTGATTGTTACTTTTTGACACCCTTATCTAGAGCAAAATCAAATTAAAAGAAAAAAATTCTAATCCTCTGTCCTAGATTGAAATGCCAACTACAACATTAAATTGTTAATAAGAATACAGAGAAGGAGAAGTGAATTCAGTAGTTAATTTTAGACTTTATATACCTTTATCCTTTTGCTAAAGCTCTTTACAAAGCAATCTTCAGCCATGTTGTGAAATTAATTCTACTCAGTTGAAAAATAAATACAATCCCAACAAGGAACTGGAAGATGCAGGCTTGATCTAATGGTATCAGGTTTCCTCTGAGAATCATACTATGAGCCATATTGCCTAGGGGGGAGAAAAAAAAGTAGTATCTGAAATACAATCCATAAAACTATGTGACCAGCAAAGCCTGTTTTCTGCAATGTATTTGCTCACAAATGTCAAGAGGAAATCGTTTCTATACGATGAAAAGACTGCTAACTTAGGTCACAGACGTTTGTTAAAGGTCTACTGAAAAACCTCCTACAGTTGCCTAACATAAAATATCCACAGGGCTCTGTTCGACAAAGAGGCACCCTGCCTATTGTGGTGTCCCAGAAACATTACCAAGTCATAATAAATAGCCCTCTAAGGATTTGTGGAATTTTTGCTTCATGGGTCTTGTGTTTGGGCACTCAGTACCCAGTCTCACCTGTTGTATATTCCCACCTGTTGTATCCTAAGGGCTAGAAGGCAAAAAGTGCTGAGAAACCTGAGCAGAGAGATTTTAAATGTCTGATTCCTTTAAACATTTAAATGTTATTTACAAACTAAATAAATCAAATACCTTTCTCATAAAAATCACAAGACTAGTATTAAACATTTCAAATTAAAATCACAAGTTCAAAATGTTAAATTCTCTTAAATGTATTAAATAACAAATATAGGCAAATGATAATAATTTTAAAACTTACCTCGAGGTGTTCTTGGAAGTATTAATATTATTGTTTTGATTTTTGTCATCATTTCTGTAGTAGTTGCTCAGTCTGTGGGGTTATAAAATCACTGGTGCAGCTAAGGAAAGCAGAGTTACCATCTCACAATGGCTGAGCCCATTTGATGTGAAATCTAGGCCCAAAATGCTCTCTCAATCCAGTTACCATCAGATTCCAGAGCTGGACAGGTGTTCTGGGTTCCGTTTGATTCTACCCTTTCTCTGCTCTTTCTCACAGAGTACACTTCTTAGAGGAATAGAACTTTGAAGCATAGGCTTTTTCTTGCTACCTAGTCTCCATATGCACACACACAGTCACACACACCAAGCAAGGTTGCAGTTAATCTCTTTGCTGCCTGATTAGAGATCATTGAATTCTGCAAGCGCACATACACGAAGTAAGTAATGTTTTAATGCTTTGCTCTATTATCTCATCAGTCGTCATTTAAAAAAACATTATGTGGATATTGCTGACTTTGGGCCCTAATACAAAAAGTCTGAAATAATTAAAAATTAGAAAACAGTATTCCTTTGAAAAGAAAAAGAAAAATCTTTTTGCTTGTAATCTCTTGGGGAGCAAGAGAGCTTAACAGAGTTGAGTTCATGGGACATGAAAGACACTTCCAGGTCTTCAATTTATATCCTGCTTCAAAGAAATTTCCCTGGATCAAGAATGCTTAGCAGTTTTAGATGTCTTAAAATCATTTTTGAACAAACCCCTACTGGGGCTTTTGCTTTCCAGAGTTTTAGTTAAATTTTGGTAAGCAGGTAGTTAAAGCCGTTGATTTGTTCTGTGGAAATTATACTAAAAGCTGAGGTTTCTTGTAGGAATTTCTTCTGCATCAGGAAAACCATTAGAGAAAGTCCATTTCCTACAATGCTATGCTTTGCAAATTAATATTTTTTGTAAGACTATTCACAGCATAAGTACAACATAAAAGCCCAAGCAAGAAGCCAAATACTTCATGGTTAGAGTTGTGGACTGAAGTTCAACAGATTATTTTGAAAAGGTGTGTTCTGGTCTGAAACCTCATGTCTGGCAATCGCAGCAGTGAAACTCAGAAATGATGGTCAGGGTTATTCACAGGATTTGTTTCTGTATATCATAGTTATTCATTGATTCTTTCTTATCCTTTTGACCTCATTTTTTTTTTAAAGATAGTATTCCTGCACTTAGTCTTTCAGCTCTAGAATCATAGTTTAACAAACAATTATAAAATGTTAATTTCTAAAGCATTAATTATGATCTGACAAAAACTAATGATCTTTTTGTGGGTCAGTGGAGCCTGATTAAGGGGTATAAGGAAAACATTTGTATTAAAAAATTTTCCTACTTGAATAAGATATTTATATCTGCTTTGTCACAGTACCTGGAATTCAACAATTAGAGATTAAGACTCTAGTTAAATATAAAACCTCTTTTTAAATACAGATTCTCATGTACAAGTTAACACCAAAGGTCCAATCAACTGCAAAACACCATATAAAACAAATCAGGGGCATTTCATAATAAATCATCATACAATGGAATAATAGTAAAGAAAATGAGCTATACAGCTACAAGCATCCATGAAAGGAAACTTAAATTATATCTTATTGAGCAGAAACAATTATATAAAGACAATATAAAGTGGAGTGATTCCATTTAAATCAAGTTCAAAAACAAAACTAAAATAAAAAACATAGTGATTGGGAATAGGTGTTTATGTGGCTTTAACAAGCTATAACAATGCATGTAGAGAAGTGTTTAAGAACATGTGTACAAAAGATGTTTGTACAAGTATAACTTGCTTGCCATGTTGAGAACAGTGCTATACCAGTGAATGGATGTTGCAGACACCATGTAATGCACGTGGAGAAGTGCTGAGGAACACTTGTAAGAAAGGTGTCTGTAAGGGGAAAAAAATCTTATAGGCTGAATTGTGTCCCCTAACCCAATCTGACTGCTGTCCTTATTTTAAAAAATACTATAAAGAATAGTCAGCAAATGATAAACACCAAAACAGGTCAGCAGGTACCTCTGGACAGAAGGATACAATTAGGGAGATTTTTCTGGGGGCTTCTAAGATTTTGGAAATGGTGTGTTTGTTATACATAGTTCATGAGCTCTCTAGTATGGTATATGTCATGATTTAAAAGTTTGAAACTAATTTAAAAATTAAAGATGAACCGATATAATTAAAAAGAGAAGAGGCCAAGAGCTCTGAGCAGTCACACACACTTGCCCCACCCCCATATCTAATCGAGGCCATGGTGCACCCCCCAGATCCCCTACCCCAGGTTGAAGCACACAGCCCCAGCTTCTGGAAGTGTTGACAACCATCATCTCAGCTGAGTCCTTCTCTGGGACTTGCCTTTAGCTGAAAACAGCCATAAACCCAAGGTCATCCCCCTTCCCAGGGAAAGCCCATATCCACAGACTGATTAAATGAGATTATAAACGTCAAGTCCCTTTGCCTCTCATAAGATTTAAATATGATGACATAAACATGCTCTAAATCATTATGCAACATATTAGAAAAAGTGCCAGTAAAACATCACTGAAAACAGATACTGCTCTTAAAATAATAGGTTATCAAAATTGCATACTGTTCAGAGTCTCTTACACTTGCAGGGACATTTTTCATCAGAGACCTCTTATAGTGACAAAAGTTCTGTAACATGGGATTTCCAGTTTTATTAGTTTATGTGGATGTGAGACATTCTTTCTTAAATGTAGTAACAACAAAATATAAAAGGCTAAATTTTGCCTTCTAAAGAAATATTACCAATGCAAATGATCCCACCTCAGTTATCACCAGGCTGCTGTTTAAGGGCTGAGGCAAGGAATGAAACCAGGATTTGCCTTTCACTCTTGTTTGAAAATCAGTTGGTGACTTCCAAGCTCCGCCTTAAATAGAAAACATCACCCTTTAGTGGGTTCTGCTTAACAACAAGGCAAGCTCTGAGTGGGCCTTCTAAATTATGCAACAGATGGGGAATTTTGAGAAAGGCAAAAAAAAAAAAAAAAAAAAATTTGGCTGACCATGGAAAAGAGTACAGAAATGACCTGAAGGCCTCTGCCTTTCATGCTAAAGGAGGAATGTAAAACCTCCCTATCATTTTGATTCCTTCCTTAAGTCTTTCTGTGTAACAATGTCCGTTCATATGTGAACCCTACAAACCTGCCCACCTGGAATTCCTGAGAGCTTCATCTGCTCAGGGACTCTCCTAAGGAGTATTTAATGGTATAGTGTGACAGTTGTTATCTCAGTATCAACAACAAAAGAAAGCCAGTGTCTCCCCAAAATGCTTACCCACTTTCCCTCGGATTATGTTAAGGCTCTGCCATCTTTGAGCACTCCTAAATCCTTTCAACACCATTCTTCACTCATTCAACAGATACCTCCGCCTGCCCTGTGTCAGACACAGTGCTTGGCACTAAGGACGTGATGAACAAGATAAAAGCAACCCTGTCCTGAGGGAGCTCACCTTTCTTAGAGTCTATGGCTCCACTGAGAGTTGGCAGTCTCTATATATTGATTGATAAAAAGCTTCACACAGTTATCATTCACCCACTACATGAAGTAGAATTTCCTTTTCTTTGTCCCGAAACTATTTCAATATAAAACTCTCTCAAATCTTTCAAATGGCCCAGCACTATTCCTGGTTTCTACCTGAAGAACCTGGCACCATAGCTGGAGAAGCAGAACACACACATGTGGACCAGCCTGAGGGAGCTACAAGGCCACTTACCTTCTCTTTGACCCAGAGTGCTACAAAAAATTAAAAGAGGGAAAGCCTCCTTTCAGAAGTACTCTGAAAGAAGTTCTGGGCTGGCAGGCCTGGTTCCAAGTGACTCAGACTTCATCTGCAAAAGGGAAGGACAAACAAATACTTGTAGAAGCCTTAGGTCAATGCATTAATCAACACTGAAACCCAATTTTCAACAAATGTATTTATCCCAAGTCCATTTATAGTTGCTCGCCTGTCCATAGACACACACCCACCAAATACAACCCCCCTGCCACACACACACACACACACAGAGATGGCTCATGGCAAACATGACTTATTCCAAAGGGATTACTCTAGAGTTGTTCTGAAGGAGGCAGCAACTTGAGCTATACGTGCTAAGATCACAGCAGTGCTAACTGTCATGATGGGGGTTCACAGTGGGTGCTGGGCCTTTCACTGCATCATCTCTGCAAGGGAATTCTCTTGTCTCCGTTTTCTATGTGAGGCAGCTGAGGCTTCTGCGGGTAAGTTGTGCACGGCCATGTAGCTAGTAAATGGCAGTGCCAAACTTTAAAGCCCCAGGTTTTCAGATTCCAGATGCTATACTCTTCCCTCGACATGTTCTTTAAAAGAAAGTCCCAGAGGATGGCACAGATTTTTCTATTTATTCATTCTGTTTATTCTACGATAGTTACTTCCAGTTTCTCCAAGTTTCATCTGATCTTCAAAAAGCACTTAGCACTGCTGGGTTAAATGATCCATTTGACTCTATCTCTTTGTTGTACAGATATCTTTAAACTCTGGAAATCATAAGCTTGGTTATATTGTCCATCATTCTGATATGAAGTTTCTCTTTATTATATTTAATAACCTCTATCATATACAGAAACTTTTTTACTCTCTTAGACCCAGCCTTTCTCAACCTGCACTCTGGCCTGGCATTAGCATACATGGAACTACCTTGTTATAAGAACTATTATCAAATTTATTATAACTAGCTAATATAATCGCCACCACCCTGTGTCCTCTAACTACAGCCACATTAACTTCTCACAACTTTCCAGACCCTGTGCCTTTGCTCATGCAGTGCCGTTAACCTGAAATATCTTCTCGCTCATTTCTTCAGACTACCACTTCTGGCAGACTACCATTTGTGCTTCAAGTTGCAACTTGAGAAATTTCTGTAATCATATCCTAGACACTGCAAGCCGAGTTGCTTATTCAAATCATTGTATTAAAGTTCTATGGTCTTATTATTTACTTGCCTATTGTATTGCAATGTCTGCTTGCTTGTCTGTCTGCCCTGTTGGGCAGTAAATTGACTGAGGTCAGGATGGTGTCTTAATCATCTGTAGTATCTCATGCAAGGCTTGGCACAGAACAGGTGCTCGATAAATTTTAATTAATGAATAAGGACGGGGTGAAGATTTAATACTTAGACTTGGAAATAAATATGTCCTCTGCGATGTGTTTTATGTATGAACTCCTACTTTCCTTTTGCTTTCTGCCTACTTCGCATGTAAAAATACATGAAATGTTAAAATTTTCAAGCCAGGCCTTGGGAAAAACAGTGAGTCCTTTTTTCTATCACAGTAGCACCCTTTTGACTCAGCCCTTCAATTCTACTTACCTGCTTTCCCAACATAGTTTTCCATTTTAAAGTATGACTGGTTTCATTTTCAGTATCTTAATTTACTAGTGGTGTCCTTTGGTGATTGTTCCCCATATTTTACCTCCATGCTTTTTGTAAGACCCTCATCTTGGTCTTTCTGTGCCTTTCTCTGACCCCCTAGACATTATTTTCTGCCATGTCTATCTCCTAGGATGCATTGGAGGTTGTAAAGTTCTCCAGAGGAGACAAGCCCAGGTATTAATTCAGGTCCCTTAAATATAAAGGAGTGTCTCTTCCTTAAATGAAAACTGCCTAACTCCTTTAGGGAATATGAACAAAACACAGTGGAGTCAGTGCAGTTACTCATCATGAATAAACACAACTGAACCAATCAGGAAAGCTCCTCATAGAGGTCTGTGTGAGAGATAACACAACAGCTAAAACCTAGGCCCTGAAGCCAACCGGATCTAGGTCCAAATTCCAGCTCTACCACTTTCTGAGAGACCTCATTTGCATCATCCATAAAATTGGTATTAAAGTTATACCTGTGTCATAGAGTTGTTGTACCTACCAACTTCTAGCATCACAGCCATGGAACATCACCTTTGGAATAAAACGTTTAGGTTGGAAGATCAGCAAGTTTCTTCCAGTCCTAAAATACCCTGCAATTGTGTTGTCTCCCATGTTCTTTCATTTCTTCTCTTGGCTCCTTTCTTAGATTAATGAGAGAAAAAGTGCTGACTGTCCTTGTTCATGACCAGGCTTTCAGGTTTGCCATTGGTGACATTTCCCCCTCTTTCTGGCCTTCAATCCCCGCAGACACACACACTAACTCGTTACAGCCCTCCAGCGCCTCTCGGAGCTGGTCCTGCTTGCTTTTGGTTAGGGGTATTCCTAGGTCAGGGACTAGATCTGAGACTGTTTTCAGTATCCTAGAAATACTGGTTTCCAGCCCTCCAGGTAATAAAGCACCAGACAAAATAACTGCAGCTCTACTCAGCAATGATTAAAGTCTCACTAGAAAACTGGGATCACTTCTAGATTATTCCACGGAAAAATATGGAGTTTTTAAGGAGAACTCAAAATGGAATCAAGTAACAAAAACAAACAAACAAACAAACAAACAAAAACAGAATATCTAAAAACTTTTAGAAATTAGAATCACTTAGCTTGGTAAGAAGTGGCAGAAGACAATAATGGTTTTCAGACTTGAAAGGTTTTTGCAAAAGAACAGTAACAAATAATTTTAAATCTCTCTTGGGTGCAGAACAAGAAAACTCTCCTAGTGAGTGCCTGGCATTTGCAAAGGCACCTATTACTTTCCCTTATGACCTTTTGCACAAAGTAGTCTGATTTCCTTATCTCGAGTTTTCTCCGTCTGTATATAAACTAACGTTTATTGGCCTTTTTAATATAAAGATATTCGTGATGGAAGAGTAATATCTAATCAGCTTGCCTCTTACACTATTATGAAATACAAAGGACTGCTGGTGTATGAGCATAGCTATGTGGAGCTCTATGCTGAAAGCCTGTATCTTCACACCCAAGTAGGACCCTCGTTAAAAACTGTTTCTAGCACTAAAAAAAGTGCTGGATTGGAACCTTCTGTAGGAGGCCTCTCTTTTGTCTTATGAGAAGGTTGACTGGGTCATACTTCAACAGGGGGCTTAGGACACACTTCCGTCTATTTTACTTAGAATCATGAAGAGGAAGAGTCCACATACCTATCATATTGGAAGAGAAGAAAAAGGAGGAAAAAGAATGTTTCCCCATCATTTTGTTAAGGGCATACAAGTCACCGGGACCGCCACAGTCCTTGCTGATGGGTGGGGAAAAGCAGACTCTGGTCAAAGGTAGCTGTAGGGTGGAGCTATAATAAAGGGTACACAAAAGTTACATTATTACTTCCAGTCATCTCAATAAAACCTCATGAAGTAGACAATACTGTGTCCATATTACAGATGAGAAAGCTGAAACTCAAAATGCCTAAGTCACGGCCAGAAAGAAATCGAGCTGAAATTCAAGACCATGTTTGTTTTACTCCAAATCCTGGATCTTAACAGCACTCTATATGGCTCCCTTGATTCAAAGGGACTCTACTCTGAACCCTAGCAGGCCAGTAAAGCAGCAAAAGTAGGATGAAGGTTACAGGGGTCTGTGTGGACAAGCTCACATAGAAAGGAAGCATATGGTTAGCATGACTTCTAAGAGCAAAGCAGAGATTAATAAGCCAAGTGTTGAGCTACCTCTCACCTGAGGCCCCCTGGGTAAGCAGGTCGAGTGATGAGTTCAAGACCATCATAACAGATCAGCATGCAGTGTCCTAAACTAACTAGTGTGGAGTTCAAGAGCCAGGCTGATCCAAGGCTTAAACCCACTATGAAAAAACAGGACGAGAACTGTAACAGAGGAGCCTTGTAACCCACCTCACCATTCCTTTGACATTGTCTCGGTAAGTGCTGACTCTGACTAATATGTAGCTTGTAGCTAAACAGCATGTTTATATAAGCATCCTAGGAACTAACTTTAAAAGATACAGACTCCACCCTTCAGGCATCCCAGCTCCAGGAAATTTGCTGACCTTCAGCTGTGGAGCCAGGATGACTGAAGCCGGGATGATGTGAAACCAGGATGACTAAACCAGAGCGATACACACTAGACGATCACTTGCCTTATCGGAATGGATTGTGCTCGTCTTCACAGAGAGAACTTTGCAACCCCCTCCCCTTGGCCTTTTAGTTCTGCTTCCCCTCTCCCTCCTTATAAAAAAACCTCTGCCTGCACTGAGGTGTTGAAATGGACTTTGAGACGAGACTCCCCCATCTTCCAGATGGCTGGATCTGAATACATAAACCACTTTCCTTTACATCAGCACCTGCCTCTCAGGTATTAGCTTTCAAAGTGGCAGGCAGCTGGACCTGTGTTCGGTTACATAACTAAGTTTAGACCTGTTTGGATTGAGATCAATATCACAGAATCTTTAAAAATAGAGCGTATCCACAGAGCGGTAACACTGAGCAGAACTGCCTCATTTCCTCAGGACAGGGCCTTTCTGTCCTCTACTCTTGCTTTAAGTTGCTGTTAGCTATGGCTGAATATGGCCAAGCCGGTGTGTTTAGCTCTCAGAGCCAGGCAGGATTCTGTGTGCATCCTGTAGAGCAGAAGGCTTGGTGGTCTGAAAGCCTTCATGGTTCTAATAGAGCTTACGTAACCTAAAGGAGATGACATTTATAATTCTTTACACCATTTGGGGTAAATTACACATAATGCAAATTAACCTGTAGATATACAAACCCAAACACCAGAGTACCAAACACCTTGTCCAGTAGTTGCACCCTCTGTCCACTCCTTATTCTTCGTATGTTTTCAATTTAGAGCTCTGGGCCTATTGATGCTTTCTTTCCTGCTAATAGGATTTCATTTACAGCCTAAATGCTTTCAACTGGAGATAATGCTGAACAATATCGCTTGCTCGGTAGATTGATTTCAGTTGAGGCGTTAACAGGACTAGCTCTTCATCCAAAAAGCATACCTGGAAGAACAAAGCAAACTTTGTTCCTCATCTGAACAAACAGATCGTGTGAAAATCATTTATTCTTACTTTTTGGTTTATAAAACAGAACATTACCCTTCTTTCTTTCTTTTTTTCTTCCTTCCTTTCTTTCTTTTTTTAATCCTTACCTGGGGATGCGTTTTTATTGATTTTATAGAGAGAGGAAGGGAAAGAGAGAGAGAGTTGATGTAAGAGAAAAACATTGATAGGTTGCCTCCAGTATGCACCCTGACCAGGGATTGAACCTGCAACCCAGGTAAGCACCCTGACTGGGAATCAAACCTGCAGCCTTTTGGTGAATGGGATGATGCTCCAACCAACTGACCCACCCAGTCAGGGATACCCTTCTTTCTTAGGTGAAAACTTTTTGAAGCCAGAGCCATCGCAGCTGGTATGAGGCAACTTTATAGGCTGAGGTGGAGTTTACATGGATAGCTTACATCTGAGTAATCCCTGTGCACAGGTCAGGACAAGGAAGCAATAAACCCAGAAACTTATCTGTCTAACATGAACTGATTTTGAATTTATTATTGAGAATAATCATAATACTTTAGTCTTGAAGATTATATATATATATATATATATATACACATATATTCCCATTTCTATCATATACGTTGCTTTATTTGATTGTACAATAATTTGATCAATGAAAGGATATGTGAGTGCTTATTAGCCATGAAGCACTATACCCCGCATTGTAGAGGACACCCCCCCCCACACACACACACACAGACTCATAGATAGAACAGATTTGTGTCTGCTGGGGTAAGTGGTGGTGGGCAAAATGGGTGAAGGAGGTCAAAATGTACAAACCTCTGGTTATAAAATAAATAAGTTATGGAGATGTAATATACTGCATGGTAACTATATTGCATATTTGAAAGTTGCTAAAAGAGTAGATTTTAAAAATTCTCATCACAAGAAAAAAGATTTTTGTAACTCTGGTGTTGTATATTAACTAAATTCATTGTACTCATTATTTCACAATACCTGGTGGGCGAAAGTAGTCTTAAAGTTATGAAAGAGAGTTCATTTTTGTAATATTATGTATTAATTATTGTATTATTTACTTGTATTACAACTGTAAACCTACTTTTGCTAACCCCTGTACATGTAAATATTGAATCATAATATTGTGCACCTGAACTAATATAATGTTAAATGATACTATATCTTAATTTTTTAACAGAAAATGAAGTTACAGCGTGTTATGAGATCATAAAAAATGAGGGTGCTCTTTCTGTACTGGCTAGAAACTTTTGCAAGATATAATGTTAAATGAAAAAAAAAAGAAACACGCAGAAGAGTCTGTTAGTATTAATGTTATATATGATACATTTGAAAAGACAAAGAAGCAACTGGTAGCAATGGTGGTCTTCTGGAAGAGAGCAGACTTATCTTTAAATACCACAGATCCAACCCATAGGCTTTTGACATTGATCTTAGGATATGACAGCCAAATGGCTGAGGTCACAGTTCTTATTATGTATTAGGTAAAGAGTTATTTTTCTAGTGAAAGTAGTACAGGTTTTATTTCTCTTCATGTCTCTTTTATATATTTTTGCATGTGAGAAATCCCAGTGTACTTTCCAATTTTCGTCCAGTTGGCAACTTATCCAGTCTTTGAATGGCTTCCAGGTTATTTCCATCTTGGGCAGAATCCAAGTGGCCTCCAAAAGAAATCATTCCCTCCTTGCTTGCATGTGTGTCCTGTCAATATTGCTGGGAACATTATGTTGTAAAGTCAGTGGAAATGCATATGTTTTTAAGTGTTAAAATGTGATGGGAAACAGATTGCCTGAGAGAAAATGACTGCAAATAAAACGAGTGAGCAAAAGAAAAGAAATAGGACAGAAGTCAGAAAGGAACAAGAAACATCAAGGATTAAGTTCCTTGAGGCCTAAAGTGAGAAGGGTTACATATAAGCATTAGGAACCTTAAAAGGCCATCAAAAACTAGTTTAAAACTATTCCTCAGGAGGGAGCCAGGGAGCTTTGTCACTGCAGGGGGTTAGCGTGTTTGCACTTTGCTCTGAACTGCAAGGCATTCACCCTACAATGGAGTGTGTGTGCCCCATGCAGGGTGCAAATTTATCCCCTGGGTTACAGGATTAAAAATAGAATTTTTATTTTTAGTTCAATTTGTAGATGTTCTATTACATACCTAACATATTCTTTCTTTTTAAAACTTTTATTTATTGATTTTTGAGGGAGAGAGAGAAACATTGATTTGATGTTCACTTATTTGTGCATTCATTGGTTGATTCTTGTATGTGCCCCAACCAGGGATCAAACCTGCAACCTTGGTGTATGAAGACAATGCTCTACCCAACTGAGCCACCTGGCCAGGGCTCCAACAGATATTCTTTAATCTCTTTGTGTATGGTCCTACTTTTTGTTTTTATTTTAGATAATCCTGCCTCAATATGAAATATGTATAAATTTGTTTCTGATATTACTCATTTTATAAAATATAACCACAATTTTAATGGCTATAAAATATACCAACAAGGATTATGCAATAATATATTTAATCAGTACTCTACCTTGGGATATTTAGTCTTTTCTTTTTTTTAACAGTTTGTTATTTAAAATAATGATGATACACATCCTTGTGCCTGTCTTTTTCCATATTTCATACGACTGAGACCAAAATATATGAAGATTTCATTGTCTTTATAATGGTTTCCAGTGTAGAAATTTCAAATAGATTGACCATGTAATTTACCGTCAAAGCAGGACACTTTGAGAGCAAAAGGGAAGAAGCACCTAAACCAGGGCTTACAGGCAGTTACCTGCTTTCATGGATCATTCTCAAACGCGCAGTGTGAAATAATGTTAGCAGTCCACTGAGAAGGTGTTGCACTTGGTGATCTGTGCCATGTATTTGGTCACAATGTGACATAAACATGTGTCCCTGTTCACATTTCCCTAAACCCTCCTTAAACCTCATGCTTGGAGAAGAGTGACATGAGGGACGTAATAGGAAGAGGGGTACAGGAACCTATCATTTCTTCTGGCTTTAGGGAAAATGGCTATGTGCACACTGAGGAGTAGTTCTCCTTTGTTGTCTCTGTTAGTGAGACCCTTCCAGTTTGTTCTCCCACGCAGGGACAGCTACAAGTGAGATCTCTGGAGACCAAAACCACTCGGATCTGAGCATAGCTGCTTGAGTCTTGGTTGTACGTTTTTGCAAACATGAACCATGTTTCATTGGTTAAATAATGAAGATAAAGAAACAATAGATGTGACCTTTGACTAAATATTAGCAAAAAAGCAACACAACTCAGGATTTTAAAATCGAATGAGCTTTTAGAAATAATCTAGGCCTTTAACCTGTAAAATGAGGACACCCAGGCCTGGCATGACATCACCTAGGCCTTTGTGCCACAACTCAGAACCATATTTTGTTGTTGTGAGGATGAAGGAAGTAATGCCTGACTGTTCTGTGTGGGGCAAGTAAATGCCAAGTATTTATTCCCTTCCTAACATAATCGAAGAGTAGTTACAGGGACGTTTCCAGACTTGTTTCTCATTAGATGATTGAGCTTAGAGAGCTTACAACAGAAGCACATGAAGCCACTATTAAAAACACTGAAAAAAAAAAAAAAGACAAAAATAGATGGAATCAAAATGGAAATGCTCTACCAAACTTAGACTGATTGCTTATTATTTTACTTCTTCTCCAAAGGAGTTATAAATGCAGTTGGCCCTCGTGGAAGGACAATGACGGATTGATTGATCTGCTTATACATTATATCTGAGAGACAAAACAAATTATTAAGGTAACTTGAGAAATAGAAAAACTCCAAAATCATCCTGTCTGAGGACATTATCCTCTTAGAACTGAGCTCTTCGAAATACAATCATAACTGGGGTCTCCAAGATTCTGTTTCTAGGAGACAAGCTCACGTTTATCATCACATTAGCAAACAGACAAGCCGCTCAGTGGCTTGCAAATCACCCCTAAAGAATGACCCTAGCCGAGGGTCTGTGGAACAAAATGTTGGTGTGGACTAAACCAGCTCTCACCAAACTCAGAGCAAAAAGAGTGTTACTTGAGAAAAACATTTCAGTTCCTTGAGAGAAAAAAAATTCAGTGCAGCAATTGTAAAGGAAGACACAGTTGCAGATTGAAAGGGGAAGAATTGTTTGAATTCTATGGCCTAGGATCCCCTTAACTCTATGCTTCTGTCACGACTATTAGGTAAGGGGTTTACCTCCCTTGTCACATCCTCTGCACTGTTGCTTGCCCACAGCCCCATCCTAATCTGCAGGGCTTCAACGGTGCCCTGGAGTTATGCCCTGGCTCTGTTCCAAGGCTTTGGGGATGGAAAAGGACCCTGGGGGAGGAAGAGGAAGTTGGTGAAGAACAGTACTGCTCAGGAAGATATAACTTCACAGAACAATTCCATCTCCATGAGGTCAGGAGTCTTTCTTTGGTTCACAGACGTGTCCTAAGCCATTAGAAGTGTCTGACTCATCGACTACTTACACTAAATACTTGTTACATGAATGAGCAGACTTCTCTGAGTCCTGAACCCAATATAATGGTAGGAGATTGCTTCTCCATCATTACTGGGCTCCTTCATCTCAAAATTTTAACTAAAATTCAGTTATCTTACATGATGCCCAGGAAATAATCTCTGATCTCCAATCTATTCTGATCACTCTAGCCCTCCTTAATGGCCAACCCTGGTTCTCCAAGGCCTCCAGATGGCGTTCAAGCCATCCTCTGCCTCAGATGGAACTGGAACAGTGGAACCTTCGGGAAGGCCAGGACGCCCAGGCCCGAAGTGTACTGAGAGACCATTTCTTTCTTTCTTTTTTTTCTTTTTAAAGATTTTATTTATTTAATTTTATAGACAGGGGAAAGGAGGGAGAAAGAGAAACATCAATGTGCGAGAGATGCATCTCTCAGTTGCCTCTCGGATGCCCCCAAGGGGAAACCTGGCCTGCAACCCAGCCAGGCATGTGCCCTGACTGGAATCAAACTGGCAGCCTTTTGGTTCACAGGCAGGCACTCAATCCAGTAAGCCACCCAGCCAGGGAGACCATTTCTTTGAGGCCAGGGAGAAGTACACAGCCCCTCTTGCAAATGGGGCCAACAGCCCACACTCTCTGGGCCCAGGTTGGAGGTCTTCTTTAATAAGGACCATCTTGTCTCTTTCTCTTTGCTTCTCCAAGCTTATTTCCTCAAACTTTATCCTGCCTCAAGGCTTCTGACTTTGGGAAAGAAAAGCCACAAAAGGTCCCAGGCTTATTCTGCATTCCTCCCTCACTTCCCCCAGGCAAGGACACACAGAACTCACTACCAGCTTAAAAGGATAGAATGGAAAGGGAAAGATGAAGGATAGGAAAACAATGTCATAAATATCTCAAAACATTATTCAGCTGTAGAAGTATGTGACTAGGTGCACATAAATCAACGGCAACCCCTACAAGTTATTCCACTGGCAATGAGATAAGCTTAAAAGAAAGTAAGAGCAGTTGTTTATACTTCTTTAAACTGCAATACAGAAAGGAAATACACATTTAGTAACTTTTTGTGTGTGGAGTGTGTGTGTGTGTGTGTGTGTGTGTGTGCGCACGTGTGGTTTTCTTTTGGTCAATATCCTCCTATAACGAACAGCTTAAAAGAAATCAATCTCTTCCTAAAAATATATGGGTGTTAAGATGATCACCAGCTCAAAAAGCATTAGAGCCACTTGAATAAAAGGATGTAGATTAGGTTTCAAGTCACCTCTTACTTACATGAAATTATACTTTTAATCAAATTTAATGGCCTTTCCTTTCTTGTGAGGATGATAAGCATTATTGATCACATTTTAACACATTTTAGGAGTAGGAAGAACCTTGACAGTCAGAGCATTTTTGTCTTGTCCCACCTAATGCAGAGGAAACTTCTGGGAGGAATTCATTTGGAATGAAAGGGAACCAATTGGTTTGCAGGGAAGGATGGGCAGGGTGGGACGATCCTTAGGATTTACAGTATCGGTTTCAAAAATAATGGCAGCAGGGAACCCATGAGAGATGATGAACTTATGGGGAAGATTAATTTATTCATTCTATACAACAAAGGATTGAAACCAGCTATTAGAAATTTTCTCAAGTAGTAGGAAACAGGAATTTTGTGGAAATACTTCAATTGGAAGAAGGCTTCCCCTCATCTCTGAAACAAATCGCTATTTCTATTCTTTGTTTCTGTCCAGTTCCTTTGCATCCTCTCCTCACTTACCTTCCAGAAGAAACCTGTACCTCCTGTCTCCAAGAGAAGAGAAAACACATGTGGGCACAATGTTTTATAGTGATCATGATGATCAGAATTCCTCAGACTCCTTTGGCTGTCATTTTGCTGTAACCTTTAGGCAACTCACATTTCAGCCCAGCCAGATCTCTGCTGTAATTTGAACGTGTGTTGTGCTTAAGATAAACCCTTCAGAATTAAGTGGGACTGCCTACCTTTAAACTGTTGGGCATAACCTGGGAGAGACCAATTAATATTTACTCGTTTTGTGCCTTTTGAATGCTGTTACAGGCATACCTCACTTTGTTGTGTTTCATAACTGCTGTGTTTTTTACAAATTGAAGTGAAAACCCTCCACCAGTGAAAACTGCAATTCACTGAAGGCTCAGATAACGGTTAGTGTTTTTTAGCAATAAAGTATTTTTATTTACTGTATTTTTCGCTCCATAGATGCACTTTTTTTCCCCCAAAAAAGGGGGGGGGATGTCTGTGTGTCTTATGGAGCAAATATTGTGTCACAGACCATGATGCATAATACCTGACCTGGGGTTCCCAGAAAACTAGAAGAGTATTTGAACCTTAAAGTCTCTCCTCATTTGTTTATGACAGTGATGATGGTTCTTAATGCTGCTGTTGACTGCTGTTCACTTTACATGGTTGAAATATTATTCTGTTATATTTTATTAAATATTTTAGTAAACCATTTGGTTCAGAATATTTTCTTTTCTTGTTTTCCTCCTCTAAACCTAGAGTCAGGTGCATCTTATAGTGCAAAAAATATGGCATTTATTTTTTTCATTTTTATTTATCCATTTTTAGAGAGCTGGAAGGGAGGGAGAAAGAGAGGGAGAGAAACATCCATGTGTCATTGCCTCTCGTGCATCTCCAACTGGAGACCTGGCCCGCAACCCAGGCATGTGCCCTGACTAGGAATTGCACCAGTGACCCTTTGATTTGCAGGCCTACACTCAATCCACTGAGCCACACCAGCCAGGGAAAAGTATTTTTATTTTTTATTTGTTCTTTAAAAAAAATTTTTTTTATTGACACTATTACAGATATCTCTCTTGTTCCCTGCTTTGCCAACCTTCACCCAGCCCCGGCTCCCCCTTCCCTCTGGCCATTGCTGCACCATTGTCTTTGTCCATGGGTTTTGCATCTATGTTCTTTGGCAAACAATAAAGTATTTTTCAATTCAAGTAGGTACATTGTTTCTTTTTTTAGAGACTGCAGTATAGTGTGAACACAACTTTCATATGCACTGGGAAACAAAAAGATCTGTGTGATTTGCTTTATTGCAATACTTGCTTTATTGCCGTGATCTGGAACTGAACCTGGAATATCTCCAAGGTATACCTTTATATATATAATTGTTTACATTTCAAAAATAAAACTATGGAAACTAGGGATTATTCATCAAAGTGAATATTTAAGTGACATTTTATTGTATATAAGGTTAATTGCAAAATAGATGTGCCACTAATTCAAAATCAGCTAACTTCAAGTTATCACAGTTGAGATAAACCATATTTTCTAAAGTACTTTTTAACACTATTCATTTACTTTTTAAAAAACTTTATTTTTATTTAAGGAAAGGGGAAGGGAGTAAGAAAGAGAGGAAGAAAAACATCAATGTGAAAGAAAAACATTGGTCTGTTGATCCTGCAACCTAGGCATGTGCCCTGACTGGGAATTGAATGGGAGACCTTTCAGTTTGTGGGATGACACCCAATCAACTGAGCAACACTGGCCAGGGCCTATTCATTCTGTTTTTAAGACAATAAAAACAGCAAGAATCAACTTGTGCACCTTTCCTTACCCCCAAAACTCAAGTCATGGGTCCAGTCCAATAAAATTTAAGCCATGTCAACAATTGCAAAGGTTTAAAAGTCCCTCTTTCTTGTATTGCTCCTGTCTTTTGGACAAAGCCTCATTTTTCCTACTACACCATGACAGATTATAAAAGGAAAATAATTATTGCTGTCACTTAGCCACTGTCGAGTCTCTTAGAACCTGCTCTGAAACTAACTTCTGTACCATACTTTGTTACTTGTTCATGAAATAATAACTAAACTTAAGAAGAGACCAAGTAGAACTTCAGTCTATTTTTAAAGACCTTATAATAAATTCAACTGTCAGATATAAATTTTCTGTTTTTCCACAGTTCTCCTCTATTAGGCATAGGTCCATCAAGTAATGCTGAAATAAGTACATGTTTCTATAGAAAAGTATGTTTCCCTGAAGTAATTACCTCACAAAATGAAGTCATACTTCCTGGTATAAAATTACTAACATACTTGTAAAAGCCACAGGTAAGTCATCTGTCATATTAACCAGAAACCTCAAGAATGAAAGATACTCCTTTAAAAATATTCAAACCTTTCTGTGTGTCAGGTACTAAACAAAAAGCAACATTTGCTGCTACATATACTGAAATATGTTCCTCACCAAACTGGCTTGAAATAAGACTGCAAATAAACAGATTATAATCGCAACTTTTAAGATACTTTGTATCTCAACATAAGAGATAGAATACACCCTGCTTATTTTCTTTTACATTTGGAATAATGTTACATAGCCTGTTGAATAAGTATCTGAAAATCCTATGGAAGTGACAATTTGACAATGAGAAATTCATTTCACTAATAATTATACTTGAAAAGAAACTAATTTTTAAAATATTTCACTTTGGTCCTGGCTGGTGTGGCTCAGTGGATTGAGCGCCGGCCTGCAAACCAAAGGGTCACTGGTTCGATTCCCAATCAGGGCACATGCCTGGGTTGCAGGCCAGGTCTCCAGTTGGGGACATGCAAGAGGCAACTACACATTGATGTTTCTCTCCCTCTCTTTCTCCTTCCCTCTCCTCCTTCTAAAAATAAATAAATAAACAATTTTTTTAAAAAAAATTCATTTTGCTAAATGACTTTATAATACTAAGAAGTGAAATGGTCCTAAAGAAAATGGTTTGGAGCATGGCCCAGATTTAAGAACCAAGGCACTCAGTCCCCTGCTGATGAAAATTTTGGTGCCAGTGGCTCACAGTTGAGCCCTTTTCTGCACCTTGTCTTCTGCCAAAGCCTTGCCCATGGTTTTTGCCTCCTTCCCCAGGGCCATCCCACAGTGACTGGTTAATAATAGGGTGCAAAGGCCTGCCTCCTTTCCTCAATTCAGAATGACCAAACGAAAATCCCAAATCCAAGGCCGCCTCTGGTATTGCCTGAGACCTCTACTGCAAATTTTTCACAGTTCAATTTCTCCCTCTGCCCAACTCTGCTTCCATCACTCCAGTACTGATGTTGTTCCCAAGGGCACACTCCAATAACCTCCCTTCACGCAAATCTTCAGTTTGAGTCTGTTTCCCAAGGAACTCAACCTAAAACAGAAGGTATTAAAAGTAGTCCTAGAAATAAGACTCTACAATGGGTTTTTGGAGCTGATTCCCTGCCAGCCAGCTATCAACAAGAACCCCGTCCCTAGTGACTGGGGTACTGATAGCACCTGGAAAAATTCTATGACAATGTCATTACTAATTCGAATCCATTTATGGTAAGGCATTGTCCCACCTGCTTACCTGTAAGTTAAAATATTAGTATATTGAATTTTCTCTCGCTATAGTTTGGACAATACTGCCACCTCCTGGAAAAGCTAATGAATACTAGGGACAGGTGCTTTCATCCGTTCGAGTGATCAGTATTAGGAAGTTGGCGTCTTAGCGCCGACTCCGTATCTCTCCATGAAATTAAACCAATTCCTAACCTCTCACAGGCTCTGCACAGGTTTTTTTTTTTTAAATAGAAACAAGACTTGTGCATCACAATTTTGTAACGTGGAAACTTAAACAAAAGCTAATACTTGTAGCGCGTTATGTGCCAAGTACTTTAATTCTTAATCCTCAACAACAGCCCTATGAGGTAGTAACTATAATAATAGTTACAGATGAAGAAATTAAATTTTAGAGATTTTAAAGTGACTAAATATTACGCGAAATCCCTCCTTGGGCAGCAGAGCTCCAATGACTGCCTAGAACGCCAGCTCCGTAACTAAGTAACCGCCTCGCTATACTACCCGGGCATGCGCACAAGAACACTAAAGTTTATTCTGTAAGAGTTTGTAGGAAGCCGGCGCAGAGCGGCGCGGCGAAAATCCCAGCATTCTTTTCGTGCCACCACCAAGATGGCGGCGCCCATGTTGCGGTGCATGTCCCGGGGCCAGTGGTTTTGTACCCCAGGTCTGCTGGAAGTCTTGCCCCTGGGCCTACGTGAGGCCCACTCGGGCAATAAGGGGTTGCTGGCGGTGCAGAAGGCTCGGGGTTTGTTCAAGGAGTTCTTCCCCGAGACAGGTACGAAGATAGAACTCCCTGAGCTCTTCGACCGTCGCAGGGCGAGCAACTTTCCCCAGACCATCTACTGCGGTTTCGACCCCACGGCGGAGTCGCTTCATGTGGGGCACCTGCTGGCGCTGCTGGGCCTGTTTCACTTCCAGCGAGCCGGCCACAATGTGATCGCGCTAGTGGGAGGTGCCACGGCGCGTCTAGGAGACCCTAGCGGCCGCACCAAGGAGCGCGAGGCTCTGGACGCAGAGCGCGTGAGAAGCAACGCGCGCGCCCTACGCCAAGGGCTCGAGACTTTGGCAGCTAATCACCAGCAGCTTTTCACTGATGGGCGTAGCTGGGGCAGCTTCACCGTGCTGGACAACTCGTCCTGGTATCAGGAGCAGCACCTGGTGGACTTTCTAGCGGCGGTGGGCGGCCACTTCCGCATGGGCACGCTGCTGAGCCGGCTGAGCGTCCAGACGCGGCTCAAGAGCCCGGAGGGCATGAGCTTGTGCGAGTTCTTATACCAGGTGCTCCAGGCCTATGATTTCTACTACCTGTACCAGCGTTATGGTTGCCGGGTCCAGCTGGGTGGATCTGATCAGCTGGGCAATATCATGTCGGGATACGAATTCATCAACAAGTAAGCGTCTTTAGACCCAGGAGCAATCCTGGGACCAAATAATTTGCACACGAAATAGCTGGTGATGCACTATTAGGACTGTGAAATGACGCCCTTCATGCTAGCCCTTTTTGGTTTTATCCCCATTAAGGGTCTGTAATAGTGTTAATATTATAACTGGCTAATGAGAACTAAAGGGCTGAATTAAAGTATAAGGTATGGGATGTATTGTAGGGCCCTGCAGGAAATAGACCACTAGTCAGGATTCGCATTGTGTGTTTTAATTACCCTAAATAGCTCTTTTTGTTTCTGGTTTTC
Source organism: Furipterus horrens (assembly GCF_987537825.1). Taxonomy (NCBI): domain Eukaryota; kingdom Metazoa; phylum Chordata; class Mammalia; order Chiroptera; family Furipteridae; genus Furipterus; species Furipterus horrens. Next base: position 40,602,252 of record NW_028327174.1, on the reverse strand, counting down.
AAAACTGCTCTCTTTGTTTATACCTGAACGCATATAGGCCTCCTTTGAGTGGTCCCTGCTTTAGCTTTGCACCTTTCATGAAGCTAGTGTTCTTGGTTAGCATCTCAAAACATTTTTTCCACTCCAAATATTTGGCAAGTAATGTAGATTTTAATGGCATTTTCTTGAGGGGGATGAACTACAAGGCTAGCCCAAAGGATTTTTTAATCCCTTGAAGTTATCTTAGTGTCTCTACCTGACTCCCCATTTACCCAGATCTCTCTCTTCTCACCCAGCCTTTAAACATTTCTAGGTCCTAAACGGTACCTCCCCTTGGCTTGCCCAGAGTCACTGGTTTCGTTGCAGTTCAGAATGACAAATGCCAAAATAGAGTGAATGCTGTGAAAGCAATAAAAGACAAGAATCCAGATTTAGGAAGTCACAGAAGTTTATTAGAGCAAGACAGCACACTGAAATTTGAACAGTGATTAGAACCTACCACCACTTGTGCCTGAAACGCATAATGGAGCTTTTCTTTATTCATAGGTTGACCGGAGAAGATGTATTTGGAATCACTCTTCCTCTAATTACTAGTACAACTGGAGCCAAACTGGGGAAGTCTGCTGGCAATGCTGTTTGGCTCAGCAGAGATAAGACATCTCCATTTGAATTGTATCAGTTCTTTGTCAGGCAGCCAGATAATTCAGTAGAAAGGTGAGTTCTTAATAGTGTGCTGAGAAAACTTAAGCACGTAAGTTCATGTAATTTTAGCATTGAATCTGTATGTATCCGTGTACACGTCATAGTTTTTTGAGTTTTTTTTTTACTTGGATTCTATTTAAGACATCAAACTAAATATTACAAAAGACAAAACAAAGCTTTTAGAAAATAAATAGGAAAATATATTCATGACTGGGACAGGGAGAGATTCTTAAATATGGGGTACAGAAATTATACTAAATTAAAATTAAGATCTGTTCATCAAAAATTCATCTTTAATAGTGCAGTACATGCAGCTAATTGATAGAGTTTCTACTCAAATAAATATAAAGAATTTCTATAAGCCAATGAGAAAAAGACTGACAACCCAGTAGAAAAATGAGAAGAGACTTGAACAGGCATTTCACAAAGATTATATCTGAAAGGCCAAAAACATGTGAAGAGGTTGCTCAACCTTAATAATAAGAAATATGTAAGATAAAGGCACAGTAAAATGCTATTTGTACACCCACCAGAATGGCTAAACATAGACTTGGCAATACCAAGTGTTGTTGAAAGTAAACTTACTGTGGTATGGGTCTCAGCCTCTTGATAGCAATGCTATTGTCTAGAAACGAGTGAGGAGTTCACCTGGGCCCACACTAGTGGCGAGCTCCACAGACATTTCCCCCAACCAGAGCTAAGGTGGCTGGACTGGCCTCTGTGGTGGTTGTTATGGTTGCAGATGCACCTTAGCAACAACCATCAGGACATTTTGAAAAACAAGATTTATTATTCACTGGTCATGGATGGCCACACAGCAAGGTCACTGGTAAGGAGGGAGGGAGGGGGTGTGGACCTGGAGCTCTGCCTTCAGTAGAGGATGGGGTGCCTAAGGTTTCATGGGTTCACTCTTAATAGGCAAATTTAAAGCATAAAGTGAGAATTCAGGAGTGGGAAGGGAGAAGAGGAGTCACTCAAGTGGTCAGTTACCTAGGTTACCCAAGATATTCCAAGGGGAACTTCATGAGTGGGGCTGCCTGCTTCCTTATCTGGTTGTTTTGCTACTGGTTGTGTCCTGCCTCCAGCGGGCAGCATGTTTATTCAGGATGGATGTCTTCAACGTGGACACCTTAGCAATCAGAAGCTGGGTATCAGGCACTTACACTGCAATCCACCCTGTGATGCCAAGGGATCTGAATAATGGTGAGAACGTTAACAGTCGTGATAGTGGGTATGTTACAAGTCAGGTCTGGACTCTTGTCTAATTTGTCTAATCAAGAGAGTAAACATCTCATAAGTGTTATAGTAATAAATCCTGTGGTCCAAAATCCAGTGTCTAGTCATTGTCCCCAGCCTGAAGGGTCCAGCCATGATAGGTCAGTGATCTCTAGGAATCTGTTCACATATTTGGGTAATTTATTGTGGGAGATTTTAATGTCCTGGGCCATCTGATGTAAGTAGGTTTGAACTTGAGCTAAGTTGTTGATGTACATGCAACAACTGGTCCCCTGGAAGGCACAAAACAACCCCTTGAGGAGCAATTGGGGTAGGAAATGTATGGGGCAGCTAACTGAAGGGATGCCCAGAATAGAGACATTGCTGTTAAACAATGTTAAATGGAGTTGGCTGAAATTGAATATTGCACTTCACAGATGTTGCATTTTTATAAGTTGAAAGCAAGACTCTCCACCAGCAGAAAGATCATGACTTACTTTATTGCATGGTCTAGAAGCAAACCCACAATATCTTCCAGGTATGCCTGTGTATCAGTAGGGTAAGCATTTAAGGGGGGGTTCAAGCAATTGGAGCCAGATGATAGGCCCAGCGATTTCTGGTTCCCAGTGTCTGGGCAGCCCTCCATCTCCCTTAATATAAATGGTGGTGGCGTTTGTGAAGTGCTTTGCTGACGCTGTGGAAAGTGTAGGGAGGAGTGTGGTGGAGGGCGTCATAATAGTGTCAGGGGTAGTGTTGGTGGGGGCTAGTGGTGGCCAGCAGAAGTCATGGTTGGGGAGCTTTGTGTAAGGTCACAAACTCAGACAGTCAAGGGGAACAGGTGAGGACAAGGAGTCTAAATGGATGGTATTTCCAGGCAGGGGAGCTGTCTGGTTCCGAATGTGCATTTTGGCCTGCCACACTGGGAGATTAGATGCAGTGCTGCCCTGCAGTAGGCAGAGGACATCATCACAGTTTGACAGGCATCTTGGTATAGGGTAGGGTCAGCAGGCAAACACCAAGCAAGAGTTCAGTCCATTTGGGGAACCGCTGCCTGAAATGAATGTAAGGAGTGCTTCTTGAAGAGGCTGTTGTGATGCTCAATAAGGCCAGCTGGCTGGAGGCAGTAGTCTAGATAGTATTCCAAAGAATATTACCTTGGGTGGTCTGGGTCTCTGGAGACGTAAAGTGGGTACCCTGGTCAGAGTCAGTAATGTCTGGCAATCCAAAGGGAATGGAAATCAGTTTAATAAGGAGAGAGATTACAGACCTCGAAAATATTGTGGATTTAATTCCAGACCACCACAGTAAAGCAAGTTATGATTTTTTTCTGGTGTTGGGTCTTACCTTTGATTTCCAACAAAACACAACATCTGTGAAGCTCAGTAAAACATGGTATGCCTGTACCTATTTTTAAGATGAATTCTCCAAGGGGAGTCCCATGGAAAAAGTTAATGATTGTGGAGACATATGTGGAAGTCCCAGCAGAGGACAGTGGGTGATGAAATCAAACTGCTAGCAGGAGCGTGGTCGGCCTCCCCAGGGAATATGTCCCCACCTGGATAGCCTCCTTGTTTGGTTTAGGAGCAGAGAATGCAGTCATCTATCTCAGCTTTGGCTGCCACCAAGGAGAAAGGGAGTCCCTTCATTGGAGCCCAAGTAGTTAAGGTATGAATTCCTCAGTCACCTGAGATTGTGGGGCCCATTTCTCAAGCCAGTAGAAAGGGTCACGCCCTGAGGAGTCTATACATGCAGACTGGGGAGGGATCAGTGAGGGAGTCTGTGATATTGTTGGAAATGTGTTCTGCCAAAGAACAGGTAGTGTGAGCAAAGACTTGAGTAACAATGATCAAAACTAGGGGCTCCTTCCATAGCTAGGAACCCCAGATGGGCTTGCCTTTATATGAGAAAATTGTCCCTAAGCCATTGGCCAGACCAAACTGCCAGGCGGTAAGCAATAGCCCAGGAGTCTGAATATGCAGATCTGCAAGAGGCCCCTTTCTATGGCTCACTTAGGACTAGGTGAACACCTGCAAGTTTGCCAGCAGGCTGACCCAGGAATCCCCTCTCATCTAGAGGGATGCCTGAGGCTAGGTGAACGCCACAGCCCTGCAGCGAGCTGCTTAGTGTAAGCTGCCTCATGTGAAGAATACTGACTCCCTGTCCATCTCAGACACTAGGTTCCAAGGGGCTTCCCAAGCGGCCAGAGGAGGAAACAAGCATCGATACTAACTCTACAAGACTCTTGGGCAAGGAGCTGAGTGTGTGGGAGGCCACATCCTCCTGTAATTTGGAAAGGCCTTGGCATCAGATTTAGCTCTCCTTAAGGTACTGTTTCCATTTTACCAAGGAGGCGTCAGTGGCTTTGCCAGGCTAGTAATGGGAAGCATCCCTAACCCAGAGCATTATAGGAATTTGGGTATGTAATAGTGCTGGCCAGGCAGGGCCTCGGTTTCTAAAAGAGCGCAGGAAGATACCAAAAGTTGTTGCTCAGTGGCTGCTCCTGAGGGTAGGCACTTAATCCAAAGCCCCAAAGGAAACCGGGCAGACTCTGGGAGACATAGTCAGCTGCGGTCAAGGACTGACTTGGACTGTGGAACCAGGTGGGCTAAAGGTAAGGCTTGTTGGACTGCCTGCTGGGCAGCTTCCAGAACACAGCCCAGTGGAAGGTAGCAGACTTGCATTTGCTTCTGCGTGATTGTGTATACGAGGCAAACAGTGAGTGAGAGATGAGGGATGTGTTGCCTCCAGAAATGAAAAGGCCTTGTATGTGTTGTACCTGCAGAGTGTGGTGGGTGGTTCATAGGGAGCAATTGACGTTTGACGAGGTGGTGCTCAGGAACTTGACAAGGCTCGGCCTTGGATCTTGTGAGGAGCAGCTGCCCGGCCACTCTGGTGTAGGTGGTGTGTGAGGGTGTGTAAATCTGCCTAAAGCGCTTCCTTAGGTGTTGTGCTTCTCTCAGCATAATGTCATCAGTATGATGGCAAAAACTCCAGTGTTCCAACTGCAAGGTATTTAAATCTTGGCAGTAGTGGTTATGTGCATTTGTGGGGCTGTTTAAACATCTCATTGGGAACCATGTAAGTGAGTATTAAGCCTCTTTAAAAGTTAAAAGTGGTGGTGGGGGGGCAAGTTGGGCCTGGGATTCCTGGAAACAGAGCAGATTAGCGTGGCCAGTGACTATGAAGGATACTCCTGAGCCCCTTGAATGACCTCAATCAATTCTGTAATATTAGAAGTCGGAACCCAAACATTAATGTTTTATTAGTCAATGGTGACACACCATGGTTTAAGTATTGGCCAAATGGGACTATTTAAAGGGAAGATTGTTGACTTCATGACTCCCATCCTAAGCAAATCTTTAATAACAGGGTGTAGGCTTTCAGTGCCCTGTTGGAGTTGGGATTGGGGCAGCGGCTACCATCTATCGCCAGCAATCCATCTGGTGAGTCCCACCCAGAAGGCCAAGCACTTGGCTTGTCTCATGTGGCGTGGCGTTGTCAGTGCTTCCGTGCCTGTAACAAGGAATGAAAGACTCAAGGGGCCGCCGTCAGAGGAATCTGAGGTGAGTGGTCCCAGTGGTTACATGGGATGGATTTGCACGCCTTTGATTGTTTTACTGGCAGTGTTCTGTAGGGCTCCCCTTTTGAGAATTGACAGAGATTGCGTGGAGTAACAGTGACTTGGGTGCCAGTGTCTAATAGAGCCAAAAAGGACCGCATTTTTATTGTCCCAGTGGACTCCCAAAGTGGTATGGGGACGATTGTCAGGGAGGTGGGACAAGTGCTGGGAAGCTGATAGTTTCCTGGGGCAGAGGCTTAGCTGGCTGCCAGCTGGAGGGTAGAGAAGGGGATAGAGGGCTGCTGTTTGCAAGAAGATGAACCGCAGAGGGCGCTGTAGCTGGACAAATGCTAGAGACTGTCCGGAGAGTACGTGGTCAGGACCTTCATGATTTCATAACTCGTAGTGTAAGTTAGCCTGGGTATTCCCATAAGGGGCAAAATTAGGTTTGGGGTTTCTTGATGGAGGAGGTAGAGAGCCCTTTTCAGTGAGGAAAACGCGCTAACGGGGACATGAGGACGTAAGTTTGAGGTATCTGGGCATCTGAGTGCATCCCCAGATGCTGCGTGCATCCCCAGATGCTGCGTGCATGTCTAGCGACCATGTCAGTGCCCTCCAGTGCCTTTCACGAGGTTTTGAAGTCCCAGTAAAATGGAGCACTGTTCCATAGGTAGGGAGAGAGCCTTGTAGAAAGAATTCTCTGGACTCAGTCAAATGGGCCTTCTTCAGGGCCAGAAATGAGGAGAGGGTCATTTGGGTCACTGTGGTCATAGAAATTTGGACCATGCCAATTTTGCTTAGTGGCAGACAGCTCTCATCTAGTGTTTCCCATTCACTGAGCCCTGGCAGTCACTGTGATGGAAGGGTGGGCACAGCGCCAGGCAGTAAAGACCCGGGTGAGGAGGGGGAGGCCCCGCTATGACTACCGGGGTCCTCAGCCTTCTTTCCTCCCTCTTCATCCTCACCAGAGGCCTTGATAATGCTGTCAGCTTTTCTGTTGGTGGCAGAGGCGCCTACTGAGGCATGTTGCTTTGTTCTGCCCCGTTCAGGGGAAAGCCAAGGGAGCACAGGACATGTGGTATTTCAGAGGAAGCGGACATACCGCCTGGCTGGCTCTCTGAGACGTTTATAGATTTTTAGGGTCTTTAGAGGGACCAGCCACTAGGTGCACTTTGGCAGCCGTGGGTAACAGTTAGGTCCCGGTAACCTGAAACAGGCAGTCAGCTCCCTTCTTTCTTTCCTGCTGTATAAAATCTTTAATTTCAGGTAAGGTGTAATTTTATGATCTCAATTTTTACTTCATGATTTTTTTTTATTACCTTGAATCTTATGTGCTGTTACCAGAAAGTTGGTAGAAAATGCCCCTGTGAGCGTAATTCAGAGGGGGCTACCTCCCTCTCCAGGGCGCTGAGGTCTGCCTCTGCTAGTGTGGTCGATGTCCCAGGGTCTTTGGGGAAGCCCTGTGTCTTCTGGAGTCGAACACCAGAGTTGGCGTGTTAGTACACAGTGGCACTAAGCAGTGTCCAGGAAGCTTCTATAGGGGCGTCATATTTATCAGGAGCTGGTGAGCCTCCTCAGGGGTCTTAGGAGGCACAGGCACAAGATGTTCAGGACATTTATATTTGTCCATTAATTGTTTAGCAGCATCGCTCCAGGAATTAGACCCATGATATGCCATCGAGTTGGGGGCACAGAGATGGACACAGCAAATGTAGTGGCCACAGTGATAGAGCAAGCCTTGCTGTATTGTTTCCTCTTCCGTGGTCCTGTCACGTTGCAAGGCTGTTTGACTATTCCAGGCTAGGACACAAAGTTCTGGTGTGACCCACCACTGAGTGGTGGCAGTGGGAGGTCTCCCTCCTCCTTCCCTACTGGAATATCCTTTCCTTCCGGCCATTAGCCCAAAGGCTCACCTGGTGGGGGTGAGAACAGCTTTACCGAGCTCAACTTGCGAGGCATGGAGGACCCTCAGTACATAGGTAGTCAATTAAGCATTCTGATCATCTTGTTGGACCATATGGCCTTGATCACACTGCTGTGTGATCACTGAGTTTTATGGCAGTGGTGACACTTTGGGATAGATACCACAGACAACACATGGCAGAGGCAATATGCAAGAGCACGTGCCAGCAAGCGGGGCTGCCTTCCCAAGTGGTGTTCCCACTGGGTTAGCCAGTTCGTAAGCTAGGCAAGGCTACAGGGCATCCCTGCAGTGCAGGTGTGCAGTCCTGCCAACGACGGTCTCGGCCTAGTTACAGTGCTGCTATTGGCTAAAAATGCCTGTGGCGCTCACCTGGGCGCACACTGCTTGTGGCAAGCCCCCACAGACATGGCCTGGACAGGAGCTAGTGCTGGGGCCGGACCCGCCCTTTTGGTTCTTACGGCTGCTGGACGCACCTCAGCAGCAGCCATTGGGGACTTTGGAAAAACAAGACTTATTACAAGTCCTGGAGGTACATGGCACCCCGAGGGCCACATGGCAAAGTCACAGAGGAGGAAGAGGGAATGTGGATCTCAGGCTCTGCCTTTATTTGAGTCAAGCATGGGATTACTCAAGCGGTCAGTTATCTGGGTTACCCAGAGCTTTCTAAAAGGGGAACTTCTTAAGTGGGGCTGCCTGCTTCCAGCTGTATTATATAAGGGTTGGCAAGAGTAGGTTTACAGCTGTGAGTCCGTGAAAGTTTATTCTTATATTGTTTAATTATTGTATTACTTCCATTTGACAACTGTAAATAGATTTTTTTAACTTTTTTTTAATATGCTTTATTGTTTATGGTATTACAGTTGTCCCAATTACTTTTCCCTTTGTTCCCCTCCACCCAGTGACCCCTCTCCCTCCAGTTGTCCCCCCCCTTAGTCCATGCCAATTGGTTGTGCATAGTTCTTCTCAACATCTTCCTATATACTCCACTCCCTCCTGCTATGCTTAATTTCTGTACCATCTCCCTCCCTTTTCTCCCTTCCCTCTCCCCATGACCTCCCCCCCCAAATGTTCCCCATACCTATAATTCTTTTCCCACTCTCGTTACCTACTTAGTCTGCCTTTGTTTCAATTCCCTAGCTTCTGTTGTTGGTTGTTGTGATGCAGTTTTCCTTTTAATGTTCATAGTTTTGACCCCGTTTCTCCTAAACAAGTCCCTTTAACATTTCATATAACAGTGGTTTGCATCTGATGAACTCCTTCAGTTTTACTTTGTCCTGGAAGCACTTTCTCTGCCCTTCTGTTCTGAATGACAGCTTCGCTGGATAGAGTAATCATGGTTATAGGTTTTTCCTTTTCATTACTTAGAATATTTCCTGCCAGTCCCTTCTTGCCTGCAGAGTTACTTTTGAGAAATCAGCTGACAGTCTTATTGGGACCCCTTTGTACGTAATTCTCTTATTCTCTCTTGCTGCTTTTAAGATTCCCTCTTTATCCTTAATTTTTGACGTTTTGGTTATAATGTGTCTTGGCGTGGTTCTCCCTGAGTCCAGTTTCTTTGGAACTCTGTGCTTCCTGGACCTGTAAGGCTATTTCCTTCCCCAAGTTAGGGAAGTTCTGTTTCATTATTTTTTCACATAATTTTCCAATTTCTAGTTCTTCTTCACCTTCTGGTAGCCCTATGATTCAGATGTTGGCCCACTTATAGCTGTCCGATAAGTTTCTAAGCCTCTCCTCATTTTCCTCACTTCTCGCTTCCTCTTTCTGCACTGGTTGACTGTTTGTTCCTTCCCTATGTTCCGATTTGTTGATTTGATCCCTGGTTTTCTTGCCTTCACTACTTTCATATGTGTTTTTGTTAATTTCAGCAGGACTAGCCTTCATTCCTTCCCTGTCTTGTTTAAGATCTGCTGTTAGGTTTTATAACCAAAGCTCTGAACTGAGCCTCAGAAAGACTTCCTATCTGCTGAGCCATTAGATTAGAAATTTGCTGTCTGGTCAGCTGTGTCACTGGGATCTCTATCATGATCTGTGCCATCCTGACCGTTTTGTGTTTACCTTTGCTTCCTGGGCAGGGCTGTCATACCTCCTACGCTATACGGGGCAGAGCCCCGTGCACTTGTCACAACCAGATGACCTGTCACACCACGCTGTGGCGTGTTCTGCGGGGGTGGGGTTCAAGATGGATTCCTGCCGTTCACTCTCTACTGAGAGACTGGGAGGCTCCTCCTCAGTCTCCACCCCCTCCAGGCCTCACAGTCCAAGGCAATAGGGGTCTACCTTCCCCAGCTTTGGAATTGCAAGCTGACGGGTCTGGTCTGCAGCCGGGGGTGCTCCCCAGGTGCATCTCACCTCCCCCTAAATACGGGTGTCTGTGCTTACCGCTGTCCTGCCACCGTCGCTACTGTTGCCGCAGACAGCACAGCTTGAACTCTCCTCCCTGGCTTTACCCTTCCTTCCTATCTGTACGAGCACCACTTGTTTTTAACTTCATACCTTGGACTTCCGTTTATTTTCTGGAACTTTTGGTTATTTCTGTTTTGCGGTAGTTGTATTCCTTCTTAGTTGTGGAGGGAGACGGAGCGTGTCAGTCTAGGCCTCCATCTTGGCTGGAACTCTCCTGTGTTTGTTTGCTTCCGTGTCCCAGGCAGAGCTGTTGCTCCTGTTACGTTGTAAGGGGCAGAGCCTTAGGGATTCGTCAGTAACAGGCGACCTGTTTCACCACGCTGTGGCGCTGTATGCGGTGGAGGGGACTGAGAAGGAACAATGCTGCTTGCCCAGCACTCGCCCCTTTTCTAGGCATTTCTCCCACTTCTGCACCGGACTGGCGCCCCTCTAGCTGCTGCCCTGGCTGTTCTTCCCAGAGTGGGTGGGTCGGCGGATGTTCTAGATCCGTGTGGGCCTTTTAAACAAGCAGACTCTGCTGAGAGACTGGCAGTTTCTGCCTCTGTCCCAACCCCCACTGGTTTACACAGTCAGAAGCAATGAGGCTTGATTTTACCCAGTGCTGGGACGGTGAGCTGTGCGGTCTGGTGAGGAGCTGGGAACACTCCCCAGGTGTCCCTCCTGAGTTTTTAAAACGTGTAACTGCACTCTCCGCCAGCCTGCTGCTGCTGCCGCCACCACACCGTGTCCTCTCCACCCTTGCTCCGCCCCTCCTACCTGTCTGGATGAGTATTTCTTCTTTATATTTTTGTTTGCTGGACTTCCACGTAGTTTGGTTTTTCTGGAACTTCTGGTTGTTTCTAGTTTTGAGTTAGTTGTATTCCTTCTTAGTTGTGGAGGGAGATGCAGCATGTCTGTCTACGCCTCCGTCTTGGCCAGAAGTCCTGTAAATATACTTTTGCCCACTACTATTAGCAATGGATGTCTTTGACACGTATACCTTGGCAATCAAAGGCTGAATGTCAGGCACTTACAGTACAGTTCTAGTACTTTGCAAAAATATGTGGCTGTGCCTACTAAAGCTGAATAGGAACAAAAAGTTGGTCCAGCAGTTCTCCTGGGTACATCCCAACAGAAGTAGGTGATGTGTGCACCAGGAGAAATGTATGGGATATTCACAGCATTATTAGCAATAGTCCATTAGTAGAAATAACACGAATATCCACATTAGAATAAACATATACATTATGGGGTTATAGCATGGAATGCTGCATACAACAGCTATGCGCACAGCAACATGGATGACTCTCCTGAACATGCTGATGTGCCAACATAGCCAGCGCCAAGATATGTTCTGTATAGTTCCATTTAATAATGTCTAAAAACAGGCAAAACTAAGTGATGCTGTTTAGGGAAGCATACGGAGATGGTGCAAGTATGAAGAAAAAGGAAGTGATTGCCATGGAAAGCGGAAGAGTGGTTCCCTTGGAGGGAAGTAGGGATATGTGATGCACTTGGGCTTCCTTGGGTAGTGATAACCTTGGTTTGCATGCCATCCTCCGTCCCCCCGCCCGCCTGCAGCTGTCTGGGAGTTTCCCATGATAGTGGGGTACCTCAACCCGAGCCCCGTTTGGCCTTGATCAGCCCTAGACTCACAGCTGCAAGATAACTGAATTCAATAGTTTCTTTTTTCTTCCCCCTATAAAACAACCCCTCCTTCCCTAGGACCCCGGAGTTGGGCCATTCGTGGCACGGCTTCCTCCCCACTTGCTTATTCTCTCAATAAACTTCTTTTCTTCCGCTCACTGCATCCTCATGGTTCTCTGAGCAACACCATTCTTATCAGGTAGGGGTAGTGCTTTCGATCTGCCTAGATGTTTGCTTTATGTTTACATTAAGTTATGTGTGATTTGTTTACTTTTGTTTTTCACTAAAGAAAATGTTTTAAAAAAGGATACATATAAAATATCTGTCAGTTTTTAAATTATAATATTTTCTAAAACTTATGGGCACATACAGGAAAAACAAGTAAAGAACATGCTTGGGTAGGATGCACACAAATTTAGATTGGTGGTTATCTCTGAGGGCAAGGAGAATATGATGGGGCTGGGGCCTTTATTCTGTGTTATGCTGTGACTTTTAAAAGATCTGAAACAAAAATGGCAAAATAGTAACATCTTCAGTCCGGTGACCTGTTTAAAATTATTGTCTTGTATTATATTCGGTACATTTCTGCCTATTTGTTATGTTTTGCAATTAAAAATAAATTTGAAAGTAAAGGAAGTGGGAGATAAAAATTAGGTATGTGATATAAATCTTAACTCTTTTTGGTCCTGAAGGTACCTGAAGCTCTTCACTTTTCTGCCCCTCCCGGAGATTGACCACATAATGCAGCTGCATGTCAAAGAGCCAGAGAAGCGAGGTCCTCAGAAACGACTAGCTGCAGAAGTCACAAAGCTTGTCCATGGACAAGAAGGGCTGGATTCCGCTAAAAGGTGGCCTTTTCAAGTGACACTTGCTGAAGTTCTTTACTTAATAGACTTGAGAAAATTTAGAGTCGCACTGCTTTAGGGTTGTCTTTTACCACTAACAAGGATTGTCAGTGTATGCCTTAATTGCTTTAAAATGGCCTCTCTTTACCATAAAGATGATCCTGAACTAAATATATAAATTCAAGATAAATGTAGCTGTTTCAAAAACTTTTCATCTAGAACATACTGGACATTTCATAATTGGTCCTGGGTATTAGAACATGTATTTGAATAAGCACTTGCATGATGTTTTTCAGGTGTACACAAGCCCTTTATCATAGCAGCGTAGATGCACTGGAGATCATGTCTGATCAAGAGTTAAAAGAGTTGTTTAAAGAAGCTTCATTTTCTGAATTAGTTCTTGACCCTGGAACAAGCGTCCTAGATACATGCCGCAAAGCAAATGCCATTCCAGATGGTCCCCGAGGGTAAGATTATTTAACGTTCAGATTCACTGTTAATACAGTATTAAATGTTACAATTCACAGCATGGGTTTCCTGAGCGTGCTTTAATGGTGTCTCATTCCTTCCAGAAGTTAGGTTAGCCTTGGAGTAGAGTGAAAACTGAGATTACTTATTGCTGAAAATAGCTTAAATTTTCTAAATTAAGACTACTACTACAATACTGTTTCTTATTAAATCTAACCCAGTCAGTTTTCCCTCCAACATTGGAAAAGGCCTACATTTAATAAATACATTGAGATCAGTCAGCTCCGGGATGGTCACAATTTGAGATCAGCAAAGCAGAGCATTAGTTAGCCAGAAGACCCTCAGTCCCTCATCTACAGTTCTAGCGTAAGTCATAGCTATCAGTCCATGCTCATAATTAGGAAGGACATGTTACATTATAGTTGGGATTTTTCTTTTTTCCAATTGTTTTCAGATTATTTGCCTCTATCCTAAAGAGCCTTACTCTCTACAGAGGAAATATCCATTTTCTATCACCTACCATTCCACCTTATTGATTTCCTAATATGCTAGTTTACTTAGTATTTACTGAATTGAGGGTGGTGTCATGCACCTCCCCACAGTGAATCTGTGGTTCTAAGAATTTTCCTCACTGTGGAAGCATTTATTTCCTCCTGAATTGTTCTCATGGTTTACTTACTGATCAAAGTTTCACTGCTACTGAAGATAACACTACTTGATTTAGCCAAATTCTCAGTAATACTGACATTTTTTAGATTGTATAAGCTAAGTAAGGTTGGCTTATGCATTTAAAATGTCACACATGATCTGGAAACTATAACAAACACCCTAAAATAACACTTCCTAAGAGGAAGAAGTCTGTCCTTAAATATTAAATATTTTACTATTGAGCTAAAACCATGCCTAGTAGTCATAAATTTTATTTGATGACATAGATAAAGGAAAATCCACATTTGCCTTGCAGAAGGAAAGGCCCTTCATACTCTAGTTCTCCTTTCTACTGAAATCTCACCTTTCTAGCTGCTCCCATGTTTCCTCTTTCTGTTTGTGAAAGTAACTGCTCCTTACTCTCCCAGTTTCAGTGACTCCTTTCAGGAAAATTTCCAGTCCCTATTCCCCCAACCCCAACCCAGAGCAACCTCTCATAGCTCTTTACAACATTTAATCAGTGTGTCATAACTGTTCGTTTGTCTGGCTTTATATATATTTAGTGCAAGTAAGGGCTCTGTAAATGCTTATGGAATGTATTTGATGATAAATACCTTGAATAAAACCTATTTACATAGGCCATCAAAAAACTTTGTTAGCAATCTAGAATTTAATCAGTGATTTTCCATTTCTGAAATTAGCCAACTTTTTAAAAAGAGCATTTTGCTTTCTTGTAGTCTTAACAGTTTGCCCTTATTTGCTTAGAATCAATGTAATTTGAAAGGATTTTCCAGTTTCATAAGCAAGTTTCCCAAAGATTTCTATAGATAACATTAACAGCAAGTCTTCAAATAACATCATAATAATGTTAATGAGGGAAAACAATTTCCAGCCAGGGCACTGTGGGGAGTTTGCACATTCTCCCCACGTCTCCGTGGGTTTTCTCCAGGTTCTCTCGTTTCCTCCCACATCCCAAAGGACATGCACATTAGGTGAACTAGCGTTGTCGCAGTCTGCGTGTGGGTGTACATGTGTGTGAGTGCGCCCTGCAGTGGACAGGGGACCTGTGCAGGGTGGAGGCCTGCCTTGCACTCTGCGCTGCTAGGAAAAGTTCCAGCCACACAACTGGAATGAGTGGGTTGGAAAAATCATTATCTTGTGTTTATTGATCTTAAATGTATGTATAGTTCACATTTATTTCATATTAGAAGTGTTTTGGGTCTTTAGAAGTTTTGTGATATATTTGTGACTGGACATGTACTACAGGGACTTAACTCTCACTACCCATCAGCCTTTGGTAAAACTGGTTGTTACATGTTGATTCGCTTAAAAGCTGCAGTTTCCAAGAACCTATCGATGACATTAAATGTTGTGACTTGTATCTTACAGGTAGCTCATTAAAAGCAGCATTGTCCTGGAATTTTCTTTTCTGTGATTTTTTCCCCTCAAGGTAGACAGTACCCTCCAGAAAATGGTCCTGCATTATTCCAATTCACTTCATTTTTAAACCACTATCCACTGAACAGTTCTATCAAGAGCTGAGAGATACCCCAGCTCTTTGCTCCACAAAATGAGAAACCCATTATGCCTTAAACTTGCTTCTTTAGCAGAGCATTATTAAAGGGAGGCAGAGCTAGTAAACATGAAGACAAATTTAATGCTAAAGGTTTCAACTGCAGAACTTCTGAAATTTAAATGAAATACAATAATGATGTATCTGTATTATGGGAAGAGGTCAACAGTGATTAGATTTATCTAGTTACTATACATTTCTATTTTTAGGTATCGGATGATAACAGAAGGTGGAGTCAGTATAAATCACAGACAAGTAACGAATCCTGAGAGTGTTTTAGTTGTTGGACAGCATATTCTTAAGAATGGACTTTCATTACTTAAAATAGGAAAACGGAATTTCTACATTATAAAATGGCTTCAGCTATGATGAAAAATCCCTGTTGATTCAAACTGGTGCGTTATTCATTCTCAAGACATACGAAAGGCTGGCTCCAGAATTTACAGCTTCACTTTTATGCAAATCAAGGTAATGGAGTATACTCTAGGCCTGGCAGTGTGAGTAATTTCATTATTTACATAGGTTGGTTAATAAGTTTGTGTAATGATGGCCTATTTTATTTCCTGATCCTTAAACACTAAGGACTATCATTGAAAACTGATTTCCAGGGTTAAGCTGTTTTAAAAATTATATTTCATGAAAAAAGTAAAAGCTGTGTTTCCAATCCTATCCTTCTTGCTCTCCTTTTTGGACATGAAGAGGACCAATGAAAAAGAGGTAGTATAAGGAATTGCAGATACTTTTATATCAAGTATACATCTTATCCATCTCGTTAGTGTCTACACTGTTCCAAAATCAGTAGTGCCTCTAGCGTCCACATTAGAAATGCAAAACCTAGTATTGGAAACTGATTTCTTTGTTGTTGTTTAGAAGGCAAATACAGTTCTCCTTAGAAAGAAGAGTTAGATAAAGCCATAATTGGAATTAGAAATTACAATAGAAGTAGTTTCTTTTTGAAGATTAAAATCAGTAATTAACTTTTCAGAAAGTTTCTAATTGAGTTTGCCACTCCCTTACCTGTTTCAGTATACCTAAATTATACAATCTTGTGTTTCAGATTACTACGGTAGTAGTATTTCATACATCTGGAAACTTTTAAATTAGCTTTAAATTAAATTTCAACTTCTCTCCCCAAGCAGATTGCAACTTGAGATAAACTGAAAACTTAAGTAACCAAAGAAGTAAAAGATTGTTATACCAACTATCCAATTACATGAGAATATCAGAAGCTACCCAGGTAAGGGAAGCTTTCAGGTCAAATTGAAATAAAGGGTTTAGTTATCAAGACTTAGTTAAGCTCTGTAAACATTAGGCAAATTTCCTGTTTCCACATATGAAAAATCAAGGTAATAGCACCCCATTTCCCTGAGGATCAAGTGAAAGGCAAACTTACAAAATGGTTCACAAATTTCTCCTAGAAAACCTTACAGGCAGCAAAG